>NC_136919.1:88543018-89068435 GCF_949752795.1 Hyperoodon ampullatus
GGGACCACTCATATGACCTCATTTACTTTAATTACCTCTTTGAAGGCCCTCTCTCCAAGTATAGTCACATTCTCAGGTACTGGGGCTTCCACATAGGAATTTTTAGGGGGACGCAATTCAGCCCATAACGGAAGTCATCTGTTAAGCATGACTGGAGTCAGATGCGTGTGGATGAGTGTCAGGAAACGAAGCCAGAATGCCACACAGCGCCTAAATCTTGAAAGTCTGGGCTTCTCATCAGGCTAAGGAGGATGTCGGGGGGTGGACATATGGACATTCCCACCACATTTCGGTGTCCCTGGCCCCTTCGGGCTGCGGTGTGAAGGGCACACTTGCCGGAAGGAGCCACACTGTGATATGTCAGAGGAGACACTAGTTTGAGTTCCAGTTCTCTTCTACCACAACCCCAAGGCTTGTGTGGCAGGTACAAGGTGGCAGTGATTCCCCAGCATCAAGAGGGTCCCTGAGAACGAGGATGCTGCGGGTGTAGGGGGACAGGTGGGTGCAGAAGATGGAAGCAGTTCTAGCTCCAAGTCGGCTGTGGGAGCACCCCGTTTTGCTGTATCAGCATCAGTGGGGGTTTGCCAGGCTCACACAAGTGAAAAAACACCCAAATAACAGATGAGGCATGCTCTGGTTTTTCCTTTTCACCCAAAAGGCCCCTCAAGTGTTCCTAACATAATCACATATCTTACTACTGTATTTTGTAAACGAGAGAACAGCCTCACTTTCAACCTCCTGCCAGGTGGAAGCATGCAGCAGCTCATTGCTGGTGACAGTCAGAGAATGAGATAATTGCTCCTCTACATTTTTAGAATCCTGCTCAAACTCACACATTTCGGTGCAGAAAGGGATGCTGTGTTTTGTGTAGTTCCCATTTGGTTTAGAGGCCTGAAACAGAGGCGTCCTGCTCTGGTTTTCCTTGTTTCTGGAGGAGCTGCTTGGGCATGTCACTTTATCTCTGAGACTTGGGCTTCTCTTTTGTAAAATGGGAATAATAATATATAAATGGCTAGGACAGTGGTGAGGATTCAGTGTGAAAATATGTATATACCTGAGCCCTTTGTAGACTTTAAAGCTTTATGCTACTGTTAATTCTCTGGATTAAAAAAAAAGTTTCAAGGTGCTTGTATTTTGTAATTTTGGTGAGTTGGTAGAAAATGTAAGCATTTTTTCTTCTAATCCCAGCTCTCTATTTGTGTCAGAGCCTTGAGCAAAGCAATTGCAAACCCTGCTTTTCCTGCCCTGCTTGGTAAAGTGGGAAGTGGTCTCTCTCCCTCTCCCCTTCTTTCTCTCCCTCCTTCTCTCCTTCAGTTCCTCCTCTCTCAGATGTAAAGATTAATTGGATGGGGTCTGTGCTGTCTGCCAGGAAGATAGAAAGTGTGAAGCATCATCTGGATGGGATTGGGAAGCACTAGATTCTCCTTCCTCTGCTTTTGACAAACAGAGTGACAGCCCATCACTGTGTTTAAACAAGTTAATATGTATGTTCCTTGACATAAGGAAGCGCTCTAATCATGAAATACAGCTTGCATGTCATTTGGTTTTGAGATTTTATTGAGCACTACTGATCTTGACATATTTTGGTTGGCACCACATTCTTGGTGTAGTGGGTTAGCACTGAATAGTTTGCAGACTCTGTGAAACAGAATCCTCATTTAATGGTTTAGTTTGGCTACGTTTCAAAAATACACAAAAACATAATGCAATTCTATTTTATAGGGATTTTTTTTCAACTTGTGGCTTTGGTTTTGTTTTGTTTTGTTTGTTTTTTCCTTTCTCCTCAGTGCCTTTTTTTTTCTTTCTCCCTCTATCTCTCTGTCTTTCTCTGTGTGTCTGTGTCTCTCTTTTCATATTCCAACTGCAGCAACCTACAAAGAAAGCTCCAAAGAAAGACGAGCTTGTGAACTGACTGAACTGCAAGCAGAAGAATCCTCTTTGTAGTCCTAGATGTCAAGAATGTGTTTACACCGTGGCCTAATGCTCTGAACCTTTGTGTGTGAGTTCAGGGATTCAGAACATCTGAAGGCCACCACGTAGTGGCGTGTGACAGGTCTGAAGCTCCCCAGTAGAAGCACTTGGGCTAAACGTGCCATAAGACTTCAGTCAACACCAGCCCCCAAAGTCACTGAACTCCGTGACATAATGCCTAGGCAGGAAGAGTCAATAGGCCTCTGGCGCGTCCTCCAGTTCCTAAACCATGGACAATATTTAGAAAGCAGCGCTGGGCTCAGGCAGCCCTCTCAATTACTTTGGCGGGAACCTTCCAGAGTACATTTTGCTACCTCTTTGTGATGTAAACAGGGGGGCTCACAGTTGGCAGGGGATGTTCTTTCTGTTTTAATTATGCAAGGCATAATCATAGTTCCAGGGTCTGGAAGCAGCATAGAGTTCTTTGGAGAACTTCACAGGGATTTTTCTGTTATGACATAGTTTATCTGGAAAAAAAAAAGTAAGGCAAAAGTCATTTCCAAAGAGGAAAAAATAACACTATTCATGCTAGTGTTCCATTCCATACTGAGTAGATCACAAAATTGGAGTAGACATTTTTTGGGAACGGGGGTGTCTCAAAGTATTGAACTCATATAATGGTGGGAAAATCTGAATAAATACTGATGAATGGATGTGGATGGAGAAAGATATAAAAATAAATGTTTTTACTTAGGAAAGCAGTAATGAAGCATCCAGCCATATCTGAGTGAATTTGTTAGTACCCTGCGCCCTGGGGATATGGAAAAAGATTTCACCATAGTAATAGTAATCTGGCCTGAACCTGAGTCATAAAATTCCTCTTGCCCCCAGATGTTCAGTTAGAGGGCACTTCGTTACTCTGCTGATGTAGCGAGAAATCGCAGAACTGCCAGGGTAATGGAGAGAACAGTGACAGGTGGAGAGCTAGGGCTGTTTCTCTGTTATGAAACATGTTTTTATGGGTAATTCCGATGTACGGTAGGTATTAAATAGAGCCACTGAGAGATGTTTTATTTCAGATTAATGCTAGAGTGATATTTTCCCCATGGCACTAATAATCTGGCAGCTTTCACAAGCCCATTTCGTCTCCCAGTTCCTCACAAGCTCTGTCTATTGTGGCATAAGGGTGAGTGCTTGAATCAAAATTTGTGCCTTACAGGGCTTCCCTGGTGGCACAGTGGTTGGGAGTCCGCCGGGGACGCGGGTTCGTGCCCCGGTCCGGGAGGATCCCGTGTGCCGCGGGGCGGCTGGGCCCGTGGGCCATGGCCGCTGGGCCTGCGCGTCCGGAGCCTGTGCTCCGCGCCGGGAGGGGCCACAGCAGTGAGAGGCCCGCGTACCGCCAAAAAAAAAAAAAAAAAAAATTCTGCTTTGCAAAAGGAGAGAATCACCTTTACTATCTGTGCTTGTGGTATGATGCTTTTTTTTTTTTTTTTTGGGAGGAGAATAAGATATTACTCAGTTCTACCGCTGCAATTTAGAGATAGGGATATACATACGGACAGCCCTGAGTGGAAAAGAAAAAAAAGCATGTCAAGAATGGCGTTTTGTAATTAAGTGATCATTTAAGACGCCCCTTTATGCGTGTATGCTGGTTTGAAAGCCAGGGGACATACCATTTCAGCCTAACATCTCGGCTGTCTGCACCACGCAGGACGCACAATCCTTGTTTAAATGTGTGCTGCTTGCATACTTCAAGGGCTGTCACAGGAACAATAACAAGAGGCCTGTTGTTGAAACCACATCGTTTCCATCACAGCAGAAAAAAAAAAATAATGTCACTGTGAGCTTGGAGCATTGTTAGGTTTGAGCCTGCCCAAATAATTTCATTCATGTTAAAATTTAAGGAGATGAGAAACATATTGCTTGAGAAGACAGAAGTTATTTTACATCTGCCCCCTTCCCCCACTGCAGTACTGGAGCGCCTGCCTGTTTCCCACCCGCTTTTAGCTGGAGGGCCAGTCCTCTCTGCCACTCCCACCCCACTCTACTGGTTGGCTCTTTTTTTTTTTTTTTTCCAATTTGTTAAGATGCTAAAATCTGCTTTGTGTGATTTATGAAGGAACTTGAAGCGATTAGTTTCATAGTGCATGAAAATTCCTCAGGTTCGGGCGGGGGCGGGCGGATGGCCAATCTGTTACACTGTTTGCTGTGGACTGGATGGGAGCATGAGCAGCTCGGAGCCATAAGGAGATTGTGTTGAGTTATTAAACACTTGTGGTAAAGCTGCTTATTGTTAATTCCCCGATGTCCTGCTGAAGCGATAGGATAAAATCAGATCGGATTAGATCAAAGAGCCTGGGAGCCAGCCTTTGGAGCAGATTCATTTAATCAATAAAGAGACCTCCTGAGAGGGGGAGAGAATAGGGGCAGTCCTGGTTGCTCAGGAGATTAAGATGGGGGGTAGGGGCAGCGGTGGGAAAGAAACAACATTTATTTCACTCTTCTTTTCGAAGTGTAATGCTCCTCTCAAACATTTTAGCCACACTCACCAAAGGGTCTAAACATTTCTTTAAGATTTCATTACTCCCAACACTCCATTCCTCCTAAAATGTCCTATAAACCAGGAGGTTATTTAAAACAACAACAATGACACAACTTGTGTTCCGTAATAAAAGTTATTTCCACAAAAGCAATTTAGGCTTAAGTGATTCCCCAAGAAACATGAATCCCTTATGAGTTAATCTGCAAAATTTCCTATTGTCCCTTTGTGAGGAGAAATAATAGAGAAACACCAAAAGGCCAAAGTCTTTCCCCACCCCCCTCTTTGTATTCTCCCCGGTGCCCACCTCCCAACCCCCGCCAATAATTATAAAGCTTTGTGTATTAAGAGGTATGGTGCCCTGTCCTTCATCCATGATTAACACTTAAACCGATGCATATTCATTCATCCCTTAGCCCTACCAAACCCGCTAAAATGAGGACTTGCCAAGAAGGAAGTGACACCCATTAGAAAGTTAACCACAGAAAATGAGAGAAAAAAATGAAGGATGGAGCAAATTAAGGATGCAAGGCCCTCAATGGTTATTGGTCTTAATGGTGTTATAAAAATGATGTCGGCTTTTACCAGGAATAATTTATATTCTGAATTAAATAAGGATATGTATCTATAAATCCATTCTATAAAACTTAATTTTCCATCTAGATATGCTGATTACTTCAGGCCCGGCATACCTTTAACAGTTGTTAATTACCGCGGGATGGTTTAACACTATTTTCCAAATCAGCATGCATGCATAAAATGACTGCAATCCAATTTGACACATTATTAGTGATGATTATTGTCATAGATAAATTAGATTGAACAGAAAATAACCTTCATCCTTAGCATGTTTTAGCTCTCAGAATTAATGTGATTTGGTGAACACATATAAATAAAAATCTGATGAGTCCCTGCTGACTACAGGGCCTGCTGGTGCTGAAGTGTATCAATTTCATGCAGATGATGAATTCCTTAAGCATTCAATGATAATCATGCTTGATTTGACAAGACTTTCTCATGCTATTTTAGGGCCTTAATTTTCTGTGAAGTTCTGTCAAGTGCTCATCAAGCACCCACTTATCTCTGTATCTTAACCTGGCAGCCAATCACAAGGTTGCCTAACAGTACAGCTACTGAGTGCCAGGCCATTAATATTTGAGTCACGTGACTGTCCAAGGAGAGAAACCAATCAATGGCTGATTAACATTCAGGTCACATGACTCCTGAGGAGAGTAAATGAGTTACACAGTAAGACATCAAACAAATTTTCATCTTGAAAGAGTGATTGCTTTTTCTGCTGCTGTGATGTTTGTCAAATTCGCTCTAGCCTTGTCCAATTAAGCTCCATGAGCTGAATTAATAATGAAGAGATGTAAGCACCGCGCCAGCGTGAGAGCTGTGAGTGGTGCCATGGAATAAGAACTGCTAAAAAAAAAAAACAACATTTCTTAGAATGATTGAAAATCACATCTGGATAACTGGAATAATTGCTTTTGCAATCTTGATGCTGTTTCGTACTCTCCAGTGTGAACTGGAGTATGCTGGGCTATGGTAATTGTTTTGCGTTATACTTCAAAGATGAATGTGGTTTTGGGTTTAGAATGATTTTAAAGGCATTACGCAAATACATGTTAATTGGATTATTGTTTGTGACCCTAGTAATGAATTTCATTTGCACACTCAATTATGTTCTGGGGCCTTCTAGAGATAGGATCTCTCAAGATTTTTAAACTATCTGTAGAAGGGAAGGAGATTATTCTGAATTCTCATGTCCTGGGTGAAAGAAAGGACTAAACCAAGTACTTTAGAGAGAATTTGTGTGGATATGTGTGTGTGCAGTTTATTTTATTAACATTCACAGGTCAGAAAATTAAATGCACTGAATTGTTTCAAAATGCACAGGTGAACCTCATGAGAATTTCAGAAAAAGGCAGGTGCTCTCTTACTGATGATAGCCAGTGACAGCTTTCTTGTAGTTTCAAAGTTCTATTCAGTCACAAAGTCAATTGCATTTCAGCACAGATGCGCTACTAAATTCAGGTGACATGTTTAGAATAGAGACCCTAAGACTAATAAAGCTTTCATTCTTTCCCTGAAGGAAGTGAGACTTGACTAATGGTCTATTGGAATTATCAAAGAGTGTCAAAACCCACTTAATAAGTTCCAGCATGAAATTAGCCAAATTCCCAAAGGCCTTTCTAAAACAATATAGGCAAATAAAAGGTGTTGGGCATGCTGGAAAGAGTGTTAAAACCAGTTACTTGGAAGTGATGAGAAATAAATCTAACTGTAGGCAGGAGGCAATGTTTATGTGTACAGTTAATAACCTTCTTAATGGGACTTCTTGGCTTGGTGATTCCCATATGGGGAGGAAAGTGAGATGTGGAACACAGGGTAGGTGAAGGGCTGTAAGTCAATTCCCAGCACTGTTAGTCAAGGATGGAAATTGCAAAGAGAGAAGCAATGAATTTAAAAGCCCCAGCAAGCAGAGGGAGTGGAAGGAGAGATGAGCTGTTCTAGGGGAGGAGGTGGATGTGGAGTGATTGAGTCTAAGTTGGACCATCCTCCTAATGGAAGGAAAATCTACTTAGTCCTAAGGACAAGGAGCTCCACCAATTCCCGGAGAGTGATTCCTTTCTGACAGTTCCTTACTAATGACTTAGAAAAGAACATTATTGTTCATAATTCCTCAGGGTGTGTGAAGCCGGAAAGGGGACGTATTATAGAAATGTTTTGTTTTTTTAAAAGCAAAAGTAGAGATCCCAACCACAAGGCTCAAATTGAATTTCAGATACCTGTGAAAACACAGCTCTGAGTTTGTATGAAAAGATCTGCGGTACCCAAGGTAACATATGTTTAACTGATATACATTTCCTGAATATTTTACCCATGACTTGCTCTGCAGCAAACTGGCAGCCTGGAGCTCCGCTTACATTCAACCCACATGCAGTGGAGCCGCTTCCTACAAGTGCCCCTACTTCCTGACACTTGAGAGCCATGGAATGGAAGGTGGCTCAGCGGCTGTAGAAGGCCCTGAATAAAAGCGTATTCCACTTTCTGCATAACTTTACATAATTAATAGTTGTCCATGCAAACTATTGTTTGCCTTAATTGTTGTTTCAACAGCTGTTTTCATGAAATTGTGAAGCCCGCTGTGTCTAATCCTTTGAGACCACTATTGATAACAAGAACAGCTCTGAAGCTTGCTCTGGAGGAAGAGTTTGTTCCCTGCCAAGCTGGAAAACCGTCCTGAAGTTACTTGAAAAATAAGGCCCACAGTGGGACTGGTTGTGTAGCTAATCCATTAGGCTTTTCAAAAGAGCCGTGCTCTGTACCCTTATGGCTAAATTGACCCAACAACCAATCAATGCCTTTATTTGCTGCGTGGCTGCCCCTGAAGGGTCTTAGAGCTGGTCCAACTCGTAATCAAAGCCTCCATCAGTACCGGGGCCCTGATGACATAAATGGCCAAACTTTCAACGCGGCTGGCCCCAGTCCAGTCACACCATGTTGGAGATACAAAGAGGCTGTGTTGCACGGTGGAATTCATTTTCTTGTTTACTTCCTCCAGAAACAAGAGCATCATCAGCACGCTCAGTGCATCGGATCAGACCGCCGAGTTGTTGACAGAAGCTTGGCGAGGCTTGCCAGCTTTCCACACGAAATGCTGGCTTTCTTCTCACACACCCCCTACCGTTTGTGTCTCTGCCAATTGTAGCACATCAGAGCGGCCATTGAGATAATGACCGTGAAGTCTCATGATACACTTTGATGAAGTGTAACACTTTTTTAAAGGATTTTTGTCTGTGCCAAAATGATCGAGGCAGCTGACTAAAAATCGCCCCATCAAAATCAAGGCTGATTGATGAACAGCAGGCGGAGGCATGAGCCTCCCCAGAGAAGATGGGGGAGATTTTGCAGCCAAAGTGTCTTTCTTTCCTTGTCTATGTGCAGCACAGATTCGTTTTTTTTTTTAAGTCATCTTTGTTTCAGATGAATTTATGTCAGTGGCTGATGCTTCAGCCTTCAACATTTTTTAATTCTTTTTTTCTATCAACCCCCAGAAGATACAAGGAGTGATTCCTTTCTGACAGTTCCTTACTAATGACTTAGAAAAGAACGTTGTTGTTAATAACTTGATGTTGGTTGGGAAAAGCACACTGGGTATTTCAGGGCAACACAGAAGTTTTCAGTCAGAGGCTGACTCTGGTGTAACGTTCAGGTAAATTCGGATTCTCTAGTTTACCTGGAATTGAGAGTATGATACACAGATGTGGTTCTGAGCCAGTAAAAACCCAAATCAAACCAGTATTAAAAAACAAAATTCAAACAAGTAAATTTAAAAAATCTTATTGGCTTTATTCAAGAATCCATGAATCAGGCAGCATCCAATCTAGCAGATAGAAAGGAGCTCCAAGGAGCTGAACACAGTGAAGGACTTTTGTAGGCAGATGGGAGCAGGAACAAGGACGTTACATGAGCAAGAAGTGGATTGGCTGTGGCCAGGCCACTTTCCTTTAGGGGATGGCAGGGGTTCGTCAGGCAGGTGACCTCACTAGTGCTGATTAGTTGATTCCTGATTGACTGGTTTAAGATTCCATCTCTGGGAGGGGTCAAAACTGTAATTAAGTCTTGGTTTGGTGATGTGGGGTTAGCATAAGCCACTCCATTTTAGGCCTGCTGTCTTGTTTTTAACACAATTAGCAACGTATAAGAAGACTGTGAGCTTCTTTGGGAGAAAAAGCATGTGTTTAATTTACTGCCCAGCCCGTCATGACTGACGTTTATTGAATACCTGCTGTCACCCAGGGCTAGTATCAGGTGACTAAGGTATAAACAGATAGACTTTTCATATGGAGGCCGTGATCTTCACAACTCCATTCCACCACCACCATTTTAGGTAAGGAAACCAAGGTCCAAATGGGGAACCTGAGGCCTGGAGATGTTAAATAACTTAGCCAAGCCCAAAGACTTGGGAAGTGGGGAAGACCTGTGTGCTTGCTCACAAGATGTGTTCTTTCTGCCTCTGCAGTTGACTGCTTCCATTGTATACCTGTTAGAGGTCATTAAACGGTGCTCAGTGGGAGAAGAGGAAGCAATTTGTGGTTGAATTGGTAAAGGCAACAAATAAAATGGATTTACAGTTTGCCATTCTCACCTCTCAGCTTTGCAAGAAGACATGAGCTACATAGCATCCTCTGTTGCCAGTTAACCAACTTATGCTCAGAAACCAGGTTTGAGTGTGAGTGAAGCTGCAGTGAGGTTTTGGCTAACCTCTGTCTGTTTGTAGATTACCTTCTCATTCAAGGTTACAGCACAGGATAGGTCCTATCCTTGGGAGGAAGTGTGGTTGGTGAGCTCTAGGACTTCTCAGAATGTCACAATTCAAGAGACGCCTGTGCTGAAGCAAGTGCAAAAATCACAAGTGCAAAGAGGGTTACAGTTCGGTTACCTTTAGCATCTTTGTTTCTGCTTCTGGAGCAAGAATGTAGTCAGAGTGGAGTGGAGGGCCATAAACTGGGGGAAGAGTGAGAGTAAAGGAAGTCAGGGGTAGGGGAATAATGATAAGAAAACACTTGTTTTGGGCTTCCCTGGTGGCACAGTGGTTGAGAGTCCATCTGCTGATGCAGGGGACACGGGTTTGTGCCCCGGTCTGGGAAGATCCCACATGCCGCGGAGCGGCTGGGCCCATGAGCCATGGCCGCTGAGCCTGCACGTCCGGAGCCTGTGTTCCGCAACGCGAGAGGCCACAACAGTGAGAGGCCCGCGTACTGCAAAAACAAAACAAAACAAACACTTGTTTGAATGTGCAAATGAGATTCCCTTGGGCTTCTTTTAAATGTCTTCATACTGTTTCTCTAAGTACAGTCAAATAAAAGATGACAAAAACTCAGACGACAGAACAAAGGCACCGAGCTAACTGTGTGCACACATTACAAGGAGTAAACTGCAGGGTTTCATTACCCTCTTTCCAAAGAAAGCATATTTCAAGAGTTGAGATAGATTCACCCCAGTTTGCACTAGATTTTACTAATTATTTAGACATTAAAAAGAAACAGCACCCCAAATCCAAGTGTCGCAGAGAGTTTTGGCAACCAAATTTGTACACCTGGGCCCTGTGAAAGAAAAAGAACAACAGAGGCTGAGAGAGGGCAGAAGTGGGGGAAGGCCTCTCACTTCACAGAAGCCAGGCAGGAGTTACATATATCCATTTGCACAAGGAATAATGGACCCAGAGGTGTTCAGAGAGTTCTTTCAGCCTTCCTTCTACCAAAGTATGGGCATATTCATTTTATAGCGGGTGAGTATTCTACTGGGAGAGTGGATCACAAACTCATTAGTTCATTTCACATAGAAAGCACTCAGACTCCAAAGGAAGAGGGCTCTAGTCTATTTCTTTCAGGAGCCCTTGAGTGAGAGAGCCACAAAAATCCACCTGATTTTAAGGAAAACGGCCACTATCTGTTTGAGCCCATCCCTTAACGTCACTTTTCTCATTTGTAATATGATGGCTTTATATTCTCTGAAGCCCTCCCAGCTCTAAAAGTGGATAGTTTTGGGATTCATTAAGTACCGACTAATACCTTTCATTTCCACTGAATCTAAGAGGATCTTGAAACTAGTTGAATCAGACAAAATTGACAAATAAAAAGATCTATTTGTTACTTTCAAAAAAGGCTCCACTTCCCAGCCTTTACTCAAGTCAGAGTTTCTCAAAGTGTGGTCTCTGGACCTAGGGTATCAGCATCACCTGAAATGCAAATGATCAAGCCCCTCCTCCGCCACTTACTGAATTAGAAACTCTGAAAGTGGGGCTCAGCCATCTGCATTTTAACAAGCCTTCCAGGTGACTTTGATGCTTGCTCAGTTCCCAGGCCACTTGCTCTAGCTGTCCCAGCTGCCTGAAATGACTTTTTTTGAGGTTTATTTGAGACCTAGCTCAAATTTTGCTTTCTTCAAGAAGCCTTTCCAGCATCCCCCAGATGAAATTAAGTTCTCCTTTTCCTACTGTCTTGGAGCATTTCCATTCTACCTTTGTCAAACTTCTTTGCATCTTCTGTAACTGTATGTGTGTTTGTCCATGATGTAGAGCCTGGCAGGGTGTGGTAGGCAGCCTCTAAAACGGCCCCCAGTGATCACCATTTGTTTCCCTCCTCTTGAGTGTGAGTTGGTCTAATAAGACTTACTTCTGTAGCAGAAGCAATGGGATGTCAATTCCAAGATAGTTATAAAATGGCTGGCATCCATCTTGGTCATATTCTCTTGCTTATCTTGCCTCCCTCCTTCTCCTCTCACTCCTGTCACTCCTTCTCTTCCTCCTCTTCCTCCTCTCCCTCCTCCTCTCTCTTCCTCCCTCATCACTCCTCCCGCCCAGCCTGACCTCCATGTAAATATTAGGGAACTGTGGACCGAAACCGCCCGCTCTGGCCAGGCACGAAAATAACCACGTGCATAAACTGTCTCACAACATTAGGTCCCAATAAGGAACACGGAACTGACGAGCTGCCGCGAAAACCAGCCGGAAGAATTCGGGAGGGACCAAAAGGAGGGAGGAGCCGCCAGCTCGTATGTCCTGCCAACCTCCCAGGAACCTTTTACGCTGGAATCCATCTTGACTGGGGCATGCGTGGGCCACCTGGAAGGGCCCTGGGTTGGACCAAATATGGGCACGAGCAAGATGACTGGCCAGAGACAACCTGGAAACCAACCCATCTCCGTAAAACCTGAGACGGTGAGCTACGAGGCAGAGCAGTTCTCCTGGGTTCCGTTACTCTGCTGCTGTCCACTCCAGCGCCCCTTTTCAGTAAAGTCTTTTGTTTTGTCAGTACATGTGTCTCCTCGGACAGTTCATTTACGAGTGTTAGACAAGAGCCTGCTCTCGGGCCCTGGAAGGGGTCCCCTCCAGTAAAGTAAGCAAGCTCAGGCTATCCTGGGCTGTCCAGCCAGGGAGGCCCTGGAGGATGAGAGGCCACGTGGAGAAGCGCAGAGCCAGCCCTGTGGAAAGGCACCTGTGCGTGAGCTTGTAAGTGGATCCTCCCCTGAGCTGAACTTAGAAGTGACTGCAGCTCCTGCAGACACCTTGATTTGCCGTCTTGTGAGTGACCTTGAGCTAGAACCACCCAGGTAAGCCTCTTCTCCATTCCTGAGCCACAGAAACTATGAGGTAATAAGTGGCTAAGTTTTGGAGTAATGTGTTGTGCAGCAATAGATAACTAAAACGCAGGACTGGCATGTTTTTGTATTCTCCAAAGTGCATAATGGGATGCTTTGCTTATAATAGGAGTTTGTTATATGACTGTTGGAACCGGAAGAACGTTGCCTTGAGAAATTTTCAGGAGTAGTTGATTTCTAGGTTTGTAAGGGATGTATTCACTGTGGGTCCCAGGGAAAATATGTCTGAATAAGTTACTGGAAAAAAACAAAAGGGGTGGGCGTTAGGGTGGCAGTTAACATGTGATGAGTTTGAGGAAAAAGGCTTCCAGACAATCTGCGTTTTCCTGCAGTTGTGGTTCTGTAACTGGATGAAGGGAGACTTTTTTTTTTTTAAATAACCATTTGAAGAGGATTGAGGCCCAACTACCCAAATAAATACCTGCAGTACGATAAAGCCCAGAAGCGCCAAAATGTCAGCCAGAGGCCACTATATGAGGACCAAGTGCAACACTGAAGAGTTTGAGTTTGCATTTAGCTGAGACAAGTATCCAAAGAACTCTGCTTCACATCTATTCTGTCCCCAACTACATACCTTTTTCTCAACATCCTGACATTTATATAATATGTTTTCTTTTTTTTATTGAGGTATAGTTGATTTACAATATTATATAAGTTTCAGGTGTATCAACATAGTGATTCACAACTTTGAAAGGTTATACTCTATTTATAGTTATTATAAAATATTGACTATATTCCCTGTGCAGTATCATATATCCTTGTAGCTTATTTATTTTGTGCATAGTAGTTTGTACCTCTTATTGCCCCGCCCCCCCAACCATGCCCCTCACCCCTGCCCTCTCCCCACTGGTAACCACTAGTGTGTTCTCTGTATCCTGACATTTATATTTTCTTTTTTTTTCTTTTCCATTATAGTTTATTATAAGATATTGAATAGAGTTCCCTGTGCAATACAGTGGGACCTTATTGTTTATCTATTTATATATATGGTAGTTTGTATCTGTTAATCCCAAACTCCTAATTTATCCCCCCCTCCCCCTTTGGTAACCATAAGTTTGTTTTCTATGTCTGTGAGTCTGTTTCTGTTCTGTAAATAAGTTGATTTGTATCATATTTTAGATTCCCCATATAAGTGATATCACATGATATTTGTCTTTCTCTGTCTGACTTCACTCAGTATAACAATCTCTAGGTCCATCCATGTTGCTGTAAATGGCATTATTTCATTCTTTTTTATGGCCGAATAGTGTTCCATTATATATATGCACATTGACATATTTATTTTCTAATCAGCAACTCCCAACTTTGCCTTGAATGATCTCCTGAAAGGAAGAACAACAAATGATGCTGGGATTTGGGAGTAGCTGGAATTCTGTCTTCCTTCTTTTATGCAAAGTACACCTCTTGCCTGGCTCAGTGTCATTCTGATTTCTTTCCCCTTCCTTGTCTGAAGGAGAGCTGAGTGTGCCTGAGAGGAAGGAGAGGAGGTTGAAAACAGGCTGGCAGCCCACCTCTCACACAACCAGAAGCTTGTCCACGGAGTGACGGTCTGCTGTTCACTCTGCCCTTCGGGACTAGGACCCAAAATGCTCCCTGGGTGCTCCTGAATGCTGCTTCTGGCTCCTTCCACCCACCCACCCACACACATAGACACACACACACACACAAGAGCGTAATGCACTCCTTTGAGAAGTCTGCTCTTGGAGAGAATGCAGCCAGCTGGAACCAGCAATGGAACATCCTTCTCTTGGTACTTCAGGACATAATGGAGACTGACCTTCTGGGATACTGACTGCCGACTGGGAGAAGAATGAAGACTTTAATTCAAATGAGCTTGTTTGCACTTTCCTGGAGAAAAATCTTGGCTTGGATGACACCCAGTGTAATGTGGTTTATTTGGTGTAAGTACAAGAATTTTTCTTTTCATTTTCTCATTTCCTGAACTTAGAGCTTTCTTCTTGAGAATTTTTTCTTTCCACTGTTGTTGTCATGTTTGGCCTCATTTTGAAAAGTAAAAAAATATTTAAGAGAAAGGCTCAATTAAGTTTTATATGTTAGCTTGGCTATTGCTTGTGTTACTCAACTAAGGAAATGCCAACTAAAACTATATAACTCTGTGATTCAAGGCACAGCACTTATAGAATAAGTGTCAGACAAAGTTGTTTCTCTTATGATCTGAGCTGAGGGGGGGCCCAAACAAGCTTTTTTGAGTTTGGAGGAATTTTGAAGTTGTTGCTTTACAGAAACTATGATCTTGCTGGAAAGATCCTCTGGGCTCAACATGCTGCAATTTCTTCCTTGTTCCTTTCTCGCCATGCCTGCCTCACCCTTCCCAAGAACTTTCCTCTTTGAGGGGCATTGGATAGAAATGGCTGTCTCCTCTCATCCTCTCGCAGGCTCTCCCCACTGAGAGAGGAAATGTAAGATGATGAGAGTCCCCCATCTGCCAGTCCACGTCACTTGGCTGCGAGAATTAGTTGATGAATTTGCTGCTCACATGTGGCCAGTTTCTCGTGTGATCTCAGTGGATCCAAGTTCTACCGCATCTCTGTGGATGCGAGTTAGGTTAGATAACTATTGCTCTGCAAATCTCACTCTCCCCTAGCAGATTTACCTAAGTCTACATTAAAAAAATTTTTTTTATTGGGATATAGTTGATTTACGATGTTGTGTTAGTTTCAGGTGTACAGCAAAGTGAATCAATTATACATATACATATATCCACTCTTTTTTTAGATTTTTTTCCCAGAGAGGCCATTACCAAGTATTGAGTAGAGTTCCCCGTGCTATACAGTAGGTCCTTATTAGTTATCTATTTTATATATAATGGTGTGTATATGTCAATCCCAATCTCCCAGTTTATCCCTGCCCCCCACCTTACCTCCTGGTAATCATAAGTTTGTTTTCTATATCTATAACTCTATTTCTGTCTAGTAGGTAAGTTCATTTGTACCCTTTTTTTAGATTCCACATATAAGTGATATCATATGATATTTGTCTTTCTCAGTCTGACTTACTTCACTTAGTATGATAATCTCCAGGTTCCATCCATGTTGCTGCAAATGGCATTATTTCATTCTTTTTTATGGTCGAGTAATATTCCATTGTATATATGTATCACATCTTCTTTATCTGTTCTTCTGTCAGTGGACATTTAGGTTGCTTCCATGTCCTAGCTATTGTAAATCATGCTGCAATGAACATTGGAGTGCATGTATCCTTTCGAATTATGGTCTTCTCCAGGTATATGCCCAGGAGTGGGATTGCTGGATCATACGGTAGCTCTATTTTCAGTTTTTAAAGGAACCTCCATTACATTCCCACCAACAGTGTAGGAGGGTTCCCTTTTCTCCACACCCTCTCTAGCATTTATTATTTGTAAATTTTTTGATGATGGCCGTTCTGACTGGTGTGAGGTGGTACCTCATTGTAGTTTTTTTTTTTTTTTTTTTCCCGGTATGTGGGCCTCTCACTGTTGTGGCCTCTCCCATTGCAGAGCACAGGCTCCGGACGCACAGGCTCAGCGGCCATGGCTCACGGGCCTAGCTGCTCCGCGGCATGTGGGATGTGGGATCTTCCCGGACCGGGGCACGAACCCGCGTCCCCTGCATCGGCAGGCGGACTCTCAACCACTGCGCCACCAGGGAAGCCCTCTCATTGTAGTTTTGATTTGCATTTCTCTGATAATTAGTGATGTTGAGCATCTTTTCATGTGCTTTTTAGTCATCTGTATGTCTTCTTTGGAGAAATGTCTATTTAGCTCTTCCACCCATTTTTTGATTGGGTTTTTTTTTATATTGAGCTGCATGAGCTGTTTGTATATTTTGGAGATTAATCCCTTGTTGGTCTAAGCCTACATTTTAAGGGAAGATGTAGAAACCATACTGGACTCTGGTCCAAGTAGTTATTTCTAATACATATCTGTTAGATATTAAAAATAAGTTTGATCCCTCTTCCACTCTTGCGTCCATGCGTCAATTGGCTCAGCAATCAAAGCCTGGACTACAACCAACACCCTCTTTGGCCTTTCCAGCTCTGAGGGCTCATTCTATATCGTCCACCTGCTCATTCTAACCTAACCCCTTCCAACCTTCGTTTGTTTGGTCTTGGAAACACTGAGGTGGGGTCTGTTCTCTCCCATCCCAAACTTATTTGTGCTGAGGCCACACGATGGTGGTCCACGTTGATGGCACTGAAAGAGCGAGCACGGCCCAACCCTGCTTCCTCCCTCTGTTTATCCTTTTGTCCACTTGGAAGGCATTTGCCAGGGAAGAAAAGCCATGCATTCTTGGTCTAATTTATAGGGCACTGTTAAGCAGATGGCATAAGTGGTTTATTTTTAAGGAGGTTATTACTGGTCACAAAATTTCAAGTCAGCTATTTGCAGGGAACTCTGATGAAGGAGGCCCCTGTTTGTGGCTTCCACCCTCCAGAGCATCTGACAGAGGGCTTACTGTGCTTTTGCACCCAACCACATGTAATCCATTTATAAGACCCCTTTGTGTGAGATGCCGTACCAGAGGAAATTAATGTAGGATATTGCAAACAGCTTTTAAGAATGTCTTTTCTATAGAAGAACTGTGTCGTTCTGAGAGCAAAGTGGGCTTTTTCCCCCCCACATTGTTATGACTTGACATCTCCGATGTGGAGTGTTTCCAGCCAGTTATGATAAGAAAAGGCTGGAATTTTCACTCTTGTGAAAACCACAGCAGAAGAAAGCTATTAGATTATCTATTCTCTTACTCTCCTCCTGTAAATGTAAGTGCGTTTAATTTGGGGTCCAAGTGTGGGGAAGAGAGGTGACAGCACTTAAAAATTAGGGTATGAAAAATTGAAAGTTCAAGATGACAATGGCTAGTCATGCGGACAGCAGAAGATAAACATGTGCCTTACATGAAGGAAGATATTTTCTCATCCAGTAGGAAATTTTAGATTTTTAATTTCTGGGAATGAAAACAAAATTTTTAAATTAAAAACTGACATCAGATGCCAACTTTTGTTTTGTAAGTAGGGCGTTGTGAAGAAAGTAACTACCAACTTCAATTTCCTCATTGCATAAAATAAGGACAATGTGATATAAAGAAAAAGTAAGACATAATCCCATAAAGAACCATTCTTTAATAAAGCAATTTCTATGTAAAATGTCACTATACTGGGCGTTGGGGGTTTTGTTTCTTCCTTTTACAACAGACAGTGAACTTACCCTTACTGCTTGGCTCCAGTTCAAGATCTGGTGCTGTGAACGCTGCTCTGGGCATTGGAGTGCATCAGCTGTGAAGTCAGATGACCTGTGGTCAAGTCTATCCCTTGTCACCAGTGGGTGTGTGACCTTGGGCAAGTTATTTCCCCAACTTTCCATTTTTGCAAGTGTACAGTATGGATAAGAGTGATACCTACTCTTCATAAGGCTGTTGGGAGGATTACATGAGGTCAGGGAAAGTGACTGGTGCATAATGAGTGTGCAGCACTAGGCAGCTTTTATCAAAGGACTGACATAGCCCTGTGGACCATTGTGAGGACAGAATACAGAGTTAAAGCAGAGATTTTAAAAGAACTGACATTAGAGGAGCATGATTTTTTTTGTTTTTGCTTATTTGCTAAAGTCACCTGAATTTTAGCTTTTATGCCTATAAGCATACCATTTAGTAAATAAAGAGTAGAAATTTGAAAGAAAAGAAACAATATCTTATGAAGGTAGAGGTGGCCAGTATAGAAAATGGAGTTCATAGAGGCAAAGCTTATTGCTTTTTTTCTTAATTGAAATATAGTTGAGATACCATATTATGTTAGTTTCAGGTGTAGTACATAGTGATTTGACATTTGCATACATTGCAAAATGATCACCAGGATAAGTCTAGTAACCATCTGTCCCAATACAAAGTTATTACAATATTGTTGACCATATTCCTTATGCTATATTTTACATCCCTGTAAGTTATTTATTATATAACTGGAGGCTTATACTTCTTAATCCCCTTCACCTGCTTCACCCAACCACCTCTGGCGACCACCGGTTCGTTCTCTGTATCTGTGAGTATGTTTTTGTATTGTTTTGTTTTGTTTGTTTGCTTTGTTTTTCAGATTCCACATATACGTGAGATCATATGGTATTTGTCTTTCTCTGTCTGACTTATTTCACTTAGCATGGTACCCTCTTGATCCATCCACGTTGTTGCAAATGGCAAGATTTCATTCTATTTTTAATGACTAATATTCCATCGTATTTTTATATACCACAGCTTCTTTATCCATTCATCTACCGATGAACACTTAGGTTGCTTCCATATCTTACCTGTTATAAATAATATTGTAATCAACATAGAGGTGCACATATTTTGGGTGCATGTATTTTTTCAAAGTACTGATTTTGTTACCTTTGGGTAAATATCCGGAAGTGAAATCTCTGGCTTGTATGGTAGTTTTATTTTTAGTTTTTTTTAGGAGCCTCTATACTGTTTTACATAGTGGATGCACCAATTTACAATCCCACCAAAGTGCGAAGGTTCCTTTTTCTCCACATCCTTGCCAACACTGATTATCTATTGTCTTCTTGATGATAGCCATTCTGATAGGTGGTATCTCATTGTGGTTTCGATTTGCATTTCCCTGATGATTAGTGATAGTGAGCATCTTTTCATGTGTCTGTTGGCCATCTGTATGTCTTCTTTGTTTTCCCAGCACCACTTATTGAAGAGACTATCTTTTCTCCATTGTATAGTCTTGCCTCCTTTTTCGTAGATTAATTGACCATAGATGTGTGGGTTTATTTCTGGGCTTTCTATCCTGCTCCATTGATCTATATTTCTGTTTTTGTGCCAGTATCACACTGTTTTTATTACTGTAGCTTTGTAGTATAGTCTGAAGTCAGGGAGCCTGATTCCTCCAGCTTTGTTTTTCTTTCTCAAGATTGTTTTGGCTATTTGGAGTCTTGTGTTTCCATTATAAATTTTAAAATTTTTGTTCTAGTTCTTTGTAAATGGGATTGTTTCCTTAATTTCTATTATTTCTTCAAATAAGGTCTCTGCCCTGTTTTTCTTTCTCTCTTCTCCTTCTGGGACCCCAGTAATGTAGATGTTTACTTGATGTTGTCCCCAAGTTCTCTTAAACTATCCTCATTAAAAAAAAACAACATTTTTTTTTCTTTTTCCTGTTTAGCTTGGGTGATTGCCACTACTCTGTCTTCCAGATTGCTGATCTGTTCCTCTGTATCATCTAATCTACTGTTGATTTTTTTCTTTCTACAGTATTGCTTATTTTAGTTATTGTATTCTTTGGTTCTGTTTGTTTCTTCTTTATATTTTCTAACTTTGTTGGAATTCTCACTCTGTTCATCCATTCTTCTGCCAAGTTCATTGGACATCTTTATGATCATTACCTTGAACTCATATTGGATAGATTGCTCGTCTCCACCTTGTTCAGTTCTTTTTCGGAGGTCATGTCTTGTTCCTTTGTTTGGGACATATTCCTCTGTCTCCTCATTTTGCCCAATTCTCTTGTTTATATTTATGTGTTAGGTAGGTCAGTTATGCTTCCTGATCTTGGAGAAGTGGTCTTAACGTAGGAGATGTCCTACGGGGCCCAGCAGCGCACTCCTCTCTGGTCAGAAGAGCTATATGCACTAGGGGTGCCCCCTATGTGTGCTGTGTGTGCTCTTCTGTTGCAGGCTGACTACTGTGGGTGCTCTGGTAGGTGGAGCTGGCTCCTGACCTGGTTGGCTATAAGGCCCTGCCTCATGAAGTTGCTACAGGCCTGCTGTGGGATGGAGTAGGCTTCCTGCATGGTTGGCTGTGCAGCCTGGATGTGCTTCTGCTGGCCTGCTGGGTCCCACATAGCTGGCTGCATGGCCTGGAGGCACATGACTGCTGCAGACCAACTGGTGGGCAGCGTAAGCCCCTGGTGCCAATAGGCTAGAGGGAGGATTCCAAAATGGCACTTGCCAGCACCAGTATCATCATGGTAGAGCAAGCTCCCAAAAATGTCTGTTGCCAGTGTCACTGTCCCCAGGGGGAGTCCCAGTTGCCTCCTGCTTCTCTGGGAGGCCCTTCAAGATTAGCAAGTGGGTCTGACCCAGGCTCCTTCCCAACTACTGCCTCTCTTCTGGGTCGCAGAGCAGGTGAGATACTATGCACGTCCTTTAAGAGTGGAGTCTCTGTTTCCTATGGCCTTCTGGTCTCCTAAACATAAGCCCCACTGATTTTCAAAGCAAGATGTTCTGGGGGCTCATCTTCCCAATGTAGGACTCCGATGTGGCGATCAGACCCCTCACTCCTTGGGAAGAACCTCTGCAGTTGTGATATTCCTCCCATTTGTGGGCTGCTGACCCCAGGGGTGTGGTCCAGACTATACTGCATCTCCACCCCTTATACTCATCTCACGTAGCTCTTCCTTTCTATCTTTAGCTGTGGAAATCTTTTCTGCTAGTCTTCAGGTTGTTCTCAAAGACCGTTGCTCTGTAAATAACTGTAATTTTGGTGTGCCCATGGGAGGAGCTGAGTCCAGGGTCTTCTTACCCTGCCATGTTGGGGAAGCTCCAAAGCCTATTGCTTCTTAAGCAGAGAGACAGAAGATCTTGGTAACAAACACAATCTGGTCTCTGAGAGCTGTTGTTCTCTGTGGTCAGTTAGAGATAGCTCAGTGTCCCCTTCAGCCCTTAGATGCAGGAATGTTCCCCCCATCATTTACTTTCTTTCTCTTGTTCTGATTTTGTCAACTTCTGATTAATAACTTGGCTTTCCCCATTCTTTTGCCTAGATCCTCATTCTCCCCCAGCCTCCATCCTTCTCCTGACAAACTCTTCTTCTTTTTTTTTTTTGTTTTTTGTTTTTTGGGTTTTTTTTGCGGTACATGGGCTTCTCACTGTTGTGGCCTCTCCCGCTGCGGAGCACAGGCTCCGGACGCACGGGCTCAGTGGCCGTGGCTCACGGGCCCAGCCACTCCGTGGCATGTAGGATCCTCCCGTACCGGGGCACGAACCCGTGTCCCCTGCATCGGCAGGCAGACTCTCAACCACTGCGCCACCAGGGAAGCCCCGACAAACTCTTCTTCATCCTTCACGATATCCTCTTTGAAAAAGATTTCTCTCTCTGTCATTTCCCTAGTTCTTTTACACCAAATTTTAATTTTAAAAAATTATCTCTTTTTTTTGCCCATAAAATTGTGAGCTCCTGACAGGCAGGGGTGGCATTCTTATAATACTGGGAAGAGTTACCCTCTTTCTCAGGTGCCAAATCCAGTACAAAATATGCACTTAATAAATACTTGTGGGGCTTCCCTGGTGGCGCAGTGGTTGAGAGTCCACCTGCCAGTGCAGGGGACACGGGTTCAAGCCCTCGTCCAGGAGGATCCCACATGCCGCAGAGCAGCTAGGCCCGTGCACCACAACTGCTAAGCCTGCGCTCTAGAGCCCGCGAGACACAAATACTGAGGCCCGCACACCTATAGCCCATGCTCCACAACAAGAAAGACCACCGCAATGAGAAGCCCATGCACTGCAACGAAGAGTAGTCCCCGCTTACAGCAACTAGAGAAAGTCTGCAAACAGCAACAAAGACCCAACGCAGCCAAAAATAAAAATAAATAAATAAATAAATAAATAAATACTTGTGGACTGAATATTGAATAAACACATTGAATGAGTGAAGGTCAATTTGTAGGTGAACAAGTGTTAGCCAGTGTGTTGTATCAGAGTAATGTGGATGAGCCATTTCTGGGGGGAAATGTTGATGTAGTTTTAAACTGATGTGACAAGAAGACTTTCTTAAAGGGAAGAAGTCACTTAACACCAACCAAACAATTACAACAATAGCAAGTCACATTTATTGAGTGCTTACTGTATGCTGACATTTGTTAAAGTGGCTTATATGCATCATCTTCTTAAACTTTTTTAGTAATCCCATGAGGTTGTATTTTTTAAAAATAAATTTATTTATTTATTTTTGGCTGCGTTGGGTCTTAGTTGCTGTGTGCAGGCTTTCTCTAGTTGCAGCGAGGGGGCTACTCTTCGTTGCAGTGCATGGGCTTCTCATTGCAGTGGCTTCTCTTGTTGCGGAGTATGATGCGCGGGCTTCAGTAGTTGTGGCACGTGGGCTCAGTAGTTGTGGCTCGTGGGCTTCATTGCTCTGCGGCATGTGGGATCTTCCCGGACCAGGGCTCGAACCCGTGTCCCCTGCATTGGCAGGTGGATTCTTACCCACTGCACCACCAGGGAAGTCCCAACCATGAGGTTGTTATTATCATCCCCATTTTACAGAAGAGGAAACTGAGGTTTAGAAGGGTTGAGTAAAATCTCACAGATCACACAGGTGCTGAGTAGTGGAGCTGGGCCTTGAACCCAAGCTCATGTGCCCATTCCACCATTATTGCCAAGTTATATCCATCACCCTGAATAGTACCCTCAAAAGCAGTGGAGAACACACCATAGAATTTGAACAGTCTCCAAGGCATGCTTTCACAAAAGCATTACACTTCAAAGGAACATGTCTTTAGAAATACATGGAACAACTAAAGATATTCTGAAAGTTTGCTGATGGGTGAAATTATATATTTGGGTACTTGAGAAGACTTTTAGATGGGGATGAAATTAATTTTGAGAATAATTTATATTGCAGTAGGCAACAACTGAGTGAAAAATAAAACATACAAATATGGGGCATGCAAAAAAAATTGTGGAAAATTCAACCTAAACAACCCTAATTAATTAGTATCTGAAGAGCTCAAACCCTCTATGAATCTTACCTTGTGGCAAAGGAACCAATGCCCAATTGCAGAAATGTGAAGTTGTCACATTCTTTCATAAGTGAAATGCAGAAAATGGACTCAGTTCAGGTCTTTTCATGAAAGATCTAGTTTTTTTTTCTTTTCCCACAAAGTTAAACTTAGTAAACAGTTTTTTTCTCCTTAGGAATTTCTTCACTAAAGGACTATTAACAAGCTTTTTAAAATCTGTATTAATGAAAACACATTGCTTAATTGTACCACTAATTACAGTCTTCTAGTAATTCCAAAGTCTAGGAGGCACCTATTAACTTGAAACTCAACACAATTTAGAAAATAAACCACAGTGAAATATTCTGGAAGAATAAAAGTACTTTGCTACAAATGCTTTTGACCTCTTATCATCCCTTTAATGTTCGCCAACTTTCTTGAAGACTAGGTTTGTGTTGACCGTTACTTTCATGTTATCCACAGTTCCCAGCAGTGGTTGAACCGGATTGAATTCTCATCTGTTCAGAACTGATCCAAATATTGGTTTCCTTTGAAGTCAGTTTTAACTGTGCTTTTGGAATAACAGAGGAGGATCAGGACTATTTTCCCAATTTTGTTAACCATAGCTGATCATGGCTTATTTTAATGTGCAACACCTGCCTTTTTGATTTTTAAAGCTATTCCAATGAGCCAAGAGTTTGACTTGCTTGAACAGAGAAAGACAAACACTATATGATATCACTTGTATGTGGAATCTAAAAAAGCTGAACTCATAAGAACAGAGAGTAGAAGGGTGGTTACCAGGGGCTGGGAACTGGGGAATTGGAGAGATGTTCAAGGTACAGATTTGCAACTAGTAGATAAATAGGTTCTGGAGATCTTTTGTGAGTGATTATAGTCAACAGTGCTGGATTATAAACTTGAAAGTTGCTAAGAGACTAGATCTTAATTGTTCCCATTACAAAAAAGAAATGATAATTATGTGATATGATAGAGACGTTAGCTAACACTAAGGTAGTAATTATATTGCAATATATAAGTGTATCAGATCAACATGTTGTACACCTTAAATATATACAATGCTATTTATCAATTATATCTCAAAAAATTAAGTAAAAAATTAAAAGAGTCTGACTGGCTTGAAATCTGTTATGTGATATGGCAAAGTGTGATTTTAACCTTTAAAGACAAGAGAATACACTTTATCCTCTACCATCCTAATTCTCTGGGGGAAAAGATTAATTGCAAGGGGATAAGTGTGCTGCCTGTAATTATGTGGTATGTGTAAGAAAAGGCTAGGTCAAGTGCCCACATACAGCTTCTTTTATAAAACAAGACCTGACCTGAGTGGATAAAAAGCAATGGTGGGAATTAGATCAGGGAAAGAAATCAACCCAGATGTCACTACGTTTTATTTTGAAAGTAACAATAGCATGGAATCGCTTTTTAAAAACTTTAGAAACAACCTACACTTATTCTCAGTTAAGACTCCTATTGGTCGCTGGTTGAACTTTAGAAGGATTTAAGCTGAAAGAAACCAAGTGTTCAGCATGCACCAGTGAAATTCTCCTTAATTTAATGATTGGAGAAGAATAGGATCAGAAGAAGGTTAGATGTAGCATCAAATCCTTAAAAAAAGAAATCTTAAAAGGCCACACATTGTCACATCAACTAGGACTAGGTATAACACTGATTTCTTTCAACAGAATTGAGTAAATATTTGACCTCCAATATCATTATGGTTAATGTATATTCTAGACCTCAGAGGACACTGAGACGGAAGCTTTGCTTTCTGATTGGCTTCCTAATAGCCTTTGCTTGCTTGGGAAAGACTGATAATATACTGTGTCCTTAACTTAGTGCAGTTCAACTCCTAGCTGTTCAAGAGATAAAACAGTAATGATCTCATCCTTTGATGATTTAAGTTCATGTGATTTGTAAATCAGTACATAGTAATAACCTCTGGGTTAACTATTAACTCTCTGAAAATATTCAGGATTAATATCATTCCTTTATTTAATTCTGAAAAGATTGAGATGTAGTTGGTGCACGTACATGAATGTCCCATAGAATAAAAGATGACAATTACACTAATATTTCTAGAACTTGTATCTCTCTTGCAATTCCCTATAAGGATGCAGCAAACTCCCCCATGTTAAATTACTCATTTTGATAACTATGTGAGAAGAAGAGGCCCAGATGGTATTTCTGAGAATGGCATCAAAGCAATTTAAAATGCTCATTGGCAACATATCACATATTTATGTGTGAGTGGAGAGTCATCTTTTGGCTACATTAATGCTGCAAAAATAAACACACTTTGGTCTCTGATGCAAAGTTTAAAGTTCTCATGGCAACATCTGTTTCTTCACTTTGCTTACCAGATACAATAAAATAGTCAACATTTATCTGTCAACTGCATGTGTTAAACACCCACTGTGTGTTTAGTATCAGGTGCTATGGAGCCTTAGAGAGAAAGACATTCAAGGACTTTATAGTTTAATGGGGGGGAAGGAGAAACACAAATGTGTACACGTAAACAAGCATGGCTGGAGATGTATAAACATACACACAATCCTGACCATCTGTGCAAAGGTGGAAACTGACTGGAAGGATAAATGTGGGTGGGTGGAGGGAGTGAAGCAGCTGAAATGAGGTGAGTCTTGTTTTGTCAAGGCTGCGTTGGGGTTTGAACGGAATGTGTTTTCCATCTCTCAAAAAGTTGAGAAGTAATATACATACATGAACGGAATTTTTCATTCCATTTTTGGTGCAGCGGGTAGGGGTCTGTGGGATTTGAGAGAGGACTGTGTTGAAGTGAGAGAAACACGCATGGCAGTGATTTTCAGAGTGTGGTCCTGAGCACCAGCATCAGCATCACAGGGGCAATTATTAGAAATATAAATTCTCAGGCCCCACCCCAGACTTCCTGACTCAGAAACTCTGGGAGTGGTCCAGCCGTCCATGTTTCCATACGCCTGCCAGGCATTCTGATGCTCCCCCCAGCTGAGGACTGCTGCTCTATGAGGTGGTTCTGAGGCTGGAGCAAGAGTAGTATCTCTGAAGTAGCAGGTCCAGAGGCCAGCAGTGTCCGTAGGAAGGTTCTAGAAGCAAGCAGCTGGTGAGGAGGGGCAGGTGGTGAAGGCCTCAGAGCTCTCTGGCGGGAACTCCACGAGGCTGCACTGGAGCCCTCTGAACTGTGTCAGAGCTGCGATTCTGAGTTAATGTCTTCAGAGAATTCTAACTTTTGCATTTCGTGACTTTTATGAGCGTGTTGAGTGTTGTAATTCCGTGAGGCTTTTAAATGTAATTTCCTTTGCTTTTAAGGAAAAGTTGAGATGGGGGGAGGGGGTTTTTAGGGGTTGGGTGGTGGCTGGTAGTGAGATGGTAAAAATGGGGAAACCGTTTTCAAAGGGAATAAAGCTTCAGCAAAGTTATTCTGTAAAGACATTGCTGCAAAGCCTGTATACCTTTACCGAAACATGATAAGATAAATTAATAATAATAAAAGCTAATATTTAGCTCTTATGATGTGGCAGCCATATTCTAAAGTATTTACATATGTTGATCCATTAATCCTCAGACCAATTCTGGGGTAGGGCCTGTTATTGTTGCCATGTGTTAAAAGAGGCAACTATAGCTCAGAGTGGTTAAGACACTTGCTCAGGGTTACACAGCTAGAGCTGGGACTAGAACCCCAGCTTTCAGACTGTGTTTTTAGCCAGTATACTATGTTATGCTGCAAGAACTTAAACACTGCATGACAACTATTTCTATCTTGAAAGATTTTTGTGACTCATTGTTCTAAATTGTTTGGCTTTTGAGAATTAGGCTTCAGGGCCTGATGACTTTCTTATTTAATTTTCTGGTTGGCCAGCCGAGTATTTCGTGAGTCTAGCCAGTTCTCACAGAAGGTAGCCAAACCTGACTTCTGGGTAGAGTAAATCAGTTACAAAATAAAGGTTAGGCTCAGTGCCAGAGCAAAGCTTGGAAAGACTCTGGAACCACCCCCACCCCCACCCCCAGCCAGAATAGTTGAGCCCAGTGTCAGCAAACGCTGAGGGTTAGAAACTCCTAAAAGACCTGGGTTCCCCTCTGAGGGCATGGAGTGTGGGTTCCATGAGGTGGAGGGAGCTAGAGGGAGGAGAAAGGAAGGACTCTGTCAGTTTTTTTTTTTTGTCTTTTTTTAAAGTTATTTCTGAGATTTACATTTTAAAGTAATAACTAGAAGTATGACTTATAACATTATACCAGAACATATAAAATTTTTAGAAATTTCATGTAATGTCTGAAACATTTATATTAACATATTTCCATACAACTAACCCAAAGAAAGTTTAGTATTAGTTGTTTTTTTGGTTTGTTTTTTTATACTGCAGGTTCTTATTAGTCATCAATTTTATACACATCAGTGTATACATGTCAACCCCAATCGCCCAATTCAGCACACCACCATCCCCACCCCACTGCAGTTTTCCCACCTTGGTGTCCATACGTTTGTTCTCTACATCTGTGTCTCAACTTCTGCCCTGCAAACCACTTCATCTGTACCGTTTTTCTAGGTTCCACATACATGCGTTAACAGACGATATTTGTTTTTCTCTTTCTGACTTACTTCACTGTGTATGACAGTCTCTAGATCCATCCACGTCTCAACAAATGACTCAATTTCATTCTTTTTTATGGCTGCGTAATATTCCATTGTATATATGTACCACATCTTCTTTATCCATTCGTCTGTCGATGGGCATTTAGGTTGCTTCCATGACCTGGCTATTGTAAATAGTGCTGCAATGAACATTGGGGTGCATATGTCTTTTTGAATTATGGTTTCCTCTAGGTACATGCCCAGTAGTGGGATTGCTGGGTCATATGGTAGTTCTATTTTTAGTTTTTTAAGGAACCTCCATACTGTTCTCCATAGTGGCTGTATCAATTTACATTCCCACTAACAGTGCAAGAGTGTTCCCTTTTCTCCACACTCTCTTCAGCATTTATTGTTTGTAGAATTTTTGATGATGGCCATTCTGACCGGTGTGAGATGATATCTCATTGTAATTTTGATTTGCATTTCTCTAATGATTAATGATGTTGAGCATTCTTTCATGTGTTTGTTGGCAATCTGTATATCTTCTTTGGAGAAATGTCTGTTTAGGTCTTCTGACCAGTTTTGGATTGGGTTGTTTGTTTTTTTGATATTGAGCTGCATGAGTTGCTTGTATGTTTTGGAGATTAATCCTTTCTCAGTTGCTTCATTTGCAAATATTTTCTCCCATTCTGAGGGTTGTCTTTTGGTCTTGTTTATGGTTTCCTTTGCTGTGCAAAAGCTTTTAAGTTTCATTAGGTCCCATTTGTTTATTTTTGTTTTTATTTCCATTACTCTAGGAGGTGGGTCAAAAAGGATCTTGCTGTGATTTATGTCATAGAGTGTTCTGCCTATGTTTTCCTCTAAGAGTTTGATAGTGTCTGGCCTTACATTTAGGTGTTGAATCCATTTTGAGTTTATTTTTGTGTATGGTGTTAGGGGGTGTTCTAATTTCATTCTTTTACATGTAGCTGTCCAGTTTTCCCAGCACCACTTATCAAAGAGGCTGTCTTTTCTCCACTGTATATTCTTGCCTCCTTTATCAAAGATAAGGTGACCATATGTGTGTGGGTTTATCTCTGGGCTTTCTATCCTGTTCCATTGATCTATATTTCTGTTTTTGTGCCAGTACCATACTGTCTTGATTACTGTAGCTTTGTAGTACAGTCTGAAGTCAGGGAGCCTGATTCCTCCAGGTCCGTTTTTCTTTCTCAAGATTGCTTTGGCTATTCGGGGTCTTTTGTGTTTCCATACAAATTGTGAAATTTTTTGTTCTAGTTCTGTGAAAATTGCCAGTGGTAGTTTGATAGGGACTGCATTGAATCTGTAGATTGCTTTGGATAGTAGAGTCATTTTCACAATGTTGATTCTTCCAGTCCAAGAACATGGTATATCTCCCCATCTGTTTGTATCATCTTTAATTTCTTTCATCAATGTCTTATAGTTTTCTGCATACAGGTCTTTTGTCTCCTTAGGTAGGTTTATTCCTAGATATTTTATTCTTTTTGTTGCAATGGTAAATGGGAGTGCTTTCTTAATTTCACTTTCAGATTTTTCATGAAGTGTTTTAAATGTATTAACTCTCTTAATCTTGATAGCTCTCTGAGTTCAGTACTGCTTATACAGATGATAAAACTGAGGCACAGCTGGAATGTAAATGTTGGCAGTCCACACACAAATGGATTAGGAAAAGCTGGACAACCCAGGGAGGAGAGAAACTTAACAAGGAACAGAAGTATTCTTTTAGTTGGGAATAGTGGGAGTAGCTGGATGTTTCTATCTAGTCCTACTATGATTCACTTAATAGAACAATGATACTGTATGTCATTTAATTATATCACACACACACACACACACACACACACATGTAGTTCTCATACTCAGCTACTCTGTTGTCTTCATAAATCCTAAGGTAATGAGCCTTTCCAGGTATTGTTAGAGGTAGATAACTGTACAGGTGGGGCCGCACACTGATACTGCAGTATCAGTGCCGGGTTTGGTGTCCTTTCGTCCTTGGTTAAAATCCCAACTTCACTATTCATCAGCTGTGTGACCCAAGTAAATTGCCTGATGTCACCCATATGTAAAAAAGGGTTAACAGTACTTACTTCACAGAGCTGTTGGGAGGTTTAAATGAGATCATATGAATAGTTAGCACAGTACATAGCACATAGCAGATGCTTAGGAAACAGTGACAACAGTAGCTATTTCTAGAGTCACCTAACAAAGTAAGCCACCTCATTTCACAATGCTTATTTTTCCAGGTTTAACTGGGTGTGACACCCTATGAACTTGTTTCTCAAGGTACTTCAGTGGACCTAGCAGACAGAAATATGTTTAAAGTAATGAGCTTGTTCATTATCTTGCTAATTTTATGGGTCAATCAAACAGGATCTATATGGTCCTGGATATGAAGTGATGAAGACAGTGCTGCTAAGCTGAGGTTTTTGGTGGGGCAGCTCTTCCCATAAGATGCCTCTGCTAGACTTCCCTTTGCTTTTTCTACCTCTGTGCTGGAAGCCAGAGCTATGTGTATTTTCATTCTCAGCGTTCTCATATGTTGATTTTTTTTTCACCTACTAAAATGTAGTAAGCTTAAGAAAAGTTCAATTAAAATGAAACATAAATATTTTCTTTCTTACTGTGTCATTAAAAACTCTACCCCCACGCCCAAAGTTACTTGGCATCCACCCAAAAGAAACATTTTTCCCTCTTGGCCCCCGCTGTTTAAGGCATAGAGGAAACAGATCTGCTTAGTCTGTCTCAACAGGATCCTTGCATGGGGAGAGGAGCAAAGGTTTCAAAGGACTGGAAAAGAGAGTACGAAGTAGAAACGTAAGCCAAGGGAAAAAAGATGGAGCATGAACACTAAAAGAGGGAGAGAAGAAAATGATTTCATAAGACAAGCCTATAATGGACAGTTTCTGGAAGATAGCATCTTACCCTGAGTTTCTGCCTTGAAGGTATAAAGCTCACTGTTAGGTGATGACCTGCTCCAGAAGAGAGTCCAATATATCATTATTCCTGACTATTTCTAGTGGATTCCAACGTTATTCAACATAGCTAGTACTTCAAGTTTATGTTATGAGGTGAGATCATCTTCACCAGCATCGGTAGCACTAATATTTACTGAGCATTTACTATTGCTATGAAGCTAACAAAGATTAGTTTCTTTAATCCTTAAAAAACCTTATGAGCCAGCTACGATTATAATCCCAACTTTAAAGATGGGAAGTTTAGGGAGGTGACAATTAGTAGAGGGTGGATCCTGGATTTAAATCCCGGCAGTTGGACTCCAGTACTTGTGCCCTGAATCTTACTTGATTGTACACTCCATTTGTTGGACACCTTTTCAAAGTTCTTCCTACTATAACTCCTCTCCCTCTTAATCTTCTGCCTTCCCCTGTTTACGTGGATTCCATCCACAGAGTCAGGTTCTATTTTGTAAGTGGTGGATCATCCAATTCTATTTCCCAGCACAGAGCTAAGGTATTCCTACCAGTCATCTTTCCAATAGACACTAATCCAGTGGAATCAGGATTCCATTGCCAGAAAAAACTCAAATAGAGGGAACTGCTCCATCTAGAGTTCCATCTTGCAAATAAGTTCAGTTATTTTCATTTATTGCTCTTCCTCCCTTCCTCCCTTCCCCAGAAACTTTTGCCTTGTCTAAACATGATGCTTTTATTCCAGGTTTAGTCCCAAATAAGCTGATCTATGGTGGCGTGTAGGGAGCGCGGCTTCCTGTGGATATTGGGAGGGCAGCACATTCCTTTTCATCTTCTCTTTTCTAAACAAATATATCTCTGTTTCAGTCTTTCTTCCCATGTGCTGAACACTCTCTGTTTCTTTCTTTCATCCATTTAGCATGTCAATTTCTGTTCTGCTCACATTAAAGCAATAGAGTCAAAACTGAGGTGAGGGTGGGTGATTGCTTTACAATGTTCTCATTTTAATCAGCCCATCCTGACATTCATGTAGAAAAATTTCATCCTGAAAAGTGACACAGAGGCTGCTGAAATCCAGATAAGAGTTTCTCTGATGTTCATCTGTTGAGGAGCTTGATATGTAAAGAAGATACAGAGTTTTTTACTTTCAAAGTCCTATTCCAAATAAGATAAATCCCTGCCCCTTAAAAGCAGTGGTTGCTAAAACTCTTAAAAGTGGTTGGGCAAAACGGTTCCCAGAGAAGATTGGCTTCTTGTGGTTATGTATGAACATAATGTCTCTTCAGTTATGAGGTATATTACATTTGCTAGATGTGTGACTTTCTTTTTTCTTTAATAAATTTATTTATTTATTTGTTTATTTTTGGCTGTGTTGGGTCTTCGTTGCTGTGCACGGGCTTTCTCTAGTTGCGGCGAGTGGGGGCTACTCTTTGTTGTGGTGCACAGGCTTCTCATTGCGGTGTCCTCTCGTTGTGGAGCGTGGGCTCTGGGCGTGCAGGCTTCAGTAGGTGCAGCATGCGGGCTCAGTAGTTGCAGCATATGGGCCCTAGAGCGCGCAACCTTTAGTAGTTGTGGCACGCGGGCTCAGTAGTTGTGGCGCATGGGCTTAGTTGCTCCGTGGCCTGTGGGATCTTCCCGGACCAGGGCTCGAACCCATGTCCCTTGTATTGGCAGGCGGATTCTTAATCACTGCGCCACTAGGGAAGTCCCTAGCTATGTGACTTTAAGTAATTAATTTCTATGTAGTTCAGTTTCCTCATCTATGAAATGAAGATGATAAAAACCACCTCATAGGGTTGTTATGAGGAATAAATTACCTTAAGACTTAATATTGGAAGTTCAATCTGTGTTACCTATTGTTATCATTCATTTAAAATGCTAGACCTTCTCTTTCTTATTTTAGTAGTATCAATTTGCCACCCATACATTCTTCCTCCCTCCTTTCCTCCTTCCCTCCCTACCTCCCTCCCTTCCTTCCTTCCTTCCTCCCTCCCTCCCTCCCTCCTTCCCTTCCTTCCTTCCTTCCTTCTGAATGTGTTTATTTAGTAACTGGTATGTGCCAGACACTGTGCTAGGCTCTGGAATACAATGGTAAGCAAAAAGAGATAGTGTCCCTGCCTTTACAGATCTTATAGTCTCGTGGGGAGGCCAGGCAGAAATTAAACAATCATACAAGAGTATGTACATGTCCTGTGATACATTCTTTGAAGGGTTCATGAGCCGGTTGATGATGTCAAAGGAGTTTGAAACATGGGGATTTGGCCTAACCAGGGAGGAGAGGGCATTCCTTAAGCATCCTTCAGGAGCTGATATGAGTTAAGAGCTAAAAGGTGAGTAGGAGAGACAACTTGGCAAAACAGGGAGGGAGAAATGTTTCCAGGTGGTGGAATCTGGGTGAGGAGAGCAGAGGGAGTGAGGAAGGAGGAACATGATACAACAAGAAAAGGGAAAAGGGTGGGAGGCACAGATTATGCAGAGCTTCTCGACCAAATCTACCAGCTAAGTGTTTGGAGCAATGGGGATCCAGAGAAAAAATTTAGGCTGGGTTTTATGTGTATGTGTGGAGTATTTAGACTTTAGTGGTTTTATTTGAGTTTCCAAAAGAGCGCCATGAATGAATTACTGTGAACTAATACTGTGAATTAGTGAGTTACTGTGAATTAATGTAAAGACAGATTTGGAGTGGGCTAAATAGGAAGTGAGAGACCAATTAGAAGCCTCTTGCAGTAATTTACGAGAGAGATGACATCAGTTTAGACTATGATGGTGGTGGCCAAGGTGGAATGATGTGGAAGGACGTGAGTGGCCTTTAACGAATAAAATTCCTAACATTTGGAGATGGATGAGGTTAGGGATCGGGGAAGAAGAGTGCCGTGGATGACTTCATGAATCCTAATGAGAGTGAACATTTTCCCTTTTGTTTCCCTCCAGTGCCCAAGAAGTATAGACTGGTATAATACATGGGGTCTTTATAGAGTAGAAATTGTTAGCAGACCTGAAACATTTGAGAAAGGCCGCTTAGGTGTGCTTTATATTTAGCCAAAATAAAAGAGGAAGTTGACCTTCAACCCTTGTCTTTGTTTTGTTCCAGCAGCAGAAATCATTTTTGGTTGCTCTCTGACTCGAGTAAACAACACTCCCTGTCACCTTATCCCTTTGACGGTCAGTTCCACTTCTATATTTTCACTGGGACATGATTCTCACTGACAGGAGAAAGTTCAGCACCCAGGCCTGCAGCTGTGAAAATACTTGCTCCTCTCCAGAACTATTAGTTCTTCTGGGAAACCTGTCACAGTGCCAACCACTTACTGGTCCTGAAGTGACCCTGTTATTTTGGGAGGTAGTAAAGGAAACGATATTTTAAAACCCCCAAGTGGTACTCTCTTTGGGCATTGAAAGGTGTAAGTGATAAAATGCTCACTATACTTAAAGGCCAGAGGTAAACGGGTGCTGGATGCTCCCCAGACTCCTTCTGTGTGTCAGCAAAACATATCTGAGCTTGGTAAAATAACCCAGGACCGAAGTGTTCTCTTCAGTAGAATAATCAGACAACAAGAGGCAGTCAATCAGGTTAGGCAGAAAAGCTAACTTCTTCTGTTCCTGCTTTAGAATTTTTATTACAAACAAAACACAGTCCTTAGGCAGATTTAAGAGCACAGGAAGAAGGCTTTAGATTTTGAACTGCTGTCATTGGAGCCCATGTTTTATTTACCTTTGTCTCTAAGCACATCCACGGTGCTTGTCACATAGTAGATACTCAATGAACGTTGGTTGGATAAAGGATTCATGTCTGTTTTCATGGGTATTTATATGGTATAGCGAGTTAATTATTTTTGCCCCAGTCTGTAGAGATGGGTGCTTCCTGTATTCCATATTTATTTTGAATACTATTTAGCCACAAGGATGTTCTAAAATTAAATAATAAGGAAATCAGTTTTAGTACAATTTTACATGTTCTGATAGATACACTTGCTGACTAGGTGCAGCTGTGGATGCTCTCCCTGGAAGAAGCTTCTGCAACCTAAATTGCACTAGAATGAGGTTATTGATGTGGGAGGAGGGGAAAGTAAGATAAAACTCACACCTTAATTTCTAGACAGGATTTCTATTTTAAAAACCAATTCCAAGCACTTCTTGTATACCTGGCCTAGGCACTGGAGATTTACCAATGATTTGTGATTTGAAATGTCCCAGAACAGGCCCAATGGTTCCCCTGTCCTTTGAAGCAGTTGATCTGTTCTCTTGATTGCTGATCTGTACTTTCCCATCATCAGCTTCCTAGTCAGGGCTCCATTCCTTCTGGTCTATCCTGTTGGAATAGTCTCTTTACCTTCATTTTCATACTACTCTAGTCTTGACTTCTTGTTGCTAGATTACTCTGTTACTGGTTCTCAAATGGTGGTTCCCAGGCCAGCAGCATTAGCATTGTCTGGGAACTTACTATTAGAAATGAAAATCCTTGGGCCTCACCCTGGACCTACTCAAGAGGAAACTGGCCATGGGACCCAGCAATTTTAACAAGCACGTAATCTCAAATGTGAGAACCACTGCTGCTATAAAGCTCAGTTCTGAGCATGTCACCTCTTTGTTCAACACCCTTTATTGCCTTCCTTGTCAGCGACCATGTAACCATGTGTTTGTGTGTCCTTCTACAATAGAGCAACAGCTCCTGTTTCCCGATCCATGTAGGTATAGGTGTGCCCACACTATCCAAATGGATTACTCCCTCTTGCCTCTGCTCTCCGGCCTTCTCTCTCTGTTAATGCTGGTTCCTCTGCTAGGAATGCCCCCCTCTCTTCCCTCTCCTTATAGAAACCATACTCATTCTTTGAAGGCCAGTTAAAAATTAATATTTATCGAAGTAATTCATACCTGTGACTTTAAAATCAAATAGTTTTGAAGGATTTATAAAGAAACATGACAAGCCCTACCCCACCTCGCAAGCCCAGTCCTTCTATCCCCCCAGTTCCATTCCCCAGGGAGGCCTACTTTAGCCACTTCTGTTTTAGTTCTTCTTGTGTTTACTTCTATTTACATAACTAATATGCAACTACTTCTATTTAAAAGTAATTTAGAAATATTATCTATTAAAGGTAATTTGAAAATAGTTAATATTAAATATTTTATTTAAAAGTAATTTAAAAATATTATCTTACCATGGTAGATACAATTTGAATAGATGAAATTTTACAGACAAAATTCAGTAGGTAAAATTTGGTAGACACCCCATTCCCCTCTTCATTTTTCTCAGTATATCATCAATTAAATCTTGATTTCGTGCCAAGTTCATCTTGGAATGAAAGGTGATTTTTTTTGTGGAATGTTTTCAGTTACTGCCCTTTCCCTGCTCCTGTAGAACTCTGCATCTCTCCTGGTGCATGCGCACCCTTCCCTTGTATCACAACAATGTTTGTATGTGTGTATTTCCCATCCCAACTAGGTTGTAACGACCAGGGAAATCTAACCTGTATTTTACTTTCTCCACAACCTCCCAGGGCACAGCACAGGGCCTGTGATATAGTACACACTGAATAAATGTGGCCAGTTTAACCATAAGGTAAAACATTTACCTGACCTTTGAAGCTTGGTGCTATGACAGCAGTACTAGGAATGAGTCTTTCCTTTCCAATGTGGTTTTCTAATATTACTGTGGAGAATATTAAACTGGAGTCAGGAGACTTGAGTCAGATGAGTCTTCTTGGTGACTTCCTCTAAGACTTAGAAAAGCATTTAATGGCTTTGCTTCCATTTTTTTCATCTATAAAGTGTCAACAATAATATCTATGGACAGAGTTGTAGTGAGGCCCAAATGCAACAGCACATGTTATCAAATACAAGGTATTCCATTGATTTGGTGGATTTAAAACAAAAAGGCAAACCATTTTCTGGTTGCACATAGCACTATAAAGAACATTAAGAACAACCTTTAAATAGAAAACTCCATTTTTAGATTATCCAGAGGGTCTTTCTTTCAAGGTCAGCCTAAGACTTTTTAGTGGGAATTGTATTCTCATTGTCTGAAATTTGAAGCAAGAGAGTATAAATGCTTCGTACCACTTGTCTATTCTTATCTGTTGATGAGAAATCAGCATTACTTCCAACCTTTTAGGCTTTGAAGGGATTTCAAGCTTTATCTTGATTTAATGGTTAAAAAAAAAATCAACCAAAGGCACATTCTCTAAGAGCTTCCCTGGTCCTACTCATCAGAAAAGTGTGAGCTACTCTTCTATCAAAACTAATTAAACCTTGGGCTTCCCTGGTGGCCAATGCAGGGGTTCGACCCCTGGTCCTGGAAGATCCCACATGCGGCAGAGCAACAAAGCCCGTGCGCCACAACTGCTGAGCCTGTGCTCTAGAGCCCGTGAGCCACAACTACTGAACCCGAGTGCTACAACTACGAAGCCCGCACACCTAGAGCCCATGCTCCACAACAAGAGAAGCTGGCGCAATGAGAAGCCCACGCACCGCAACGAAGAGTAGCCCCACTTGCCGCAACTAGAGAAAAGCCTGCATGCAACAATGAAGACCAAATGCAGCCAATAATAAAATAAATTAAGTAAAAAAACTAATTAAGCCTTAAGTGTATAACCAACTCTCAATTACCAAGGTTACTGGGACTACACACATACATAATTATATCTTACATTTATATAGTGCTTTTAACTTCTTCAAAGCACTTTTCACTGTATTGCATATATAACACAGATGGATTTTTTTTTAATCCACAAATCAGGTGAAAAAGAAACTTTTGATTCAATAATTTCAACTTTGTACCTTTCCAAAGCTATTAGAGCCAGTAAAATTGTCCAGTAGAACTTCCATTGCTCTACTCGCTTCTTGACCCCTCTCAACTAAAGGCGAGAAATTTGGAGGACTCTCCAGAGGAAAGGAACCCAAGAAGGAGAGGCAGGGAAGGACCTGCACCATCCACAGACTAGATCATTAGTGCCAGGGTAATTAAGAATAACGGACTGTATATGTGATTATATCCAGAAGTCCAGGAAGAGATGAAAAAGCACGGGAAATGATGCATGAGTAGCAGTATTTACAGGACTCTTGTCATTGTCATTCACTCTACAGGCATTATTGAGCACCTACTGTATGCCAGGTACCTTCAACAAAGGGGATGGATACAGCAATGAACAACCCAGGCAAGACTGCTACTGTCATGGAGATGGCCTTTTTGAATGGTGAAGACACACAATAAACAAGAACATAAGACAAATCAGATAACTTCTGCTTATGGACTTTTATGAAGTCCATAAACACCAGAATGTGATAATGAGTGCCTTGGGGAGGCCATGCTATTTTAGATAGGGTAGCCAGGGAAGGCCTCTCAGGATATTTGAGCTGTATCCTACAAGAGGAGTCCACCCTGTGTAGGTCTGCTAAACAGAATGATGGAATAAGTGAACTCATCAAGCTCAATGCTAGAGGGCGGGCCAGGCCCCACCAGTTGTGTGGTTATTCATTTTGTGTCCTTTTGTGGATATTCCTAAAATCCTCTCCAGGAGCCCTGATTTATTGCCTCTACAATGGGGGTTGCTAATACTGATCACCTTGACGGGGTGCTCTGAGGAATAATGGGTAAACAATTGTGAGGAGCTATATAAGTGCTAAGTAATGATCACAGTAATAACCTTTTATTAAAGTCAGCACTGTGACAGGCAGCTCACACCTGGATGCCTTGGCGAATGTGGAAATCGATGTGGCTGCTCCCTGTGTACCCCAGCACCATCCTTTAAAATAGAAAAAATAAATGAGCCGATGATCATGATATTGAGTGGTTAGTGATCAAGTAACTGTCTTGAGAGAAAGCTGGTGTGTGAAGTGTAAAATGGGAGTAGCGAGATAATGGCACGTTCCAGCCCAGAGCAGGTAGAGGGTAGCTGGTGAATGTAACAGGATGCTTGCTGGTACACACACCACCCGCTGCAGAGTGGTAATTCTAACCTCATCAGGATGAGGCACTGCCACCACCACCAAAAGCACTGGCAGACGGAAAGTGGGATGAGAAAGAGCCGGATCAGCAGCATCTCTGCCAGCAGCCCCATCTGGCCCTCTTGGCCTCGACAAGCCTCCCCAGGGGGAGGACTGAGAAGCCAGCACCAAGGGGCCCTACCTTGGAAGGGCACCAAGGAAGCGGGGAGGGAGGGAGGGAAGGAGGCGGGGAATGAGTGTTGCATTTTTCCTTTCTCAATGAAAGATCCCAGTTCTGGGAAAGACTTCAGCTGTCTTTTTACCAGAGCCTCCCCACGTAGTTAGAGATAGGAATCCACTCCCCTAGCTGCACCTCTTCCTTCCCTGCAAACCTCTCTGCAAAATATAACATTAATATCACAGAAAAATTCTTTTTTTGTGGGTCCTATCATCTCTTTAATATAAATGTGCATGTGCCCAACTTTCTTTCGTCTCCCGCCTCATACTGGCATACAACATTGTGTGAAGTGCACACACACACACACACACACACGTATACCCATGCTCCCCCAAGTCCTTTGTTAAGCACTGACTCGGCTGTTATACAGTGTCTGTCGAGTGTAGGTCACATAGTGGAAAAGTTTAAATTACTGTTGCTGCTTCTCTGAAAAGCAGGAAAATAACAACAAAAAAAGAGAAGACAGTAAAAAAAGAAACCACTTATTTTAAGGCTGATACTAAACACTTTGCTTCATATTGACTGAGCAAGTCACCCCACCTTTGGACAAGTAGAATGGAGGTGATCTCTGAGGTGCTAAGAGCCCCCAGTGTATACTTCATTTTTTGAGGCTTGACTAGAAATTAGGGAGGTTAAAAAGAATATGGCAAGATAATCCTAGTCTTCACAAAATTATGGTTTAAATTGGGGTGGGAAAGGATCAAGCGCCTCACAAAAATCTCATTGATTTTAACCAAATGGAGAAAATTTTAAACGTTAAACACACTGGAATATTATATCTAAAGAACTTTGGGTGGGCATGCTGCATGGGGCATAGTAAGTGCTCAGGAAATTTTCTGCACACGAGTAAGGCATTTCCAACCACCAGCATCTCAGGCGGCTTGAACCTAAACTCACTTATTTACATATACCATTTCTTCACGTGCTCTGTTTCTCAAGCTAGTCAATGGAGGAATCTGGGGAGAGCTGTCCTCAGTAGATGTGGTCATCTTCATGGCCAAATCAGTCTGAATTAAGTGGGTTCATTAGCAGGACTGCCTAAATGGCTTCCAGATTTTGTTTGGTAAATATTTTAAATGCCTTGTTGATAATGGATTGGCAATAAGGTGGGAGATAAAGTCAGGAGGAAAGGTACCTGCTCAGATCCTATGCTTTTAAATTAAGCTAACTCGTACTCAACCAAATCTAGTGTCAAACTCCAAGAAATGGTTCCCAGTTATTGTCTTGGATCCTTTATTTCACTTTATTTATTTATTTTTAAGTCTCTGTTTCTGCTTTTACCTGACACTTGACTTTCTTAACTCCCTTCTTCCCCCAGCTTCTGGCTCTGTGCTCACCCCTTTGGACTTGATGAGTAATTTTGTCTTTCCTGCTTTTCACCTTTGGCACGCCTTCGAAAATGGGTTATGTTTATCTTCTGGCTCTTTCTGCTTTTGGCTGCTCAAAACTTTTCACCCTACTCAGCCAAGTTTTGATCCCAGGACCTTTCCCTGCTTTGACCTGTCTCAGTGGCATCTGTGCTGGGCTTAACTCCTCCAGATTGGGGGCATGGGCAAGAGGAGAGATCAAGCAAAGATCAAGCAAGGAAACAGGAAGAATATCTGGCTCAACTCAAACTGTGCAGGGCCCTGAGGCCTTGCTGGTTGTACAATTTCTGCCTACTTATTCCTCTGCTTTTTTTTTTTTTTTCCCTCCTGTCTCTGACTCTTTCTATTTCAGTTTTTATTAAGTCTCCACCTTCTAATTGGCTGATCCTCCTCTAGTACCCCTTTGTAAGACTTAAATGGGAGTGAAAGTAAGTGATATCCATTAGCCAAAATAAATTTGATAGCCAGGAGAAATTGCTGAATCTTGAGTGTCTTTATAGCACTTATCAAATGCCATTTTACCAGATTAGTTGGTAAATGGCTGTGTTTTTCCAGAGAGTCTATTGATAGGTAAGTCAATAAATATTTGTCAAATGAATGAATGAACGAATACTAGTTGTGTAGCACTGTATCAGGTACTTTAAATAATACAAAATATAAGATTTCGTCCTTGGCTTAAGAAGGACTTCTTCTATGCCCATTTACAAAAAGACTATTTTGAAATATTACCGAGGGCCAGACCAGTTTCACTATTTCTTCTAGAAAACAAGATGTCATCTCTTAATGCACAACCAGCTTCATTTGGGCAAAAGGGAATGGGAGCAAAGCACTGGGTAGGGCAGTAATTGACACCTCCAAGTTAATGGACTGTAGAATTTGAACATTGGATTTTTTATATTGCATCTTCAAAATGCATAAAAGATAAATGAATTGAATGAAGTGAGCACCTGCAGAAATACCACCAGTGTCAAGTAATACAACTTTGATATCACCCCAGAAGCCTCCACTCTCCTGTCTGATATAATAATATTTTACTTTTCTTTATAATTGTACCATCTTTACAAATTTCCCTTAAACATTTAGTTTTACCCAATTTTGAAATAAAAAAAGATTAAAAAAGAAAAATAGCAATTTGCATGCAATGTTGCATTCAATGTTGGGCATGAAAAAGAAAACTAATTTTTAAAATAAGATTCAGAGGTGTACGATTTCATACATAGTAGTTTGTACCTCTTAATCCCCTACCCTTATCTTGCCTCTCCCCACTTCTCTCTCCCCACTGGTAACCACTAGTTTGTTCTCTAGATCTGTGAGTCTGTTTCCGTTTTGTTATATTCATTTGTTTGTTTTATTTCTTAGGTTCCACATATAAAAGACACTTATTGTTTAGTCCTTTTTTTTTTTTTTTTTTTTTTTTTTTGTGGTACGTGGACCTCTCACTGTTGTGGCCTCTCCCGTTGCGGAGCACAGGCTCCAGACACGCAGGCTCAGCGGCCATGGCTCACGGGCCCAGCTGCTCCACGGCATGTGGGATCTTCCCGGACCGGGGCACGAACCCGTGTCCCCTGCATCGGCAGGCGGACTCTCAACCACTGCGCCACCAGGGAAGCCCTGTTTAGTCCATTTTTCTGTTGGCTGTTGCCAGTCACTCTACTCCTTTATACTTCAAAGGTATTCTTCCCAAAGCTACTTTTGGTCTTACGAAAATACTTTCCTGGACTCAATGGAACTTTGAAGGATACTGAGCTCATCTTGATGAAATGGATGTTGACATTCCATGATCATCACAGTAATTATTCTTAATTTCTACTTTGCTTCAGAAGGTCTCTTCCCTTGCCCCCTAAATCTTTACTTTTACAATGGTATCTACAACTTTAATTATACTTGACAATAAACTTCTTTCACCACAAAATCTGTTTTATCATGTATATACCCATCACTACCTTCAAATATCCTATTTTTAAGAAATCCCATTTATGTAGGGCTCCCAGAGTTATAATATTAGCAATGGTGTTTTTAACTGTTTCTGTAATTGCTGTTTGTAATTATTGCAAATCAAATTTGTACAAATTATTAGATGCTGGTTGAATTACCTATCAGATGGGTGAAATTGTCCTGTAAACCACTGTATGCTGAACAAATCTACAGAGTAGAAACTGAGATGGAATTTGGATTCCATGGACAATCAAATCAGATGCTGTAGTATTAACACATACTTTGGGTTCAGAATAATCTTGCTAATCACACTTCCAAATTAATCAGCTAATGTCAGTTTCCATGAAGAAGAGATTTTCTAGTGGGTCCTGGTTAGATAAGATTTGGGAAGGTTGAGGGCAACAGAGAAAGCTCCTGGTGAGAGGATTAGCTAGGGCACAGGACAGAAGAGAACAATGAGAAGGCTATATTTGTAGATGAACTAGGCTATAAGTGCTATAATATAAACTTACAATTTTGCCACACTGCTATGTGAATTAATTATTTTCCTTGATTCAGATTTTATATTTTTCATGATGTAATAAATAGTGAGATCTAGTCTCATTCTTCCATGTGTTTGGATACAGTGAGTAGACTGCTTTGGCTGAATCAATAGTGTCATGCAGGGGAGATTTGAGAAACAATATTGGCAAGAAAAGTAAGGTCAGATTATGACAATCCTTAAAATGCTTATATTGGGCTTTATCCTTCAGAAGTCATTTAGTGTTTGTTTTTAATTGAGAGCACCACGAGGAAAACAGTGTTTCTAAGGGAATAAAGACTCTAGGCAGGGAGATTAGGTAAAATAATATAGCAATAATTCAGGCATTAAGAAATAAGGTTGGACTAGGCTGGTGATGGTGGCAGTGGATTAAAAAGGAAGGGGTAGGTGCAACATTATAAGGGGTAGAATTTGGCTTCTTTCTCTGTCTTTTCAGCCACTTGGGCTTAATCCTGCTCACTCTCCTTTATTTATTTCCCTTCCCATTTATATTTTCCTTCTGCTCTTGATCCTACTTTTTCTTTACCATTTTTTCTCTCTTTCCTTTGCCTGCATGAAAAAAAATTCTCTTAATACCTTCCTATACAGGATGATGACTGAGTCAGGCAGATATCAAACGGGCAATATGGGTAGAAATTAACCATATGATTCACTAACCAGAATATGTTGGTGCTTGTAAATATATACATATATTTAAATATATATATTTACCTTTTATTTTCAGTTAGAAAGAAGGAAAGAAAGGAAAAAAAAGAGTAAATGGAAAAATGAGAGACAGAGGCTTTCATTTATTCATTCATTCATTCAAGAAGTGCTGTGTTTCCAGAGAAAGAAGTAGAAAAAAGACAACAAAATAATTGATGTTATTGTAATTTTATTATGTATTTTCCCTTTTAACTCGGCTGGATAAAGTAGACTTGCCAGGATGGGAGGCAAAAGATTAAGGTGTGATGGGTAGTTTCCTTGCCCTCGCTTTTTGACATGTTGTTTCTCTTATCAAAAGGTGGGGTCTAAATCTGTACTCCTAGGCCCCAGTGACTGGCTCAACTAATAGAATGCGGTGGAAGTGACTTTCTGGGACTTCTTAGGCTAGGTTGTAAGAAGCCTGGGTCTTTTGGAACATTTACTCTTGGAATGCTCCGTTTAGGAGCCCAGCCACCACTTTGAGAGAAGCCCAAATCATGGCTTGTCCGTGATTTGGGCTGTCCTCCAGTTGGTAGCCGCAAACAATAGCCAGCATCCCCTGTCAGTCATAGGAGTGAAGCATCTTGACGTCCAGCCCTATTGAGCCCACAGGTGATTGCAACCCCAGCTGACATCTGACTGCACTTTCTAGGAGACCCCCGGCCAATCCCAGTCAATCCATGGAACAATAAGAGACAAGAATAAACTACCATTTTAAGCTACTATACTTTAGTGTGGTTTGTTATATAGCAATAGATAATTCTTTCATCAATTGTTTGAAAGATTCATAATGCCATCCAGAATGCATGTATATTTTTTATGTTTTTTTCTTTTAAGGATCACTTTATTACTCATTAGCCATGAAATTGAAATCTGAATTGATCTTGACCAGAAGTCTTAGGAAATATTTAAGCAAATATTTTAAGCACTATCGTAGTTTTAGTCCTGGTTCAGGATAAAGTGACATAAATGTGACAAGAATATTGATTTGTAATCAGAAGATGGAGTTTAAATTCTAATCCTGTCATTCATCACTGTGTGACCTAGGGCAAGTTATTTAACATCTCTGATTCCTAGTTTCCAATGCTATAGTCTATTTGAAAGTATTTAGTGTTGCCGGGCAAAACACAGATAGTCAATAAATTTCCATGTCTTTCCTTCTTATGAAAGTCCTCTGTAAGTGCAACCATGCTGAAGCTTAGCACATTATCATACTGCTTGCTAAAACTTAATATTGTTATTATTTATCAAATATTTCTCTTGATAAGTATTTCATAGGCTTCTATAGTACTACCTTTAGTAGTGTGGTCTACCTTACCTTTCTTGTGGGATAACTTGTTTAATAGATTTTGGGACTCATTTCTGTTGATAGATTCTCACAAAGGCAATTTTGTGGCAACCTTCTTTGGGTTTCAAGGACATGACCTTGTCTCACATCTTGAATGTGGTTCCCTACCCTAGTACAAATGTTAATATGTTAAGTGCATATCAAATAAAAATTTTAATTCAGTTCATCATATGTTTATGTATTTAAATTTAAGAATCAAATTGATATAATTGGTAACATTACCCATTTGCTTTGATTTGAGATGCCAAGTGATTGAAAAAAATTTTAATTTAGAAGAGCATTACCTTGCTTATTTGAATTTCTCATTTTTGTATAATTAGGGTGAACTAATTTAATTTGCAGTTATCCTTTTTAATGACTTAAATGATATCAGCTGAGATATTCAAGACCACATGATTAGTGGAGCTATCCTGCCTATTACTCAGTCTCATAGGGTTGGAAAGTACAAGTGCAACTTGTGAAGCTTGGAGATGGAAGTTGCAAATTTGATCTTTTCTTCATTAGCATATATATTTTTTCTATTTTGTTCCCCTTACCTCACTCTAAGCTGCTTTGTGTTTTCCAGAGGAACCACACACTGCATTTGGTGATGGTCCTCCTTTTCTAACTCTGCTCTGATTTTATGTCATTTTCACTCAATGTTCAGCTCACATCTCAGTTCTGCAAAGTATAGGCTTATTATTCATTTGGTGAGTTATGGTAGAAATCCCCAAGACAATGCTCTTTATGGAGACTGAGTTACCTTCAGTAAATACTTTTTTTGTTGATGCATTTTAACGAGGCTTTCAAAAATTTTGACACCAGACTTCTGACTAAAGTAGCTGGAACCTATAGTTTTAGAATAGAGTTTTTCAAAATGCAGGTCTTGACCCATTAGTGGACTATAAAATAATTCTTGGGGTTGTGACAATCACTTAAAAACAATGAAACAATGTGGAATAGATAATATTAGAATGGACTATATGTAATAAGGGTAAGGTATCATAAAACTTTTTTATCAGTTTTGTGTTTGTATATATACATATACTTGTTTATGATAAAAATTATTCTATATACTTTTGTGAGTTGCTGTCAAAAGAGTTTGAAAGCCACTGCCTTGGATTTACTTTTTAAGTTTTAAAAATTTTTACTTTTTAAATATTTTTTTGTTGTAGACCATTTTTAAAGTCTTTATTGAATTTGTTACAGTATAGCTTCTGTTTTATGTTTTTGGTTTTTTGGCTGAGAGGCATGTGGGATCTTAGTTCCCAGACCAGGGATTGAACCTGCACCCCCTGCAATGGAAGGCAAAGTCTTAACCACTGGACCACCAGGGAAGTCCCCACTGCCTTGGATTTAAAGCTATCTGAAACAATTTTAAAATATAGCAGTTTGTAATGAAGCCCCAACAATGTATGTGAAATGTAAAAGTGTAGATAGCATCTAGTTACATAATTTAAAGGGATTTGCAGGCCCCGGCATAAGTGGGCATTATCCCAATAAATGGTAGGAACCCAAATTATGTGTCCCTGGGAGGGTCTGAGGTAACAAGTTACTCATCTAGTCTGTGACATTGCTGTTTATTGCCTTGCTACAGTTGTCTGTTGGAAATATTATGTCTTCCCTAGCCAGACTAGAAGGACCTAGTTTTCCCAAGCCCTCAGTCTGCCAGAAAGACGGCATCACACTCCTTCCCCATTAGTGGGACCTGTTCCCGGATGGAGAGCTGGAAAACTTTAACCCTTAACTCCCCTTTTTGCTAGAGAACCTCCTTTTTCTTCCCCACTGGGTCTTTGGAAGATGAAAGGCAGCATTAAAGGTTTTGTTTCATCCATATTATGAGAGTCTGTGTTTTTGTGTGAAGGCCTACTCATTTAGAGGAGCGTTCCGTCCCTGGAATTAGAAAATTAATCCTTAATCAGAGTAACACAGTGTCACATTTTCAGTCTGCTAATGAGCTGTGGAGAGAGATGGCACATCTTTCTCCAGTTGATGGGTGCCCCTTTTAGAGGAGATATGATATCCTCACTAGTAGGTTAACACACTTCAGAACCAAAAGAATCCTCACGGCAGGAAGGAGTCCCTTGCTTTTCTGGCTCTTGCCCATTTAAGTTTCCCAACTTCTCACTTCGCAGTCTGCTTTCTCTCCCGTTAAAATGGCTACCTATTGGGCCTCCCTGGTGGCGCAGTGGTTGAGAGTCCGCCTGCTGATGCAGGGGATACGGGTTCGTGCCCCGGTCTGGGAGGATCCCATATGCCGCGGAGCGGCTGGGCCCGTGAGCCATGGCCGCTGAGCCTGCGCATCCAGAGCCTGTGCTCCGCAACGGGAGAGGCCACAACAGTGAGAGGCCCGCGTACCGCAAAAAAAAAAAAAAAAAAAAAAAAAAAAAAAAAAAAAAAAAAAAAAAAAAAAAAAAAAATGGCTACCTATTAAGCTCATTGGTGGAATCTACCATATTGTGTCACTTAACTTTTTCCATCTGCTTATGTTTAAAAAATTTTTTTCAAAGAAAGCCCTGACCTAAATCCTTTACTCTCCTTTTATAATGCTTTTATTTTGACCTTACTACTTGCTAAAAATCAACCCAACTCCTTCATCACTGCCTCTCCCCGCAACCTCCGTCAACATTTCCCTGTTATTCAGGTTTTTAAAAAAAATTAATTAATTTATTTATTTTTGGCTGCATTGGGTCTTCGTTGCTGCATGCGGGTTTTCTCTAGTTGCGGTGAGCGGGTGCTACTCTTTGTTGTGGTGCACGGGTTTCTCATTGCTATGGCTTCTCGTTGCGGAGCATGGGCTCTAGGCGCGAGGACTTCAGGAGTTGTGGCATGAGGGCTCAGTAGTTGTGGCTCGCAGGCTCTAGACTGCAGACTCGTTAATTATGGTGCATGGGTTTAGTTGCTCCGCGGCATGTGGGATCTTCCCGGACCAGGGATCAAACCCGTGTCCCCTGCATTGGCAGGCAGAATCTTAACCACTGCACCACCAAGGAAGTCCTGGGATATTTTTTTCCTTTTACTACATGGGACATTTTCAGGACTAGGAGCTTTCTCCTATTCTTCTCAAGGAGCTTTCAGATGAATTAATGAAACAAGGTAGATAAATTTGTTACCATCATTAGAATCTCATTATAAAATATTCTCTATAGCTCAAAATGTGGCATAAGGCAGATCCCTATTTAAGAGGAAGAGCCTTATTATAAATTATCTTGAAGACCCTGAGATTGTCCTTAAGAGCAGTGCTATGGGAGGATATGAGGCACAATCTTGGTCACCACGGTATTTAAGTGGAGAAAGTGAGATGGTCTCCCAAAGAACTGGACTTGATTTTATCCTGAGCCACTCCTTGATTTTAAACTCTTATAATCACAGAATATAAAGAAGGAAAAAACCGTGTTCATTCTGTCTCATTTTACAAAGTAGGAAATTGAGACACAGAAGCACGAGGTCATTAAGATCATTCAGTTATTTATTTGGTTACTTGGACTAGGGTGGTTTCAGAAAGGAGTAGCAAAGTGGATGTATCAGTATTTGAGAGCTATTGAGGGACCATAATGATCAGCATTGACTGGTTGGTGGCAGGCTGTGGGGTTGGACACTGAGAGGGAAGATTCAAAGATGGTGCTTGAGTCTGTAGCCTTAATAACCACGCATTCAGGAGACATTCATTCTGAAGGAGGATATAGGAGGAAAAGTGTACCTGCAGAGAAAGATTGTGAATTCAGACTGGAAATGTTGAGTTTTGAGTGTCTTTGGTAAAATCCAAGACAGTGTGTTACAATTGAATATATACAGGAGGAAAACTATGAGACTATTGGGTTATGAAAGTGTAGTACAGAGAGTATTTCCAAGAGGAAGTTATTATCCATAGCTGCAGTGAGGCCAAGTAAGACAAAGATGGAAAGGTGTTCATTAGGTTTAACTAGAAGGAAGTCATTGGTGACCTTGACAAGTTTCAGTGGAGCAGTGGGGCCAGAGCCAGACTGCAGTGGGCTGGAAATGAGTGGGAGGTGAGGAAGTAGAAAAAGTGAATATAAACAACCACCAAGAAGTCTGGGACAGCCAAGGGGAGGGTGGAAGTAGGGCAGTCCCTGCAGGGGAAGATGTAGAGGGAGGGTTTTATTTGATATGGGAGAGAGTTGGGCATGTTTAAGTACTGATGGTAAGAGGCCAGTTTTTCTACTGAAGTCATTTTTCTCTCCTCTGGCTCCTGCCTTCTGTCTAAAGGTCTGCGTAGTTCCTGGAAATCTCAGAGCAGATCTTTTAGGAGCATCAGAATTATCTCTTGCTAATTCTTTATCAACTCTTACCAACCAACTTTTGTTATTAACTCATAAGCCCACATTCCCTGCTGACTATTTTCCAGATGCTCACATTCACATTAGATAAAAGCATTTCTCAAATTTGTTAATGGGGGTAAAGAAAACAAAACTAACCTTCTCACATTTCAAATTGGCCTGTAGATGATTTCAAACTGAGACATTAACATTTTAGACCAATTTTTAAAGATTTGAAGAAATTATTGTTTATGATTAACATTAATTACACATTTAGTCATTGACTTGTTTTATAGTTACTTCACTATTATTTATAGACTTACTAATATATAGCATATGTTTGTCATGGAACACCCAACAATGACCTGAAAGTCTTGTTTTTTAAGTATTTTACAGTTTGAAGATAAATTTTTGGGATTTATGATGATTTTCTACATTTTTGGTACAATGGTTTCTGCTGTGTCCAAACAGTGTTCTTTATGGTTCAGCTGAAACTTTTTATTGATACCCTACATTCAAATTTCCTTCTATTTCTAAAATAAGTCCTTCTGTGTGATTCTTAGTAGGAAAAATGACCCTACTTCCTGCTGTGGAAGTTGAAGAGGCCAGTTACCTTCTCTTGATAACCACTGGCAGCTGAGATGTGGACAGTTGACTTAGAATCAGCCAACAGGTTCTCTCACCAAGGGGGTCACATCCTGGGGGAATGGTAGAAAATCTCAGGGACACCGAGACTCACTCTTTTTTTTGTGTGTGTGTACATGGATTAGCGTTTCATTTATTAAAGAACTAAACAAATAGTGCAAGATGTGGGTACAAGGCAGTTTTCAATATTTCTAACGAGGGCAGAAAGCCTTGCTCCAGGAACAAAAAGATTGTAATATTTGAGCTTGACCAAGTTCGGCAGAAAATGAAGTGATAAGCTAAAAACTCTCAATTCTGTGCCCTGTGGAATTAAGTCCGAAAGCAGAGGATTTTCTTTGTGTTACCATGTGACGTTAAATAAAAATACTCCTGTTGACATAAAACTCCAAAGCTCAGGGCACCCCTAGGCCACACAGCGGGAGCCTGCCCCAGAGAGCACCACCGGCCTCCATGAGAAAGTGATGCTTTCACTTCTGACCCTTGGCTGGCAGGCATCTCGGAAATGATCCTGAAATGCTCCCTGGGAAGAGGATTTATGCCCTTTCTGGGTGAACCACTCCCCGGACCCTTATAAACTGGACTCATTTTTTTTTTTTTACATCTTTATTGGAGTATAATTGCTTTACAATACTGTGTTAGTTTCTGCTGTACAACAAAGTGAATCAGCTATATGTATACATATATCCCCATATCCCCTCCCTCCTCAGCCTCCCTCCCACCTTCCCTATCCAATCCCTCTAGGTGGTCACAAAACACTGAGCTGATCTCCCTGTGCTATGTAGCAGCTTCCCACTAGCCATCCATTTTACATTTGGTAGTGTATATATGTCAGTGCTACTCTCTCACTTCGTCCCAGCTTCCCCTCATCCCCCCCCCGCCATGTCCTCAAGTCCATTCTCTACATCTGTGTCTTTATTTCTGCTCTGCCTCTAGGTTCATCAGTACCATTTTTTTAGATTCCATATACATTAGCATATGGTATTTGTTTTGCTCTTTCTGACTTACTTCACTCTGTATGACAGACTCTAGGTCCATCCACCTCATTACAAATAACTCAATTTTGTTACTTCTTATGGCTGAGTAATATTCCATTGTATATATGTGCCACATCTTCTTTACCCATTCATCTGTTGATGGACACTTAGGTTGCTTCCATGACCTGGCTATTGTAAATAGTGCTGCAATGAACATTGTGGTACATATATCTTTTTGAATTATGGTTTTCTCAGGGTATATGCCCAGTAGGAGACTCACTCTTGACGATGGCAGCAGTGCTGAGTGCCCAGCGGCAATGGTGTCCTTGGCACTTACCTAACCAGACTGCTCCAGGGAGTTGGTCCATGCTGTGTCCTCAGCTGCCTGGCCCCTCTGGGTTCCTGTCTCTGCTCTGAACCTGCTTCCTATTGAGTCATTGAGCTCTCTGAGACCCTTCCAAGAAATTTCTCTTCTGCTTGAGTTACCTGGAGGCAGTTTCTGTTCTTTGCCATCCAGCAATTTGACTGATTCAGAGGGTCACAATAAAGCAGCCAACAAAAACATTATACTTAGCTAACATTTGTGGCCTGCAGGCATTGTGCAAAATGCTTTAAATAAATGATGTCACCAAATCCTCAAAACAACAGGATGAGGCAGGCATATGGGTCTATGCTTTCAAGAATCATCTCAAGGGCCTCCTTTTTTAAGAAAGCTTTTCTAATCTCCATTCCCTCTTGCAAGTAGACTTGAGTCCTCCTTTGTGTCCATTCTATGTCCTATAAAGAGGAGAGGATGAGTGTATGTATATATATATATTTATACTTATTTTTATATTTGAATATTTATATATATTTTACACACATGTACATACACATATTCTCTTTATATATACAATATTAAATATATAAAGTATATATAATATACCTAGTATTATATGATATAATATGTAATATATAATACAATATATATATTTTATTTCCTAGCCTTTTATTAAGCTCTTACTATATGTCAGATACAGTGCTTAGCCATTCACTCACATGATCTCATGTCATTCCCACCAGAACTTTATGAATTAGATTTATTAGCTATTTTACAAAATAGGAAGTGAGAATAAGAAAGGTTAGATAACATTTTCAAGATATTACCTATGAGCTGCAGAGTTGAGAATTTAACACGTTCCATTTTGTTTTGTTTCAAATTCCAAAGCCTCTGCTCTTAACACTGTACAAACTGCCTTCACTGCCTTATTACACTCACATGGAATTGTGTCCTTCTTGTTCTGGACTGAGGCAGAGTCTGATTCTACTTGTCTTTTTTTTTTTTTCCCTTACTTGTCTAGGAGGGAGGGCAGATCTCCATTTCTTACGGCACTTCACCCAATCCTCTGACCATGGCAGACATCACAAGTTGATGATTACACTCTGTCCCAGCGAGCTATCTCAAGAATTCCTCTCCCTCTTTTCTACAGGAAGTCACTCCCAGTTAGTTAGAGTTGAATCCTATTGCTATTCTTGACTTAGAACAATGCCTCTCACATAAATGTGCTTAGCAAACTGTTGTTATAGTGTTGCTATTTTCTTCATTTTACAGATGAAGAAATGATAATGAGAGAAATAATAAGCCATTCACCTGGGGATATTAGTGTCTACCTCATTGGGGTTTTTTTGGTGAGGATTAATTGAATTAATGCACATAAAACTCTTCAAATAGTGTCTTGGCACAACGTAACTTGGTTATTAGTACTGCTACTCAAAAGCACACATGTTGTATCCATAGAGATAGGAAGGCGGTTGGTGGTTGCCAGGGGTTGGAGGGAGGGACGGATGAGGTGTGACTACTTAATGGGTATGAGGTTTCCTTTTGGGGTGATGAAAATATTTGCAACTAAATAGAGGTGGTGGTTGCACAACATTGTGACTCTACTAAATGTCACTGAATTGTACACTGCCAAATGGTGATTTTGTGTTATATGAATTTTCCCTCAAAAAAAAAAATCTCACAGGTTATAGTGGACGGGGCAGTACCAGGGAGATCTGAGAGTGAGGGCTGCCTTTAATTTTGCTCCCTGGGCCCCTTGCTCACCTCAACTTAGTCCAAGCCCTGGTAATGTAGCCAGAATTTGGACCTAAGCCTTTAGTTCTCTAAATAAAGGGTTCTTTCCGCTTTAATATGTTGCTTTAGAAATCAGGGAAAGTCTGTCCTCACTGGTGGATAGTTGTGATTTGTGTGCTGATAATTTCAGCTGGAGGAGGAGTTGGCCTCACCTCAGGCAGGAAAACAAGTGAATTTTTAAAGCCCTTTATAGTTTACAAAGCAGTTTTAGAGAACAATGGGTTGCAAATAATAGGAACTTACTGTACATGAGTAACCCATCTAATGAGCATAGTCACCATGACTCAAAGAGACGGGTGGGCAGGAAGGGAAGTCTTGAAAGTTTATAGTCAGAAACTTCTCTTCCTGAACTTGGGGTCTGTCTTTGCCTACTGCAAAGGAAACGCAAAGACTTCAGAATGGTGTCTATTAAAAGCAAAGTGACATCATTCTCCTCCCTGGTCTGTAAGCAGCTCCACTGAGTTTGCTGCGGCATTAATGGGGCTGGTGACAGCCGCTTAGTCTAGGCTAAATAGACCTTAGGGTACAGTCATGAATTTGCCATAAGCGTGAAGTGACTGGGAGAGTCCTTGTGAAAACAAAATCTCAGATCTTCCACAGCTAATCTCTTGGCAGTTTGCTTTATTTATAACTGTGTAAGTGTGTTGCAGCACAACCCATTTTGTAAACACAGTGCTCATTAATAAACAGTAAGATATTAATGAACAGTCACCTCTCATTTTAAGGCAACTTGACATGTAGAACATAGCTAAGAATTAAGTAGCAAAAGGTGGTTTTAATTTATTACATGTTGTTCTTGTCTTTGTGTTAGATGGATTTTGAGGTGGCCTTGACCTGATTTCTGGTCAAAGGGGAAGCCAGTGTCCATGCCCACCATCTATCTCCTTGTAGCCCTGGCCCTAATGTACCAGTAGAGCAGAGGGGAGTGCACAGGGGTTATTTCTATTGCTTACAAAACCTTAAAAAGATCTTGAAAACCTTTTCAGATATTTTTTCTTTTTTTCTTTAGGCATAAACCTTCTCCCTCTGCCACTGGAGATACAGAGATAAATGGAATGATTTCTGCCTCCAAGATCTATCAGTCTAATGGGAAGATGGTCACCAAAAGAGCTAATTGTGATGTAGGTAATAAAGACCATTCTAAGGGGACTAAGTACCAGGTGAGCAGAGGAGAGGGGATATTCAACTCTATTGATCATATTGGGCTTGGGGGTGTGGAATGGGGCAAGATTAGTGGGGGGTTGAGAGAAGAGATAACATTTAAACTGGACCTTGAGGGATTTCCTTGGATGGTGGAGCAGTGGAAGGGTGTGTGTGTGTGTGTGTTTGTCTGCACGTAGTTGAGTTCAGAAAGAGAAAGACTGTGTGTTGTATGGTTGGAATGTGGGAACCAACTGAAGGGATATGTTGGGGAAAGAATGAGTTGAACAAATCTTGCGTCCTTATTTCATCAGTGAGAAAAAACAAAGATGTGGAAAAATTAGGTGCCCTGCTCTAAGTTCACAAAGATAAGAATGCAGGGAGTAATGGAAAAATGATGCAAAGGGAAAAAGTGATCTTTTGAGATGCTAAGAATGACAAAGCTTTCTGTATTCCTAGGAATACAGGTGATTTTATCATGATTTTAGACTGCCTATGTGTCAGAAAATATGCCATTGAGGGCCTGTCTGAGCAAAGATGTTGAAAGAGATGGTGCTTTAATAGTCTGTGCTGCCAGGTCAGCGTGGGCGAAGTGGGCCTTCGGCTTTTGTCATTTGTGATCTTACATAGGGTCACTGTTTCTTTGGTTTTCATTTTCAGCTTTTTTATTTCCAGATTTGTTTTGGTGATTAACTTTTGTCACATGTTTAGGTGAATTTTAGGTGAATAACATTTGTATTTAAATACATTTTGTATACTCTTTAGGCCAATTTCATTGGCCTGTGGTTAATGTTTTCTCCTTGAGGAATGTAATTCTGTTTTTGCTAAGAGACTCAATGGGGAAATTCTACTTTATCACCAGTTTTAAGTACTTTGAGTATTCTGTATCAATTACAATGATATTTGTTAGAATTTAGAGAATGAAATATATGTGCTGAATATTCGCTATTTGCCAATCCCACTGAGCTTTTCACTGGTCTCCATCCTGCTCTGTGCCCAGCACCGGCTGGGCTTCCTTGCCTTCTGCTATCCAAGGCATCAGCACATCAGAGAGAAGCTCAGCTCCATCCCTCTTTGGGCTTGGGTGACCACTCCCTCCCCTTCTCTCTGCAGGCCTGGGGATGCTAAGGCTCCCTCTGGTGTTTCTCCATCCTTCCTCCCTTTGCTGACCTTAGCCTCCCACTGCCCCACATCTTTGTAAACTCCTCAATTGCTCTGTATGAAAATTTCGCATTTCCTGGAGGACCCCACTGATGCATTATTTAGGTATGCTCAGAGAAAGTATATTGAAGATGCATATATGATAATTTGCATTCATATAGTACGTTTATTACATAAACTAAATTTAGTGGGGGTACAATTAGGAAACAACTTTTTTCTTTACATTAAAATGTAAGGCAAAACATTTTAAAAACATTCCTACAACTAACAACATGCTTTAGGACTTTTGCTTCCTCACCTCTTGAAAACAGCTCAGGCAGAATCATGTTTGGTTATTATTATTGAGTTATATTTTCAAGTATTAGAGAGCCTAGTTGAATCTTAAAAAAAAACACACACACAATGACTCTCCATCCTGCATACAGTTTAAAAGTTTCGCCCAAGTTCTTTGCTCTCTCCTCAGCTTAATTCTGACTCAAAGCTTGGGGTTTGGCAGTGGGAAAGATGGGCATTATCTGTACTTTCATTCTTTTCTTTTCTACCCTGTCCCACCAAACTCCAGTATTATGGATTTTTTTTTTTTTTTCCCTTTGGCCGTGCTACATGGCTTGCGGAATCTTAGTTCCCCGACCAGGGATCCAACCTGGGCCCTGGCACTGAAAGCACAGAGTCCTCACCACTGGACTGCCAGGGAATTCCCCTGGAATTTTTAAAATATCCAGCTTAAAGTAAGTAAGATACCAGCCTCCCTTATCTGACAAGCTCTGGCTTTTCTGAGTGATTCACTTGAAAGCTTCTTCAGTTGGCTCCAGGCTGGGTGAAAACATCCCTTTCTCATCTCTACATATAAATTCACCTTTGAAGAACTTTTTTTCTGATGAATCTCTAGTTTTCTCTTTCATATGCTGCTGGGGAGGTGAGCAATGGATGACTTTGGCCTCTTTTAATAATTTCTGAGAGGACGTGTCCCTAGATGATAGATGATGATCTGTTTCGATAGCTTTGAGGCTTTAGCTAAAATTTCCTGGTTAGACATCAAGAAATGTCTAATCTCACATCCTGTTATGTTTGCATATTTTAAAAGGCATATTAAGAAAAGAAAAAGATGATGGCCATTCTGACTGGTGTGTAGTTTTGATTTGCATTTCTCTAATGATTAGTGATGTTGAGCATTCTTTCATGTGTTTGTTGGCTATCCGTATATCTTCTTTAGAGAAATGTCTATTTAGGCCATCATCAAAAAATCTACAGACAATAAATGCTGAAGAGGGTGTGGAGAAAAGGAAACCCTCTTGCACTGTTGGTGGGAATGTAGACTGATACAGCCACTATGGAGAACAGTATGGAGGTTCCTTAGAAAGCTAAAAATAGAACTACCATATGACCCAGCAATCCCACTACTGGGCATATACTCTGAGAAAACCATAATTCAAAAAGAGTCATGTACCACAATGTTCATTGCATCTCTGTTTACAATAGCCAGGACATGGAAGCAACCTAAGTGTCCATCAAGAGATGAATGGATAAAGAAGATGTGACACATATATGCAATGGAATATTAGCCATAAAAAGAAACGAAATTGAGTTATTTGTAGTGAGGTGGTTGGACCTAGAGTCTATCTTACAGAGTGAAGTATGTCAGAAAGAGAAAAGCAAATACCATATGCTAACACATATATATGGAATCTAAGAAAAAAAATGGTCATGAAGAACCTAGGGGCAAGAGGGGAATAAAGATGCAGACCTACTTGAGAATGGACTTGAGGATATGGGGAGGGGGAAGGGTAAGCTGTGACAAAGCGAGAGAGTGGCATGGACATATATACACTACCAAACGTAAAATAGATAGCTAGTGGGAAGCAGCCACATAGCACAGGGAGATCAACTTGGTGCTTTGTGACCACCTAGAGGGGTGGGACAGGGAGGGTGGGAGGGAGACGCACAAGGGAGGAGATATGGGGATATATGTATATGTATAGCTGATTCACTTTGTTATAAAGCAGAAACTAACACACCATTGTAAAGCAATTATACTCCAATAAAGATGTTAAAAATAAATAAATAAAATAAAACGATAAAATAGAAAAGAAAAAGAAGAATGTAGATGGAAGAAAGTGAGAAAAAAAATTCATGAAAAAATAGAGGGAGACAACAATAAGGGAAAGTGGAGAGAGAAAAAACAAGAAAGAAGAGCTCTCATCTTGATGTCCTGAAGTCTTGCCTTGTATTAGTTGACTCTCAGTGTAACATTGCCCTTGGATGCTAAAGTGTGATATTTTATTTGGAAAGAGTTCAGTGTAGTGAAATAAGTGATAATTTCAAAAAGAAAAAACCAGACATTTAGGAACACTGTGCTAAATTGCTAAAATTTAGTTTTTAATTCTAGCAGACATTGAATTTGTTCCTTTACCATCCATTTCAGCTTCCTTGAGTGACAACCATGGACTTTAGGAGGAATGAACCTTATCTTCAGATCCAGAGGAGGGTCCTGCTTGATCTAAGCCTCTCAGAATAATCCCAGTTCCTTGTCATAGTGATTGATACAGGTTTAAGCCAGTCAGAGCATAGCAGTTCCCATCCTACAGACACTGTGTTGGAGTAGTCCAGTAAGAGTGAAGCCTGGGACTTTTGTATGATGATGTTTCCAAAAACTGGCTTTGGCCTTTGCTCTACCCTTGGATGTGACTGCGGAACCACCATAAGTGCTGCTGGCAGTCATTTTATGAGGCCAGCCCAAGAACAAAGCCAACATTTGAAGGCAGACGGAACTGAGGTAACTGCAGAAAAATTGAGCCAGAGCCTAGACCAAACCATGCCTGGGACCAACCCATGGAAAGTCCTATGGGCTTTTCAGTTACAGGAGCTAGTAAATTCCCTGAATTTTTAAAGCCAGTTGAATAGCTTTTCTGTTATTTGCCACAGAAATAATCTCAGTTGATAACACTTTTGTTGCATTTGATTAATTTAAACTGAATGAAAACAACCAGTCCTCAGTCCTCACTAAAAGACAGTATACATTTATAGTTTCTGAATATCGAATGCATTTATAGTTTGTTACATACGCAATGCAAAGGATTGAAACAAAAATCCCAAAAGCTGGACCTCATTGCTTCATTCACACAGAATAAGGGCTATGGAATTTCAAGGAACACAAACTTTAATATTAAAGTTACTTGAAGATAAAGGAAAAATTATAGATGAGCCAGAGCTGAAATGGTTTGAAAGAACGCAGCTATTTTGACATAAACTTCTGCCAACCTAGGCAGAATAGAAATGAAGAAAAACTGATATGAGTTTAAAGTCTACTGTTTGCCAGTTACTTTCATAAACATTATCGCACTGAATTTTTACAATAATCCTTTGAGATTGCTATTATCCCCTCCCCCACCTCCATCCCCATGTTACATTTGTGGAAACAGGCTCGGAAAGGAAAAGCAATTTGTTCAAGATAATATAGTTCTTTAGTATCAGAGGCAGGATTTGAGTCCAGATTATGTTCTTTCTACAAACTCGCTGTTTCTTTATAACAGCGGTCCCTAACCTTTTTGGCACCAGGGACTGGTTTCATGGAAGGCAATTTTTCCATGGACCCCGGGGTGGGGGATGGTTTCAGGATGATTCAAGCGCATTACATTTATGTGCACTTTATTTCATTGTAATATATAATGAAGTAATTATACAACTCACCATAATGCAGAATCAGTGGGAGCCCTGAGCTTGTTTTCACTTGCCACTCACTGATAGCGTTTTTTTTCTTGTTTGTTTGTTTGTTTGTTTTTCCCCATATCCCCTCACTCATGCGTCTCCCTCCCACCCTCCCTATCCCACCCCTCCAGGCGGTCACAAAGCACCGAGCTGATCTCCCTGTGCTATGCGGCTGCTTCCCACTAGCTATCTATTTTACGTTTGGTAGTGTATATATGACCATGCCACTCTCTCACTTCGTCCCAGCTTACCCTTCCCCCTCCCCATATCCTCAAGTCCATTCTCTAGTAGGTCTGTGTCTTTATTCCTGTCTTACCCCTATGTTCTTCAGGACATTTTTTTTTCTTAAATTCCATATATATGTGTCAGCATACAGTATTTGTCTTTCTGTTTCTGACTTACTTCACTCTGTATGACAGACTCTAGGTCCATCCACCTCATTACAAATAGCTCAATTTCGTTTCTTTTTATGGCTGAGTAATATTCCACTGTATATATGTGCCACATCTTCTTTATCCATTCATCCGATGATGGACACTTAGGTTGTTTCCATCTCTGGGCTATTGTAAATAGGGCTGCTATGAACATTTTGGTACATGACTCTTTTTGAATTATGGTTTTCTCAGGGTATATGCCTAGTAGTGGGATTGCTGGGTCATATGGTAGTTCTATTTGTAGTTTTTTAAGGAACCTCCATACTGTTCTCCATAGTGGCTGTACCAATTCACATTCCCACGAGCAGTGCAAGAGTGTTCCCTTTTTTCCACACCCTCTCCAACATTTATTGTTTCTACATTTTTTGATGATGGCCATTCTGACTGGTGTGAGATGATATCTCATTGTAGTTTTGATTTGCATTTCTCTAATGATTAAAGATGTTGAGCATTCTTTCATGTGTTTGTTGGCAGTCTGTATATCTTCTGTGGAGAAATGTCTATTTAGGTCTTCTGCCCATTTTTGGATTGGATTGTTTGTTTTTTTGCTATTGAGCTGCATGAGCTGCTTATAAATTTTGGAGCTTAATCCTTTGTCAGTTGCTTCATTTGCAAATATTTTCTCCCATTCTAAGGGTTGTCTTTTGGTCTTGTTTGTGGTTTCCTTTGCTGTGCAAAAGCTTTTAAGTTTCATTAGGTCCCATGTGTTTATTTTTGTCTTTATTTCCATTTCTCTAGGAGGTGGGTCCAAAAGGATCTTGCTGTGATTTATGTCATAGAGTGTTCTGCCTATGTTTTCCTCTAAGAGTTTGATAGTGTCTGGCCTTACATTTAGGTCTTTAATCCATTTTGAGCTTATTTTTGTGTATGGTGTTAGGGAGTGATCTAATCTCATACGTTTACATGTCTCTGTCCAGTTTTTCCAGCACCACTTATTGAAGAGACTGTCCTTTCTCCACTGTATATTCCTGCCTCCTTTATCAAAGATAAGGCGACCATATGTGCGTGGGTTTATCTCTGGGCTTTCTATCCTGTTCCACTGATCTATCTTTCTGTTTTTGTGCCAGTACCATACTGTCTTGATTACTGTAGCTTTCTAGTATAGTCTGAAGTCAGGGAGCCTGATTCCTCCAGCTCCATTTTTCGTTCTCAAGATTACTTTGGCTATTCGGGGTCTTTTGTGTTTCCATACAAATTGTGAAATCTTTTGTTCTAGTTCTGTGGAAAATGCCAGTGGTAGTTTGATAGGGATTGCATTGAATCTGTAGATTGCTTTGGGTAGTATAGTCATTTTCACAATGTTGATTCTTCCAATCCAAGAACATGGTATATCTCTCCATCTATTTGTATCATCTTTAATTTCTTTCATCAGTGTCTTATAATTTTCTGCATACAGGTCTTTTGTCTCCTTAGGTAGGTTTATTCCTAGATATTTTATTCTTTTTGTTGCAATGGTAAATGGGAGTGTTTCCTTGATTTCACTTTCAGATTTTTCATCATTAATATATAGGAGTGCCAGAGATTTCTGTGCATTAATTTTGTATCCTGCTACTTTACCAAATTCATTGATTAGCTCTAGTAGTTTTCTGGTAGCATCTTTAGGATTCTCTATGTATAGTATCATGTCATCTGCAAACAGTGACAGCTTTACTTCTTCTTTTCCGATTTGGATTCCTTTTATTTCCTTTTCTTCTCTGATTGCTGTTGCTAAAACTTCCAAAACTATGTTGAATAAGAGTGGTGAAAGTGGGCAGCCTTGTCTTGTTCGTGATCTTAGTGGAAATGGTTTCAGTTTTTCACCATTGAGGACGATGTTGGCTGTGGGTTTGTCATATATGGCCTTTATTATGTTGAGGAAAGTTCCCTCTATGCATACTTTCTGCAGGGTTTTTATCATAAATGGGTGTTGAATTTTGTCGAAAGCTTTCTCTGCATCTATTGAGATGATCATATGGTTTTTCTCCTTCAATTTGTTAATATGGTGTATCACGTTGATTGATTTGCGTATATAGAAAAATCCTTGCATTCCTGGAATAAACCCCAATTGATCATGGTGTATGATCCTTTTAATGTGCTGTTGGATTCTGTTTGCTTGTATTTTGTTGAGGATTTTTGCATCTATGTTCATCAGTGATATTGGCCTGTACTTTTCTTTCTTTGTGACATCCTTGTCTGGTTTTGGTATCAAGGTGATGGTGGCCTCGTAGAATGAGTTTGGGAGTGTTCCTTCCTCTGCTATATTTTGGAAGAGTTTGAGAAGGATAGGTGTTAGGTCTTCTCTAAATGTTTGATAGAATTCGCCTGTGAAGCCATCTGGTCCTGGGCTTTTGTTTGTTGGAAGATTTTTTATCACAGTTTCAATTTCAGTGCTTGTGATTGGTCTGTTCATATTTTCTATTTCTTCCTGATTCAGTCTTGGCAGGTTGTGCATTTCTAAGAATTTGTCCATTTCTTCCAGGTTGTCCATTTTATTGGCATAGAGTTGCTTGTAGTAATCTCTCATGATCTTTTGTATTTCTGCAGTGTCAGTTGTTACTTCTCCTTTTTCATTTCTAATTCTATTGATTTGAGTCTTCTCCCTTTTTTTCTTGATGAGTCTGGCTAATGGTTTATCAATGTTGTTTATCTTCTCGAAGAACCAGCTTTTAGTTTTATTGATCTTTGCTATCGTTTCCTTCATTTCTTTTTCATTTATTTCCGATCTGATTTTTATGATTTCTTTCCTTCTGCTAATTTTGAGGTGTTTTTGTTCTTCTTTCTCTAATTGCTTTAGGTGCAAGGTTAGGTTGTTTATTCAAGATGTTTCCTGTTTCTTAAGGTGGGTTTGTATTGCTATAAACTTCCCTCTTAGAACTGCTTTTGCTGCATCCCATAGGTTTTGGTTCATCATGTCTCCATTGTCATTTGTTTCTAGGTATTTTTAAATTTCCTCTTTGATTTCTTCAGTGATCACTTCGTTATTAAGTAGTGTATTGTTTAGCATCCATGTGTTTGTATTTTTTTACAGATCTTTTCCTGTAATTGATATCTAGTCTCATAGCATTGTGGTTGGAAAAGATACTTGATACAATTTCAATTTTCTTAAATTTACCAAGGCTTGATTTGTGACCCAAGTTATGATCTATCCTGGAGAATGTTCCATGAGCACTTGAGAAAAATGTGTGTTCTGTTGTTTTTGGATGGAATGTCCTATAAATATCAATTAAGTCCATCTTGTTTAATGTATCATTTAAAGCTTGTGTTTCCTTATTTATTTTCATTTTGGATGATCTGTCCATTGGTGAAAGTGGGGTGTTAAAGTCCCCTATTATGAATGTGTTACTGTCGATTTCCCCTTTTATGGCTGTTAGTATTTGCCTTATGTATTGAGGTGCTCCTGTGTTGGGTGCATAAATATTTACAATTGTTATATCTTCTTCTTGGATCGATCCCTTGATCATTATGTAGTGTCCTTCTTTGTCTCTTCTAGTAGTCTTTATTTTAAAGTCTATTTTGTCTGATATGAGAATTGCTACTCCAGCTTTCTTTTGGTTTCCATTTGCATGGAATATCTTTTTCCATCTCCTTACTTTCAGTCTGTATGTGTCTCTAGGTCTGAAGTGGGTCTCTTGTAGACAGCATATATATGGGTCTTGTTTTTGTATCCATTCAGCCAATATGTGTCTTTTGGTGGGAGCATTTAGTCCATTTACATTTAGGGTAATTAACGATATGTATGTTCCTATTCCTATTTTCTTAATTGTTTTGGGTTCGTTATTGTAGGTCTTTTCCTTCTGTTGTGTTTCTTGCCTAGAGAAGTTCCTTTAGCATTTGTTGTAAAGCTGGTTTGGTGGTGCTGAACTCTCTCAGCTTTTGCTTGTCTGTAAACGTTTTAATTTCTCCATCAAATCTGAATGAGATCCTTGCTGGGTAGAGTAATCTTGGTTGCAGGTTTCTCTCCTTCATCACTTTAAATATGTCCTGCCAGTCCCTTTGGCTTGCAGAGTTTCTGCTGAAAGGTCAGCTGTTAACCGTATGGGGATTCCCTTGTGTGTTATTTGTTGTTTTTCCCTTGCTGCTTTTAATATGTTTTCTTTGTATTTAATTTTTGACAGTTTGATTAATATGTGTCTTGGCGTATTTCTCCTTGGATTTATCCTGTATGGGACTCTCTGTGCCTCCTGGACTTGACTGACTATTTCCTTTCCCATATTAGGGAAGTTTTCAACTATAATCTCTTCAAATATTTTCTCAGTCCCTTTCTTTTTCTCTTCTTCTTCTGGAACCCCTATAATTCGAATGTTGGTGCGTTTAATGTTGTCCCAGAGGTCTCTGAGACTGTCCTCTGTTCTTTTCATTCTTTTTTCTTTATTTTGCTCTGCATCAGTTATTTCCACTATTTTATCTTCCACATCTCTTATCCATTCTTCTGCCTCAGTTATTCTGCTATTGATCCCATCTAGAGTATTTTTCATTTCATTTATTGTGTTTTTAATCGTTGCTTGATTCATCTTTTGTTCTTCTAGGTCCTTGTTAACTGTTTCTTGCATTTTGTCTATTCTATTTCCAAGATTTTGGATCATCTTTACTATCATTATTCTGAATTATTTTTCAGGTTGACGGCCTATTTCCTCTTCATTTGTTAGGTCTGGTGGGTTTTTATCTTGCTCCTTCTCCTGCTGTGTGTTTTACTGTCTTCTCATTTTACTTATCTTACTGTGTTTGGGGTCTCCTTTTTGCAGGCTGCAGGTTCGTAGTTCCCATTGTTTTTGGTGTCTGTCCCCAGTGGCTAAGGCTGGTTCAGTGGGTTGTGTAGGCTTCCTGGTGGAGGGGACTAGTGCCTGTGTTCTGGTGGATGAGCCTGGATCTTGTCTTTCTGGTGGGCAAGTCCATGTCTGGTGGTGTGTTTTGGGGTGTCTGTGGACTTTTTATGATTTTAGGCAGCCTCTCTGCTAGTGCGTGGCGTTGTGTTCCTGTCTTGGTAGTTGTTTGGCATAGGGTGTCTAGCAATGTAGCTTGCTGGTCGTTGAGTGAAGCTGGGTGCTGGTGTTGAGATGGAGATCTCTGGAAGATTTTCGCCATTTGATATTATGTGTAGCTTGGAGGTCTCTTGTGGACCAGTGTCCTGAAGTTGGCTCTCCCACCTCAGAGGCACAGCACTGACTCCTGGCTGCAGTGCCAAGAACCTTTCATCCACACGGCTCCTCAATTTGGGATCATTCGTTGTCTATTCATGTATTCCACAGATGCAGGGTACATCAAGTTGATTGTGGAGCTTTAATCTGCTGCTTCTGAGGCTGCTGGGAGAGATTTCCCTTTCTCTTCTTTGTTCTCACAGCTCCCGGGTCTCAGCTTTGGATTTGGCCCCGTCTCTCCGTGTAGGTCGCCGGAGGGCGTCTGTTCTTCACTCAGACAGGACAGGGTTAAAGGAGCAGCCGCTTTGGGGACTCTGGCTCACTCAGGCCGCGGGGGAGGGAGGGGTACGGAGTGCGGGGCGAGCCTGCGGCGGAAGAGGCCAGCGTGACGTTGCACCAGCCCGAGGCGCGCCGTGCGTTCTCCCAGGGAAGCCGTCCGTGGATCCCGGGACCCTGGCAGTGATGGGCTACACAGGCTCCCCGGAAGGGGGGCGTGGACAGTGACTTGCGCTCGCACACAGGCCTCGTGGCGGCGGCAGCAGCCCCAGCGTCCCACGCCCATCTCTGGGGTCCGTGCTTTCAGCTGCGGATCGCGCCCGTCTGCACTGATAGGGTTTTGATATGAGTCTGCAAGCAATTGATTTATCATGGTCTCTGTGCAGTCAAACCTCTCTGCTAATGAAAATCTGTATTTGCAGCCACTCCCCAACGCTAGCATCACTGCCTCAGCTCCACCTCAGATCATCAGGTGTTAGATTCTCATACGGAGCGGGCAACCTAGATCCCTCACATGTGTAGTTCACAGCAGGGTTTGAGCTCCTATGAGAATCTAATGCTGCCACTGATCTGACAGGAGGCGGAGCTCAGGCAGTAATGCGAGCCATGGGGAGCGGCTGTAAATACAGATGAAGCTTTGCTCACTCGCCCGCCTCTCTCCTCCTGCTGTGTGGCCTGGTTCCTAACAGGCCACGGACCGGTACTGGTCCATGGCCCGGGGGTTGGGGCTTTATAAGATATAGCTGGAAACTACAGGGGTCTGTAATGCCAGCCAGGGTTGGAGCAACTTAGAATGCATTTAGTAGTTGCTTTGTGTGCCAGAGGTCTTTTAGATTGCAGACCCTGAGCTTTAGCTTTTTTGGTATTATTTAATTTACAAACAAGTCTAGCCCTCTGCCTTGGGAATAGCAAACACAAAGGAAGAATTGGATTCAGTAGTGTTTGCTTCCATATAACCTAACCAAACATAGGATGCCTTATTCTGATGCACTGCTTCCTTCTCGTTTTCCTAAAAAGATTCATGAACCCTCTGCCAATATGATAAGTGTTGGGGGAAATGAGTTTCTGAATTGTCATTCTAGGAATTGCCTTTTGCAGCTGAAACTTCACCACTTAGTCAAGCCTTCCCCTACCATCTGCTCAGCTCCAAAACTGCTGCAAAGGTTGAGAGGATCTGCTTAAATTACAAAGAATCATATCTATGATAGAAATTCCATGCCATGAAATCTTCTCTTATTTTCCCAGCTTGTCTGACACTGGCTCCAGAGGACCACACTTTTAGGATCACCAGGGTACTATCGCAAGGTGTCAGGTCTTCAAAGGCAGCCTTTCATCAACAGATGATCGTTTCCAAATATTCATTGGAACTAACCTCATAATCCAAACTTGCAAACTCATCTTGTCCCCAGCTCTGGGCCAAACAGGTCTGAGAGAATTTAAGGAAATCTCCATCAGTTTTTTTTTTTTTTTTTTTTTGCGGTACGCGGGCCTCTCACTGTTGTGGCCTATCCGGACGCGCAGGCTCAGCGGCCATGGCTCACGGGCCCAGCTGCTCCGCGGCATGTGGGATCTTCCCGGACCGGGGCACGAACCCGTGTCCCCTGCATCAGCAGGCGGACTCTCAACCACTGCGCCACCAGGGAAGCCCTCCATCAGTTTTGATGGCTTAATATCATCTTAGTCTGTTGGTATTTGTGGAAGTGACTAACCGGGCACACAGCAGGCATTGTCCTTCAGGTCTAATTGTCAGACTCTTCCCCAGTTTTTGTGAGTAAACCTGTCTTACGCCATTGTTCTAGAGCCTACATGCCTATCTTTTCTCCCTGTGCTCAACCTGTTAGTTTAGCAAGGGCTGAAGTTCTTTATTATCAGTTCAGCCCTTGTAAAGGCCTGTGTAGGTCTTTGATGCTTGCTTCCATGTCTCTCTAACATTTATTCCTTCATTTGTCCACTCACTCATTCATTCAATATGTTCATTTATTAGACAGTTTTTGCCAGTTTGTTAATGCTGGTCATGGCGATTCAAAATGTCTCAGGTCATGCTCCCTAGAAGCAGAGATTGATGTGGGTATTCTTAGCAAGCCATTTAATCCTGAGGGAATGTTGTAAATGTGGTGGGGAAACAGAATAGGGCAGGGGGAGAAGCTAAGCTATGATGTGATTTCATGGGACACTCTGGAGAGTGAATGGTACCATACAAGTTATTCTCCCCATTGGCAAGGGGGCTGGGCTGTTACAACCCTGCTATCGGTCACTGGTTGGCTATGGACCACCCTTGGAGGTGGGTATGAGTAGAGGCTAATGTGAGCTCGCAAGCACCGCCAGACAGTTCTGTCAGGCAAGGACAGTTTCTCTGGGAGGCTTGGAGTGTGAGCCATGCACTCATGACATCTGAGACACTATAATGACAAAGTGGATCTAGGTGGAGCATCAATGGTATCTGCATCACAGTGATACCTGATATTGAGTCTCTGAGTGACTCCATAGAAATGGGTCATTGTAAAACAACGTGGAGATGGAGTGATAGAGCTATGCACGTAAGGAGCACATAAACCAAGCTAGGTGTGAGTACGTGGGGGGATGGAATAGGGGTGAGATGGAGGAGAAAATTCGCTCAAGGAAAATTTCCCCAAGACAAATGATTCATAAATTGAGGCCTGAAGGGTAATAAGATGGTTGATGGAAGAGGGAGGAAATTTCCACCAGAGAGCATGAGCATGAACATTGGTAAATAGGGCTGCATTACGACTTTTGTGTGCCTTAAGCACTTTAGCCTCTCCTGAGCCCCCTCCTCCATAAAAAATATTAAAAATTGTATGTTATGACTATACTGATATAAATATCAGTATAATCCAGGTTGGATTATATTTATTTTTTCTTTAGATTCTAAAAGAGATTGAAACATTTTCATAGTCCCCTAAAGGTACCTTGACCCTGTGCTTCTTATGCCTAAATGGACGTGTGGGCCCTGTCAGTGAAGGAAGGAACATGTGAGAAGGCAATCCTGAATAGATCAGTGCTGCTGGATGCTAAGTGTGCAGCTGTTTCTGTCTCCTGGCCTTTGCTCCCATCTGCTGCCTGCCTGCATTTCAACTAACCCTTATCACCGCCTTCCCCTAAGACCATGCTCTCCTGAGACTGGACTGGGTTGGATAGTGTCTCCCCCAAATTCAAATCCACTCAGAACCTTAGAATGTCATTATTTAGAAATAGGATCTTTTCAGATGTAATTAGTCAAATTCACGTGAACATCTTAGAATAGATTGAGCCTATAATCCAAGGACTGGTGTTCTTATAAGAAGAGATGACACAGAGAGAGGAAGGCCATGTGATGTTTGAGGCAGAGATTAGAACAATGCAGCTACAAGACAAGGAATACCAAGAATTGCCTGCAGTTATCAGAAGCTAGGCGAGAGGCATGGAACAGATTCTTCCCTAGAGCCCTTAGAGGGAGCCTGGCCCTGCTGACACCTTGCTGTTGAATTTCTGGTCTCCAGACTGCAAAAGAATAAATTTATGTTGTTTTAGCCACCCAACTGTGTCATGGTGGAACTTAGTTACGGTAATCCTAGGAATCTGGTGTAGACAGTCTCTGTAGAATGTCTCACCTGAATCTCAGGTGTTCCTGGTTATGAGTGGGCACAGTCAGGCCCTGATTCATCACCTCTTTTCCCCATTACTTTCTGAAGTAGCTGTCCACTTTCCAGCACTGATAGTTAGTCCCTGAGTACTGAAGAGCAAGGAGATGAGTGGACAGACCAGATAAGTTGCTAAGGTAGCTTTTGTTTCACCGGGCAGTTTCCTTCATTTACTCATTGTATCACACTTACTTTCAGCAGTGCTGGGTGCTGGAAGAAAAGGGAGCATTGTTTTCAAAGTTTCAAAGAAAAATGTTCGCTTTGGGGGGCAGGAGGAGGAAAGGAAGCTAGGTACAGTAAATGTACTGTTTAATATTTTTCTTTTATCCCTAATTCCAAAAAGCCTGTCCAAAAAAAAAAAAAAAAAAAACAGGCTTTCCCAGTTTCCTAGCCATTTAACAAAAAACTTAATGTGTAATTAATGTGTAAAAAAATTGTTACATGTGTAATACATGTAAATGTGAAGATAACATGCTGCAACATCTCATAAACTATGTGCTACTGGAGGGGAGGGGCCACATCTTTCTCTTCTTAGTGCTCAGAGTCTGGCACAGTACCTGGAACATCATAATCCTCCAGTAAATGTTTTCTGAATGAATTAATCTGCCATACATTCATTCCCAAGGTGATTTAGCTCATTGGGGTCATGGGGCAGATGTCCCTCATTGCATCACATGCACAAGACCTAAGGTTGCATCTTTTTTTGTGTGTGTGATAAATTTATTTATTTATTTATTATTTATTTTTGGCTGTGTTGGGTCTTCATTGCTGCGAACAGGCTTTCTCTAGTTGAGGCGAGTGAGGGCTACTCTTCATTGTGGTGTGTGGGCTTCTCATTGCGGTGGCTTCTCTTGTTGTGGAGCACAGACTGTAGGCGCACAGGCTTCAGCAGTTGTGGCACACAGGCTCAGTAGTTGTGGCTCGCGGGCTCTAGAGCACAGGCTCAATAGTTATGGTGCACGGGCTTAGTTGCTCCGCAGCATGTGGGATCTTCCTGGACCAGGGCTCGAACCCGTGTCCCCTGCATTGGCAGGTGGATTCTTTTTTTTTTTTTTTTTTGCGGTAGGCGGGCCTCTCACTGTTGTGGCCTCTCCCCTTGCGGAGCACAGGCTCCGGAGCACAGGCTCAGTGGCCATGGCTCACGGGCCCAGCCGCTCCGCGGCATGTGGGATCTTCCCAGACCGGGGCACGAACCCGTGTCCCCTGCATCGGCAGGCGGACTCTCAACCACTGCGCCACCAGGGAAGCCCTGGCAGGTGGATTCTTAACCACTGCACCACCAGGGAAGTCCCGTAAGGTTGCATCTTTTAGATGGGACAACAATTTTTTTGGTGCAAGTGTATGAATGAATAGCTATATTGTCTAGATATTACCTCCAAACAAGCTCACAAGATCAAATACTCTCCACTTACATGTCAGTATGCTCGACAAAGGTACTGTCCTTTATATACAGTAATACTAGTACAAAATTATAATTTTACAATGGAAATTTTTTGTTTATGATTGAAAACACATCATTTTTAGTAGGTTTACTGGATATGGAGAGTAATTTGAACATTTATGGAGTGTCTATTATGAACCAGGACTATGGTAAGCACTGTATATGCAATATCTCCTTCAGTCATCACAACTTACCTATGAGGTTATTATTATCACCACTTTACTGGGAAGAAAACTTACATTAGACTAATTAATTAATTAGCCCATAAATTTGCAGAGCTGGGGTTCAGATAGTTGTTTTTCTAACTGCAAAATGATTTGCTGTTGAATCTCAAGCTTTATTGTACTAAAAAACATCTAGGGGAGTTTGACAAAAATACAGATTCTTAGGTCTTACTACTAGAGAACCAACAAGTCTAAGGTAGGCTCAAGTATCTATATCTTTAAGTATCACCCAGGTGACTTGGATGCAAGTGGCCCATGGGCCACACTTTGAGAAACACTGCTTTGTACTATGAGATGTCAAATACACAGTGTGAATTATTCTTTTTTATCTAATGTCTTTGATTTAACATAATTTTCCCCCTTGTGGCTGTCTTGTTTTTCCAGCATTATTTATTGTAATGGCCATTCTTTCCTCACTTCTTGTAGTTTCATTTTTGTCATAAATCAAGTGTCCATATATATGGGTTCTGAACATGACCCTCCTGTTTTATTTTTTTCTGTATAATTCTTATCATCCATTGTAAACACTCTTGGAGAAATTACACTGTAGACCAAAGGGTAAGAAACATTGGAAAACCTCATGGATCTTTTTGTGACTGGACACAATATCTGTAAAATTTAGAGATGGCCATTTGCAAAGCAATGCCCAGCATTTCCTGGAATCCTCATTTAAATGTATCTATTTGGTCTACCAAGTACAATTTCTAGTATTTTTAGAAATCTGTCTACAGTTCAGTAACACTCAGGAATTACTCTTTTTCCCTCTCCATATTTGTAGCTCTCACTCCCCAAGACCTCTTTTACCAAATAAGCATTACAACATTTGGGAAAGAAGTCATCTTTTTTTAAAAATTAAAATTTGTATGGAAACACAAAAGACCCCAAATAGCCAAAGCAATCCTGAGAAAGAAAAATGGAGCTGAAGTCAGGCTCCCTGACTTCAGACTATACTACAAAGGTACAGTCATCAAAACAGTATGGTACTGGCACAAAAACAGATATATAGTTAAATGGAACAGGATAGAAAGCCCAGAAAGAAACTCATGCACCTATGGTCAATTAGTCTACAACAAAGGAGACAAGACTATACAATGGAGAAAAGACAGTCTCTTTAATAAATGGTGCTGGGAAAACTGGACAGCTACATGTAAAATAAAGAAATTAGGGGAATTCCCTGGCAGTCCAGTGGTTAGGACTCAACACTTTCAGTCACAGGGCCCGGGTTCAATCCCTGGTCATGGAACTAAGATCCTGAAAGCCATGCCATGTGAACAAAGAAAGAAAGAAAGAAAGAAAGAAAGAAATTAGAACATTCTCTAACACCACACACAAAAATAAACTCAAAATGAATCAAAGGCCTAAATGTAAGGCCAGACACTATAAAACTCTTAGAGGAAAACATAGAACACTCTTTTACATAAATCACAACAATATCTTTTTTGATCCACCTCCTAGAGCAATGAAAATAAAAATAAAAATAAACAAATGGGACCTAATTCAACTTAAAAACTTCTGCATGGCAAAGGAAACCATAAACAAAATGAAAAGACAACCCACAGAATGGGAGAAAATATTTACAAATGATCCAACTGACAAGGGATTAATCTCCAAAATTTACGAACAGCTCATGCAGCTCTATGTAAAAAAAAAAAAAACAAAACCCGACAAACAACCTAATTAAAAAATGGGCAGAAGATCTAAATAGACATTTCTCCAAAGAAGACATACAGATGGCCAAAAAGTACATGAAAAGATGCTCAACATCACTAATTATCAGAGAAATGCAAATCAAAACTACAGTGAGGTATCACCTCACACTGGTCAGAATGGCCATCACCAAAAGTCTGCAAACAGGGACTTCCCTGGTGGCCCAGTGGTTAAGACTTGTGCTCCCAATGCAGGGGACCTCGGTTCAATCCCTGATCAGGGAACTAGATCCCGCATGCTGCAACTAAGAGCCTGCATGCCGCAACTAAAAGATCCTGCACACTGCAACTAAAAGATCCCGTATACCGTAAGGAAGATCCTGCATGTGGCAACTAAGGCCCGGCACAGCCAAATAAATAAATAAATATTTTTAAAGAAAAGCCTACAAACAATAAATGCTGGAGAGGGTGTAGAGAAAAGGGAACCCTGTTGCACTGTTGGTGAGAATGTAAATTGGTACAGCCACTGTGGAGATCAGTGTGGAGGTTCCTTAAAAAACAAAAAATAGAACTACCACATCATCCAGCAATCCCACTCCTGGGCATTTATCTGGAGAAAACCATAATTTGAAAAGATACATGCACTCCAATGTTTACTGCAGCACTATTTACAATAGCTAAGACATGGAAGCAACCTAAATGTCCATCAACAGTGGAATGGACAAAAGATGTAGTACATATATACAATGGAATACTACCCAGTCATAAAAAAGAACAAAATAATGCCATTTGCAGCAACATGTATGGACCTAGAGATTATCATACTAAGTAAATCAGATAGAGAAAGACAAATATCATATGATATCCCTCATATGTGGAATCTAATTTAAAATGATATAAATTAACTTATTGACAAAACAGAAAAAGACTCACAAATTTCGAAAACAAACTTATGGTTACCAAAGGGGAAACATGGAGAGGAGGGACAAATTAGGAACTTGGGATTAACATACACACACTACTATATATAAACTAGATAACCAACAAGGCCCTACTGTATAGCACAGGGAACTCTACTCAGTATTCTGTAATAACCTATATGGGAAAAGAATCTGAAAAAGAATGAATATATGTATATGATAACTGAATCACTTTGCTGTACACCTGAAACTAACACAACATTGTAAATCAACTATACTCCAATAAAATTTTTAAAATTAATATTAAATTTAATATACATACGTTTTAATGTATCTGAAAACATGTATTACATTTCTTGAAAACATACATTACATTTCTTGAATGATCAGCCCATAATCCTCATTTTGAAAAGCTGAAAACTATAAGGCAACCATGATTATATTATCTGAAAACAAAGTAGCAGTCCTGTTTTGCCCCCAGCTACTCTCCTTTCTCTTCCCATCTATAACAATGTTACATGCTCTTCATTTCCCATTTAATCTTTAACCACTGTTATTTGCCCTCTGCCCTCACTACTCCAATTGATCACCTTCAACTTTGTGTCTTCAAAAGTTATCTTTTATTAAGAGCATCTTATTTTACATTCAAATGTCATTAGGAAAGAAAGATAAAATATAGACATAGTAGTATTTACCTCTCAGGTGTTCTGCTTTTGAACAAAATTTTACCCCTCACAGCAATTTTCTGTTGCCTCAGATAGGGTGCCTATTGTAAATTTAGCTTCATTTAATTTGATTTATAAATGAGAAAAACAACAGATTATACATATTTGCCCACTGAAACATAAGGCTTCCCTTTAAATTTGATTTGATGCCAACATGTAATTTTGATATCCTGTCAAGCAAACTCTTAAAACCATCTTTTCTTTTTATAGTACTATATGATACAGGCTAAAAAGACAGCGTTTATGATGAATTGCAGGTGAGGAAACTGAGGCATAGAGATATGAAATTATTTAGCTAAAACCATGAAGGAAATTGTATAAACAACCCAGATTCCACTGTATTGCTTTTCAGTGAGTTCCAAGGTTCAAGGCAGTTACCCAGCTGGATCCCCAAGAAGGGCAAAAGCTTCCCATTAGAAGTGGTTCAGGGGGCTTCCCTGGTGGCGCAGTGGTTAAGAATCCGCCTGCCAATGCAGAGGACACGGGTTCGAGCCCTGGTCTGGGAAGATCCCACATACCATGGAGCAGCTAAGCCCATGAGCCACAACTACTGAGCCCGCGTGCCACAACTGCTGAAGCCCATGCACCTAGAGCCTGTGCTCCACAACAAATGAAGCCACCGCAATGAGAAGCCCGTGCACCGCAATGAAGGGTAGCCCCTGCTTGCCACAACCAGAGAAAAGCCCGCATGCAGCAACGAAGACCCAACGCAGCCAAAAATAGATAAATAAAATAAAAATAAATAAATTTATTTAAAAAAAAAAAGAAGAAGTGGTTCAGGCTTACAACACCCAAGTTTATATGTGCATCTACAATTGTGGATAGTCAGGCGATGGTCCAGCTGGTCACAGGAAATGTGTAGGCTAAATGAATGGCTGCTATTCAAATGATTACAGTATGGCCAACTCAGATTCTGAACACTAATACCTCAATAGCACAGTAAGAGTTTTTTCCAGTACGGGGGATTGGGGGTGTGTGATAAACACAGACTGGGCTGTGTTACATAGTGTATATCCTTTCTCCATTCTCTGTCAGTGAAAACCTCAACGACTAAGCATTGAAATCATTTCAGTTGTTTTGTAGTCAACCACACAGCTCGTGGGAACTCAACAGATGATTTAATTGATAGTTAGTCACTTGAGGAGAAGCAAATGGATCTGCAGACCTAAGAAATCAGCCACCTCACTAATGGAAGAAGTTCATGGGCTTTCTTCCTTCTACACAGAGTCTAGTTTATATTTGAGCATAATTAGTTGAAATTTTCCTCCAGTAGTGTATGCAGTTCTCCCAGTGATATGCTGATTACGCTTGTATTTTCCCTGTGCTAGCACAGTCATATTTTATCACTTTATTGGAAATAAGAGTCAGGCGATTAGCAATGTTAATTGCTAATTGAAGTTGATATTTTCTTGGACAGCCACATTCTTGACAGGCCAATGGACAGTGCTGAAGAAAAGGATGGTGAGCCTAACTGAAGGTAGAATAGGAGTTCCTTTTGAAAATGTTTCTCATGTTCCCCTGATAATAAAAATTACCTAGACTGTTGGTTAAACATTCAGAATTCCTGCTTTCTCCTTTGGGAACGCTGATTCAGAAGGGTTGGGATATGTCCCTAGAATATGTACTTTAACAGCCGTGCGATTCTTGCCATTAGGGAAGTGTGGGAAACACTGTCCTATCAAGTATGATTTTGAAAAAGTGATCAGAGACAGGGAGTCCCTGATTCCCAAATATCCCATATCATTTCCATGAGGGTATTTCTCTCTTTCTTAGTACTTTCCCAAACCTTTGTTCTGTACCTCCCACTAACTGCCATTCAGTCCCATGTGCGTGGGTTGTTCCTACCTTAGATTTAACATGTCCTCATCGCTCCATGTCAGCCTACAATTTCCATCCCATGTCAAGTCATTCCCTTTCCATGCACTCTCAGTCACAGTGGTACAGAACTATTTGCTTTTCCATACCTATCCTAAGCTCTTCAAACCTTTTGACTTTTTTCCCATTCCGTTTTCTCCATAGGATGCCTTCTCTCACTATTTTGCCCTTTGCACTTTTATTTCTTCTTGAAGAACTCAAATGTCAATTCCTTCGAAGTCTTCTTCAGCTTCCCCAAGCAGAGTTAATTCTTGCCTCTGTGCTCTCATAGCACTTTGGATTTCTCTTATCTATAATGAATGTTGTGTTGTAATTATTTGTTTACTCATCTGCTTCAGTAGGCAGCATGGATAGGGACAATGTCTTTATCTTTGTATTACAGTGCTGAGCAGAGTGCCAGGTACATAGTAGGAATTTTATAAATATTTGCTGAATGAACTTTAGACTTTTAATAACTATATGTGAAATTATTATTATCAAGCAAAAGAGATATAAATGAATTTATTTATAGAAGTCCAGGTATTCATTCATTCATCCATTCATCTAGACAAGTATCTATTGAACCACTATTATATGCTAAGCACTAGTGATTCAGTGATAAGCAGAAAATAGACATGATCTTTGCCTTCATGGAGCTTTGAGTAGAGAGAAATATATTAATAAAATAACTATGTAATGAATAAAAGATTTGCTACTGTGAAAAATATGGGGATAGGCACGTGGGGGCAATGAAAGCCTATAATGGAGGGTGGTGGTTACAATGGATCTGAGTGCTGATAGTGAAAGGAATTGTCTAGGGAGAAAGCAGATTGAAGACTTTTCCAGGCTCAGGAAAAAGCCTGTTCAAAGGCCCTGGGGAAGGAGGGAGAGTGGTAAGAATGAGGGACTGAAAGATGGATGGTATGTCTGGAGCAGAGAGGGAAAGTGGGCTTATGGCCAGAGAAGAGGCTGTCACCTAGAGCATATGGGTTTTCATGGGCCTGTTAAGAAGTTTTGTCTTTATTTTAAATGCAGTGGGAAACCAGTAGAAAAACAGTGATTTTGGTAAGTGTGTTATTGCACTTTTGTGGGGATTTGTACTGGCCAAATGATGATCTGCTTTACTATTTATTTTGACTATGCAGAATTCTTCAGAACAGGAAGCATGTCTTGTATTTCTTAGTATTCCCAGAATCTAGCACTATACAATAGAGTGGGTAACCAAGTGATGTTTGTTTCTTATTTCAGATTCTTTTTTTTTTTTTTTTTTTTTTTTTTTTGCGTTATGTGGGCCTCTCACTGTTGTGGCCTCTCCCGTTGCGGAGCACAGGCTCCGGACGCACAGGCCCAGCGGCCATGGCTCACGGGCCCAGCCGCTCCGCGGCACGTGGGATCTTCCCAGACCGGGGCACGAACCCGTGTCCCCTGCATCGGCAGGCGGACTCTCAACCACTGCGCCACCAGGGAAGCCCCTTATTTCAGATTCTTGAGAGTGAGACATTATGTAAACATACTTAGAAAGAAACTTAGTTAACCAAATCCATTGGATAGCTTATCACGACATAATGATTTGTCTTAAAATTGTGAAAAACATGTTTGATATGGTGAATGGACAGCTGATTATCCACTACTATCTTAATCAACAAAGCCTGTTTTTTAAGTGGTTTGGGAAACCGATAGTCAGGGTTCTTCCCATTTCCAATAAAGTTATTTTATCACTCATGATGCTGGAAGTTTTACCATTACTTTTTGGTCTTTAAGAGTCCTCTTTAAAAATGTAAATACCCAATTGGGAGTAAGAGATATATCAATATTTATCAACTGCTGTCTTTGGGATATTTTGATGGGGATTCAAATATAAAGGAACTATATGTATTGGGGATAGAGGAGGGGCATCAGTGATGTGGAAGTGAAGTTTGCCAGATGGCCAGTCCCTCAGTTTTGCTTCCACTGTCGCCTCCAGAAATTTAGTCATTTTGTGAATGATGGCAGTGATTGTGCTACTCACTGTAGCTTCATCTATCTGGACTTTGATTTCACAATGAGACAGGGAGTAGTTTCCCCCATAACCTCTAGGACACTGAAGTTTAATGATATCATGAGGGACAGTGCAATGAACTTTGGGAGATAAGTTGCTCTGTCATGCAAGCTGAGTCAGTGGCGGTACCTACCCGAAGTCTTTGTGTTTCAGTGGACTTCTGAAATCAACTTTTCAGAAACAAGTTCTTTTTGCAAGGCCAGAATTTCCTTAGAACATCAGTGTCTCTAATAGTAAGATAGTGCTTTCTGATCTTCCATCAGATTTTCCAGACTTTTTATTTGCCCCACTGCTCAATGAATTTCTAGTTGCTGGAGGGAGCATGAATGAAAAAGAGAGCCTTTGTTCTCAAATAAACAACCTAACCTTACACCTAAAGCAATTAGAGAAAGAAGAACCAAGAAACCTCCAAAGTTAGCAGAAGGAAAGAAATCATAAAGATCAGATCAGAAATAAATGGAAAAGAAATGAAGGAAGCAACAGCAAAGATCAATAAAACTAAAAGCTGATTCTTTGAGAACAAAATTGATAAACCATTAGACCTGGAAGAAATGGACCAATTCTTAGAAAAGCACAACCTTCTGAGACTGAACCAGGAAGATATAGAAATAGAAAATAGAAACAGACCAATCACAAACACTGAAATTGAAACTGTGATTAAAAATCTTCCAACAAACAAAAGCCCAGGACCAGATGGCTTCAGAGGCGAATTCTATCAAACATTTAGAGAAGAGCTAACACCTATCCTTCTCAAACTCTCCCAAAATATAGCAGAGGGAGGAATACTCCCAAACTCATTCTATGAGGCCACCATCACCCTGATACCAAAACCACACAAAGATGTCACAAAGAAAGAAAACTACAGGCCAATATCACTGATGAACATAGATGCAAAACTCCTCAACAGAATACTAGCAAACAGAATCCAACAGCACATGAAAAGGATCATACACCATGATCAAGTGGGGTTATCCCAGGAATACAAGGATTCTTCAATATATGCAAATCAATCAGTGTGATACACCATATTAACAAACTGAAGGATAAAAACCATATGATCATCTCAATAGATGCAGAAAAAGCTTTTGACAAAATTCAACACCCATTTATCATAAAAACCCTCCAGAAAGTAGGCATAGAGGGAACTTACCTCAACATAATAAAGGCCATATATGACAACCCCACAGCCAACATCATTCTCAATGGTGAAAAACTTAAACCATTTCCTCTAAGATCAGGAACAAGACAAGGTTGTCCACTCTCACCACTATTATTCAACATAGCTTTGGAAGTTTTAGCCACAGCAATCAAAGAAGAAAAAGAAATAAAAGGAATCCAAATAGGAAAAGAAGAAGTCAAGCTGTCTCTGTTTGCAGATGACATGATACTATGCATAGAGAATCCTAAAGATGCTACCAGAAAACTACTAGAGCTAATCAATGAATTTGGTAAAGTAGCAGGATACAAAATTAATGCACAGAAATCTCTTGCATTCCTATACACTAATAATGAAAAATTTGAAAGAAAAATTAAGGAAACAGTCCAATTTACCATTGCAACAAAAAGAATAAAATACCTAGGAATAAACCTATCTAAGGAGACAAGAGACCTGTATGCAGAAAACTATAAGACACTGATTAAAGAAATTAAAGATGATAGAAGCAGGCAGAGAAATATACCATGGTCTTGGATTGGAAGAATCAACATTGTGAAAATGACTATACTACCCAAGGCAATCTACAGAGTCAATGCAATCCTTATCAAACTACCAATGGCATTTTTCACAGAACTAGAACAAAAAATTTCACAGTTTATATGGAAACACAAAAGACCCTGAATAGCCAAAGCAATCTTGAGAAAGAAAAACTGGAGCTGTAGGAATCAGGCTCCCAGACTTCAGACTATACTACAAAGCTACAATAATCAAGACAATATGGTACTGGCACAAAAACAGAGATATAGATCAATGGAACAAGATAGAAAGCCCAGAGATAAACGTATGCACATATGGTCACCTTATTTTTGTTAAAGGAGACAAGAATATACAATGGAGAAAAGACAGCTTCTTCAATAAGTGTTGCTGTGAAAACTGGACAACTACATGTAAGAGATTGAAATTAGAACACTCCCTAACACCATACACAAAAATAAGCTCAAAATGGATTAAAGACCTAAATGTAAGGCCGGACATTATAAAACTCTTAGAGGAAAACATAGGCAGAACACTCTATGACATAAATCACAGCAAGATCCTTTTTGACCCACCTCCTAGAGAAATGGAAATGAAAACAAAAATAAACAAATGGGTCCTAATGAAACTTCAAAGCTTTTGCACAGCAAAGGAAACCATAAATGAGGCAAAAAGACAGCCCTCAGAATGGGAGAAAATATTTGCAAGTGAAGCAATTGACAAAGGATTAATCTCCAAAATATACAAGCAGCCCTTGCAGCTCAATATCAAATAAACAACCCAATCCAAAAATGGGCAGAAGACCTAAATAGACATTTCTCCAAAGAAGTTACACAGATTGCCAACAAACACATGAAAGGATGCTCAACATCACTAATCATTAGAGAAATGCAAATCAAAACTACAATGAGGTATCACCTCACACCGGTCAGAATGGCCATCACCAAAAAATCTACAAACAATAAATGCTGGGGAGGGTGTAGAGAAAAGCGAACCCTCTTGCACTGTTGGTGGGAATGTAAACTGATACAGCCACTACGGAGAACAGTACGGAGGTTCCTCAAAAAACTAAAAATAGAACTACCATACGACCCAGCAATCCCACTACTGGGCATATACCCTGAGAAAACCATAACTCAAAAAGAGTCATGTACCACAATGTTCACTGCATCTGTATTTACAATAGCCAGGACATGGACGCAACCTAAGTGTCCATCGACAGATGAAAGGATAAAGAAGATGTGGCACATATGTACAATGGAATATTACTTAGCCATAAAAAGAAATGAAATTGAGTTATTTGTAGTGAGGTGGATGGACCTAGAGTCTGTCATAGAGAGTGAAGTAAGTCAGAAAGAGAAAAACAAATACCATATGTTAACACATATATATGGAATGTAAAAAAAAAAAAAGGTTCTGAAGAACCTAGGGGCGGGACAGGAATAAAGATGCAGATGTATAGAATGGACTTGAGGACAAAGGGAGTGGAAAGGGTAAGCTGGGATGAAGTGAGAGAGAGGCATGGACATATATACACTACCAAATGTAAAATAGATAGCTAGTGGGAAGCAGCCACATAGCACTGGGAGATCAACTTGGTGCTTTGTGACCACCTAGAGGGGTGGGATAGGGAAAGTGTGAGGGAGTTGCAAGAGGGAGGAGATATGGGAACGTATGTATATGTATAGCTGATTCACTTTGTTATAAAGCAGAAAATAAAACCCCATTGTAAAGCAATTATACTCGAATAAACATGTCAAAAAAATTAATTAATTTTTAAAAAAAGAGAGCCTTTGTTGAGATTTTGGGGTGAGGATGGTTTTTCCAGAATATTTCATGATGATTTGAAAAATTAGGAACTCTGTGCATGACAGGGGCATATTTCCACTGAACACGTTCTGTAAGACTCTTCTTATTTCCCTCTAGGGCTTTCTCCGCTCTGCCCTGTAGGTTTCTACAACATCATTTTCATATTTAGCAGTTGCTCCTCATTGAATGAATTATGACTATAGAAAATCTTGTATTAAAAATATTTTAAAATGAATAAAGTCATTCTATTATTCAATATAACTGCTATATTTCCTCACATATTCATAAGAAATGCCATAGATCTTACTGAGAGTTATATATTTTTTATTTTTAAAAATAAATAAATTTATTTATTTATTTATTTATTTATTTATGGCTGTGTTGGGCCTTTGTTGCTGCGTGCGGGCTTTCTCAAGTTGTGTCGAGTGGGGGCTACTCTTCGTTATGGTGTGTGGGCTGCTCATTGCAGTGGCTTCTCTTGTTGAGGAGCATGGGCTCTAGGGCATGCGGGCTTCAGTAGTTGCAGCCCGTGGGCTCAGTAGTTGTGGCACACGGGCTTAGTTGCTCTGCAGCATGTGGGATCATCCCGGACCAGGGCTCGAACCCTTGTCTCCTGTATTGGCAGGTGGATTCTTAACCACTGCATCACCAGGGAGGTCCCGTGAGATTTTTTTTTTAATTTTTTGCGGTACGCGGGCCTCTCACTGTTGTGGCCTCTCCCGTTGCGGAGCACAGGCTCTGGACGCGCAGGCTCAGCGGCCATGGCTCACGGGCCCAGCCGCTCTGCAGCATGTGGTATCCTCCCGGACCGGGGCACGAACCCGTATCCCCTGCATCGGCAGGCGGACTCTCAACCGCTGCGCCACCAGGGAGGCCCCCGTGAGATTTTTAATAAATTTAAAAATCACCATCAACGGATAAGGTTGTGATTATTCAAGCGACCACACTAACCAAAGACTGATCCCCACCCCCACCCCCCTTTGTTTTTTAAACTCTTCCTCTGAGAGGTGCTCATCTCAGGTCCTAATACATCTAGTAGAGTCTAAGTCAGGGATCAGCAAATTAGAGGCCACACCTGACCAATAGCCTTTTCCTGTAAATACATTTTTATTAGAACATAGCCACACCCATCTATTTAAGTATTGTCTATGCTGCTTTTGTGCTTCAACAGCAGAGTTGAGTAGTTGCAGCAGAAAATATATGGCCCACAGAGCTGAAAACATTCACTATCTGGTCTTTCATAAAACAAAGTTTGCCGACCCTGGTTTAAGATATGTTTCTATATGTTCTTTGACTGTCATTAAGCTACAAGCTCCTTGAAAACACAAACCAAATATGATTTTTCTTTGTCTCTTCAGTGCCTGTCACATTGTTGTGATGGAAGGAAGTGCTCAAGTTCAGAATAAATGAAAGTAACCTAATCCATCTGTATAATACTCATGCCACCCTGCTACTCCCAATCTTAAAGAACACAGGCAAGAACTATTGAAAACCAGGCATAGGATGATTTCCTGTCAGGACAATTTTAGGTTGCTTTTCAGGAAAATCTGTATCAATCAGGCAAACTCAGATCTTGGTGTGCTGCAAGGGGTTGCTTCTTTTCTCATTCTAGCAATCCAGGGACGGGAAGGCAGGGATGTGAGGGAAGGACCAATGCAACTTTTCAGCTCCAAGAGAATTTTCATACCTAGTGATTTCCCCAAATATTTATAAGGATGTCCCAGTGTCAGGTGCTGGGCAGCTTGGCCACGGAAAAGCTAAGTGGTCATGCTGGGGATATTTGTATTCCCCACTCACTCATTCCAGTAGGTAGATTCTGTTTCGATGTTTGGTATTATGTGAAAAAGCAGGTTTTGGGGAAGCAAATGTAGGTTGCTCTCTGTTCTCTTTCTACCTTTGTTTGAATGCTCTTGATTGACGTCCCTATATAGGTAAATCAGGGAAATGACTAGAAAGTAAATTGGTTTTTTAAAAAAATTCATAGATCTGATATCTTGTTTGAGTAGGCATTGGAAAGGGCTCAGGAAAATACTTCTGGCTAGTTTTCTTAATAATCACACCAGAGAGCAAATGAGTTTATTACCAGTCTGACCCCTTCTCACCCTTCTGCTGTTAGATATCACTAACAGATCACTGTGTTCTTTCCAAGCCTCAGAATCCTCCTTAACATGTTCCAAGAAGCTACCACCACTTAGCCAGAATTGGCATATGAGATGGAAACTTATTTTCCAAAGTTGGTTTTATATATGTCAAAATGTGAGAATCTGATTTCTTCCTTAGCTCCCCATGTGGTAATTGTTCCAGGCCTTGAAGGTAGTAACTGGGGAGGCCTGGCAAATCAAAGCATTCTCAGCAGAGTACAGAGCACAAACAAAGGTGTGAGGTGACCAGATGGATAAAGCAGAGTGTGCAGTGGAAAGTCACATGAAATGAATTTGGAACAGCAAGGAGAAGCCAGATTTAGGTGGACATTGGCATCCAGGCCAAGACTCTTGAATGTGATTTGTAAAGTCAGTGTTCCCAAAGGATGGCCAAGGTTCTCCAGAGAAATAGAACCAATAGGATAGAGTGTATGAGTGTATACACACACACACACACACACACACACACACACAGATAGACAGGGTGAGGATTTATTTTAAAGAATTAGCTCATGTGATTGTGGAAGCTTTCAAGTTCAAAAACTGCAGTGCAGGCCAGCAGACTAGAAATTCCAGCAGGAGTTGATGTTGAAGTCTTGAATCTGAAGGCAGTCTGGAGGCCAAATTCCCTCTTCTTTGGGGGACCTCAGTCTTTTATCTCAAGTCTTTCAACTGATTGGATGCGGCCCACACACATTATGGAAAGCCATCAGCTTTACTCAGAGTCTTCAGATTTAAATGGTAATCACATCTTAAAAAACCACTATAACTGTAACATTGACTGATGTTTGACCAAACAGTGGGACACCACATCCTAGCCAAGTTGACATTAAAATTAATCATCACAGTCAGCATAGGTAATTTTCAATGGTAGACATATTTGTGTTTTAAATTTGTATTATACATTTAAATCTCATTTACATAAAACTTCTGATTTCATAGAAATTATTGGTTGGAACAAAGGTAAATTTATTTAAGTAAAACAGTTGATTTAACAAAAATTATTAAATAAATATTGGGTAGAGATGGCCTATGGATATGGTGAGTATGTGAAGGTTGTACTGAAAATGACTGACATTAGAGAATGGTAAACAACAGAGAATTGCTATACTCCTGCAAAGAAATGTCATAAGGAAATGGGGTTTTAGGAATATTAATTCTGTTGCCCTGAACAAAGACCACATATAGAAAAAAAATTCATCAACAAATAATAAATGTGGAGACTTCCCTGGTGGCACAGTGGTTAAGAATCTGCCTGCCAATGCAGGGCACACGGGTTCAAGCCCTGGTCCAGGAAGATCCCACATGCCGCGAAGCAGCTAAGCCCCTGCAGCACAACTACTGAGCCTGCGCTCTAGAGCCCGTGAGCCACAACTACTGAGCCTGCGTGCTGCAACTAATGAAGCCCGCACGCCTAGAGCCTGTGCTCTGCAACGAGAAGCCACCGCAATGAGAAGCCCGTGTCCCACAATGAAGAGTAGCCCCCACTCGCCGCAACTAAAGAAAAGCCCGCACGCAGCAATGGAGACCCAACGCAGCCAAAGATAAACAAAAATTTTTTTAAAAAGTAAAAATAAATGTGAAAATGTTTTCTTTTGCTATAATAGTAAAATAATGCATTTTCTCAATCTGCTGTTGTTCTTTTTTAAAAAATTGGTTTTGCTACTCTTTTTTTCTTTTTTTTTTTTTTACAAATAGAAGTTTCAAATTTTATGTAGTCTGAACAGTTGGTCTTTTGTTTTATGATTTCTTAAAAGGATTTTAAGCTTAGGTAGTCATCCTTGGTTTTAAATTCACAGATCTAATACCTTGTTTGAGTGGGCATTTGGAAAAGGATGTTTTAAAAATATTTAACTTTTTAATATATCTGGGATTTATTTTGTTATACACTATGAAAGATGGGTCTAAATTAATTTTATTTCCCTTAAATTCCTACCCAGTTATTCCTGCACAAGTTAATGAATAGTTCTTCCTTTCTGGTGATGTCACTTTTGTTTTCTAGCAAATTCTTGTATGGAAAAAAATCAGTTCTGGACTGTCTAGTGTGTGTTCTATATCTTTATATTTTTCCTTCTTTCTGTAGTGTCTTATTTTAATTATCATAGCCTTATTTTTTTTTTACCATAGAGAGTTTATTTTCCATATAAAAGGGCAGAAGCTAACATGTGAGCAAAAGGGTAAAAAGCGTGGAGCTCGTGTGGGAGACCATGACGGGTGACTTGAGGCTGAGGGTGGTGAAGGCTGGTCCAGGGGGAGAATTGGAGGTTGTGATGAAGAGATGGGGTCAGATCCAGGCCCTGTCCTTCAGGCAGACCGTGAGACATGTTGATGCCAAAATTTATGGGATATAGCAAAAGCAGTTTTAAAAGAGACTTCTCACAAAAAATGCTTACTGGTCTTGGAGAGTTTCCCAGAGAGGCATGGGGTGAGGGATGGTGACGACTGCTGTTCACCCTGGGGACAGAGTCAACTGGCGGCAGCCACCGTTGGAGCTCTCCCCACCATGTGGACACTGGTGCTGGTGGGCACCACTCCCTCCAGCTCAGCTTTATGCTGTATTTAAATATCTAGTGTGGCTGCCGTTCATATTCTTCATTCAAAAATTTCTTTGATAAACTTATCAATTTTTTCTTCCTGAGAACATCAGAATCTAGTCAGATTCTCCAAATTTTCATACAATATTTATTGGACTTTGTAAATCATTATGAGGGTGGTAATGAGTCTGTGTATTATTTATGTATGAATTTACACCCATTTTCAATCAACTTTTGATGTTTGTGATGACAGAACACAGAGTAGAGTCAATGAATTAGTCTAAAATAGTAATAGACATTTTATCTCAGTTGCCTCCTTCACTTGAGCAATTCATAGCCAAATTAAATTTAATCCCCTTTCATTTTTGCACCTAAATGTCTGGTGGAGATGTAATCCAACAATCAAGGATCCAGTGACTGGCCTCAGGGAGCAGAATAAAAGACACAATGATAAACATTGTCAGTGAATGGATTTGGAAACACTTGAAGGGTAATTCACGTTTCAACTTTTATTTTAACTTTCATTTTAATTCCTCAGTATTTCAAATGGAAACCCATGATCCCCTTCTGCAAGAATTTTCACCTTGGGTGTTTACAATTTTTTTCTCTTACTTCCTTTGCCCTCTTCATGCTTGTGGTATCTGTACAGCAAGTTCTCCTGGCCCTAATTCTTAGTACTCTTGAAACTCTCCTGACAGCAGAAAGCAGTGATCAGACAGGTTGAATGATTCAATGGAAATTTAATCTGATCTCATTTTAGCTACATGTAAGAAGCAACCTGCTGTGAACTAGAATTGTAATGCTGGAAATTATCTGATTCCTACAGGCCTCTCTTCCTTCTCTGCCCTGGTGAATGACTGCTAGAGGAATTTAAAGCATGTAAAACATGATAAACATTGATTTGTTGCCTTGGCCATTGAACTGGACATGTTGCCTTCTTGCAGGTAAAACTGAAGAGGAGTATGATAGATTCTAAATTTTATTTATAAGGGTGTAGCTTTTAAATGTACTCACTTAAGTTGCTTCTTGAGGCAGTAATGTCCTATTTCCTTCAAATTAGACTTCCAGCTTTGAACCCAGTTTATAAAGCAAAGCAAAATGAAACAAAAACCTAGACAAAGAAACCTCTGTCAGTAGAACACTTTAGCAAAGACTGATGACCTGAAGAATAGGGTTGACAAGATGCGATTGGTCAGTTCACTGCTCTGAAGGAGAGGCATCCTTTATTTGTGGCTGCCTAGGGAAGGCCAGTTACAATGCAGAAAAGCTAAGAAATGGTAGGAGAAAGTGGAGAAACAAACAGGAAAAGAGTGAAAAACTGGAAAAAGAAAAATGGAAGATATAGAAGAAACAGCAACTTTTACAGTTGATTGTACCACAGTTCAAGAAGAGTATAGCGACCACTGTTACATTGTTGGCCCCCCATGATCTCCCAGTATTTGCCTCTGTGTAGTCCTCTTTCTTAGAACCTGAGTTGGGAGTATGACTTATTTTAATTAACTGGAAGTGGCAGAGTGATGCTCTATCAGTTCTTGTTCCAAGCCTTAAGAAGTTCTGCTTTCGTTCTCTTCAGAGCCATGATCTGCTTTATAAGAATTCTGTTAGCCTGCTAGAGCTATGTGGAGAGGCTGTCAGAAAAGCCACATAAGAGGGAGAGGCCCTGAGAGACAAGCCTGGCCATCCCAGTGTCTCAGTCAAGCCCAGGCCCCTGCTGACCTGCCAGCTGGATGAATCCACGTGAGTAGCCATCAGTAAGATCAACAGAAGGGTCACCCAGCCAAGCCCAACCCAGATTGCAGAATTATGAGCAAATAAAATGTTCATTATTTTAAGCCACTAATTTTTGGGGTGGTTTGTTATACAGCAAAATACAGCTCCTGGCATGTTAAAATGAAGTCAGTGATCAACACCCAGTGACTCTGCTCTCTGAGACAGTATTGTGTGGACTGAAGACGCACGTCTGGGACCAAAGCAAGCTTGGTTCAAATCCTTACTTTTTCACTTTTTAGCTCTTATGGCCTTGGGAAAGTTATTTAATCTTTCTGGGGCTCAGTCTTGTTATCTGTGAAGTGAGAGAAATATTTCTTCTCTCACAAGATAGTTAAGAAATGAAATGAGTGAAAGTTTGGGGTACAAATTAAGTACCCACCAAATCTTATATTATTTGTTATATTCCATTTCCTTCCTGTCGTTCCCTCACCCCCTGAGGGGATAAAAGTGATCCAAACTTCATTAACTCTTTAGGGTAGCCCTGTGACCTGCTAAAGGCAGTTTTGTCATAGGTCGGTTTTGCACTGCGTATGTATATTTGACAAACAATTGTTGTGTTTATATGAAAAAGAGGTAAACTCCTAAAATACAGGTGATGGATTTTTAAAATGATAGCAGGTTTGTGGGGCACTGCTGGAGACAATGCACATTTGTGTCCATGTCCCAGACCGCCTACACCTGCTGCTCTGCAGTATCACAGCTGTTTATTAGACTAAGCTGGGGTCACCAAAGAATATTGAAGTTACATTCAGCTTATTTTATTGCAGAAGGCATGAAGGCACATGCTGTATTTCCATTTGGTTTTCACAAAAATGCATTACTATCTCAATGGTTTGTGAAGTTCACTTAGGCAAAAATTGCAGATTTCAAGGTAGTACTGCATAAAATTTGGTGTTTGCTGAGTCCTTGTCTTCATACTGGAAAGAAGAAAGTCCTATATTGAGTGACTAAATTATGTGCAGACACCAAGAGAAAACACACACATGCACACACACGAAAGAAAGGATTAAGGAAAAAAGAAATAAACCTGCTCTGGCCTCAGTTTCCAATTTGTAAAATGAGAAAGCCAGACTAGAAGGTTCTCCAAGGTCACTTCCAGCTCTGAGTTTTAGCAGACATCTCAAATTCTGTGCATTTATTAGCCCTTTGTGAGATTAAAAACACAGGTTGTTCTCCAGCAAAACTTTAATTGCAGAGCTTTAATTAGAAAAAAATCAAAATACTCTTTCAGATTATGCTTTTTTAATTTTAGTTTTAATTGTGTTTTTATTGTTTCCATATTATTTTAAAAGAGAGATGAAAGCTGCAGTTTGACAAATTGCTACATCCGTCTCCTTGCCGTACAACTGCCCTAGCAAGTTAACTTAAAACAACTTTCTAAAATGTACTTTTAATGAGAAACTTAGACCCCTGAAATTTGTATAAAACATTTTTTTCCTTCAGACTTCTTATAGGGCTGTAGAGTTTCCATACCTCAGTGCCAAGAGCATGGCAGAGGAATTTTGCTCAGCTTAGTAATTACCTTGTGTTAGTCTAGCTCAAAGTTGTTTTTCTCTTAATGGCTTAAGAGAGCCATTCAAATGCTTTGATTCTAGTAATAAAAGTTTTAATGGGCAAGGTAGGTGAATGCCCATGTAATGTTTAGCCTATTAAACTGGCCATATCCAAAGCTTATGCAGAGTAAATTCTTACTAGGGACTCTGAATAAGGGCAGGTCAACGTGGAAAAAAGCATGAGAAAATAAGAGAGCTAAAGTAAGTCTGGGAATGTCCTTCCTCTCTCCAACTAAGATCCCGATTATAGTGGACATTTATTTTTGCCTTCTTTCATGGCGAGGGGGAAAGAGCTCCCCAAAGTCTCCCTGTGTGCTTCCAGAATGTTGATTCACCCGCAGGCTTCACAGTGGACCATGTATATGAGACCACGGTTTCTCAGACTATCTGTGGTGAAGGACCAGTTTGCTTCATCTCCCACACCCCCATCCACTGTGGACTGGTACTTGTATAAAATATAGTAAAAATGAATCACTGGAAAAATGACACATGAACTCTGACATACAAAATATAAGCCTCAGTTTTTATTATTAAATTTAATTACTCTCTCAAATTGCAGTACAAGTTTCTAACCATCCTCAGTTTCTATACTTACCTTTTTTTTTAAACATCTTTATTGGAGTATAATTGCTTTACAATGGTGTGTTAGTTTCTGCTGTATAACAAAGTGAATCAGCTATACATATACATATATCCCCATATCTCCTCCCTCTGGCATCTCCCTCCCACCCTCCCTATCCCAACCCTCTAGGTGGCCGCAAAGCACCGAGCTGATCTCCCTGTGCTATGTGGCTGTTTCCCACTAGCTATCTATTTTACATTTGGTAGTGTATATATGTCCATGCCACTCTCTCACTTCGTCCCAGCTTACCCTTCCCCCTCCCCATGTCCTTAAGTCCATTCTCTGTGTCTTTATTCCTGTCCTGCCCCTAGGTTCTTCAGAACCATTTCTGTTTGTTTAGATTCCATATCTATGTGTTAGCATATGGTATTTGTTTTTCTCTTTCTGACTGACTTCACTCCGTATGACAGACTCTAGGTCCATCCACCTCACTACAAATAACTCAATTTCATTTATTTTTATGGCTAAGTAATATTCCATTGTCTAAACTTATCTTGTTGCAGATGGTAACAAAAATGTGGAAACAGGCATTGGGCCATGGACCACACTTTGAGTAGCACTGACCTAGACTAGGCCAGTAGTATTCTCTGGTTCCCAGTAATTATTTCATGGGTGTTCTTATGACCTGAGCTGGTCCCAGTCACTTGAATGTTGGGACTTTGATTGAGAAACTGGGACAACAATTCTGTTTTTCCTGGCTGGATGCCACCTTGGGACTATAAGAGAAGTGGCTTGAGAATGAGTCAACACCAAGAAAGCAGAACCAAGAGGTAGTAAGTCAGAAACTGAATCTGCTCCTGTGTTATAGAGAAATAGAAGCCAATAAATTAAAAATTTTGCTCAAGCTAGAATTCATTAGGTTTTCTATCATCTGCAAGAGAAAGAGTCCTATGTGATATAATTTGCATGTTTCCCCCTAACTCTCAGCCACCTTGCCAGTCATCTTTCCAAAACAGAGATCTGGGAATGCCATTCTTCTGGTTATGAAAACCTTAGCTTCCCACTCCCTTGGTCCAGAGTTCAGGCTTCTTAAACTGTCATTCAAAGTCATTCACAGTTGAGTCCCCTTCTTTCTCAGCCTAATTTTTTTTGCTCCTCTCATCCTCAGACACATGCCCAATGCTTTAGTGTGACCACACATGCACTTTTATATATGTTATAGGTTTGCTCATGTTCACTTTGGCTGGATTGCACTTTCTCTTCCCACACTCTCCTCTGATTTTCTAAGAATAGGAACTTGAGAACATAAGGTGTTCATTACTTTTAAATGTTAAGCATTATGCATCACCATCATTCCTGCTGACTCAAGGGCTAATTTTGAGAGTGTTGGCAGGAGGGCAAATTGATGCACCCAGACATTTGACAGAAACTGCATTTAGACTCCAAAGCTTTCATTTCATAGGGAGTCTGATATGGTTATATTACCAAAATCTCAGAAAACAACAAACTTAGACAAAGTGTGACTTTAAGTTATTGCAAAAATGAATAAGCAAGAAATGAAAACATATGTCTGCACCAAAATGTGTACACAAATGTTCATACCAGCTTTATTCATAATAGCTGAAAGTGGAAACAAACCAAATGTTCATCAGCTGATCAGTGTATAAACAAAATGTGGTATATCCATAAAATGAAATATTACTTGCCATGAAAAGAAGTGAAGTACTGATACATGTAACAACATGGACTAACCTTGAAAACATTATGCTAAGTGAAAGAAGCCAGATATAAAAGGCCACATATTGTATAATTCCATTTATATGAATGTCTGGAATTGACAAATCTATAGAGAAAGTCGATTAGTGGTAACCTAGGGCTGGGGAGAGTGATGAGATCGAAGGGTGAAGGCTAGGGGGAACAGAGTTTCTTTTCTAGAGTGATGAAAATGTTCCCAAATTGATTGTAATGATGGATGAACAACATTGTGAATATACTAAAAGTCATTGAACTGTACACTTTTTTTTTTTTTTTTTTTTGCGGTACGCGAGCCTCTCACTGTTGTGACCTCTCCCGTTGCGGAGCACAGGCTCCGGACGCGCAGGCTCAGCAGCCATGGCTCACGGGCCCAGCCGCTCCGTGGCATGTGGGATCCTCCCGGACCGGGGCACGAACCTGTGTCCCCTGCATCGGCAGGCGGACTCTCAACCACTGCACCACCAGGGAAGCCCCTGAACTGTACACTTTTAATGGTTGAATTATATGGTATGTGAATTATGCCTCAACAACGTGTTTTTTTAAGAAAAAGAGTTTATAGGAGCTTTATTCATAGGTACCAAAACTGGGAAGCAACAAGATGTCTAAGGTGAATGGATAAATCAACTGTGGTACATCCAAACAACTGAATAGTATTTATTCAGCACTGAAAAAATGAGCTATTAAGCCATGAAAATACACGCAGGAACCTTAAATGCATATTACTAAGTGAAAGAAGCCAATCTGAAAAGGCTACCTACACACTGTGTGATTTCAACTATATGACATTCTGGAAAAGGCAAAACACTGGAGAGAGTAAAAAGATTGGTGGTTGCCAGGGGTTAGGGTGGAGGATGCAGTGAAGAGGCAGAGCACAGAGGATTTCCAGGGCAGCGAAACTACTCTGGATGATACAACAATGGTGGATACATGTCACTATACACTTGTCTAACTCATGTAAACTATGGGCTCTGGGTGATAATGATGTGTTCATGTAGGTATGATTGTAACAAATGTCCCACTCTGGTGCTGGATTTTTTTTTTAATTTCCTTCCTCCCTCCCTCCCTCCTTCCCTCCCTCCCTCCCTCCTTCCCTTCTTTCCTTTCCTTTCCTTTCCTTCCTTTCTGCTGTGTTGGGTCTTCTTTGCTGCACGCAGGCTTTCTCTAGTTGCAGTGAGCGGGGGCTACCCTTCGTTGCAGTGCATGGGCTTCTCATTGCAGTGGCTTCTCTTGTTGCAGGGCACGGGCTCTAGGTGCGTGGGCTCCAGTAGTTATGGCTTGCGGGCTCAGCAGTTGTGGCTCACAGGCTCTAGAGCACTGCCTCAGTAGTTGTGGTGCACAGGCTTAGCTGCTCCGTGGCATGTAGGGTCTTCCCGGACCAGGGATCGAACCCATGTCCCCTGCATTGGCAGGCGTAACCACTGCACCACCAGGGAAGTCCTGGTGCTGGATGTTGATAGTGGGAGAGGTTGTGTGTGTGTGTGGAGGGGTGTTGGGGGCGTCAGATGGCATATGGGAGCTCTGTGTTTTCTGCTCAGTTTTGCTGTGAACCTTCAACTGCTCTAAAAATTAAAGTCTAAAGAAAGAAGCAAAGGAGGGTGAGGAGGAAGGGGGTGAGGAACAGGAAGAGGGCCAGGGCAAGGACGGAGAGGAGGAGGGGGTGACCTCACAAGGCCCATCTCAGTTGGCACCACGTCTGAAATTTTCCCTGCCTCTCTCTCGTCTCCCTCCTGGCGGAAGAATTAATTGCTCTTTTATCTGTGTTTTCATTGTGTTCTTATTCCTACTTCTTTTATAGTTCATATCACTTTATTATAGTTGTTTGCAGGCCTTACTTACTGAACTATGACCTGCCTGAGGGCAGAGGCAATGCCTTATTTTCTTGATATTTCTACTAGGAATACTACATGGTAGAGTTCAATGGAAGTGTGGTGTGTGTATGAACGAAGAACATCTTAAAGCGGCAGTGTTAAGTTCAGTTTTAAAGGATTCTACTCTAGAATCTGTTGTTCTTCAGGCTTTTTGGTAACCTAAAAAAAGCTCCCTCTACGTGGCTCATCCCTGGGACCGTGGCCAGGATGTGAGCGAGAGCACTGAGGACATGTGACAATCCTAGACGAACGACTTATCCCTACTGAGTCTCCTCCAATAGGCAGCGTACTATTCTAGTAGAGCTTTTGGAAAATACTCTTTCTTGGGGATAATCTAACCATGTGCAGCCTGAAATCTGGGACCAGACTTCTGTGTAGTGATGAAGGTCAACTGGGAAGATGTCATTGGGCGGAGAGGAGAAGATCTCACTCTACTGAAAGCCACCACTGCCACCTCAGGATGGCTGCCTGAAATGCTCTGGTGAGAGCTTTATTACAAGGCTTTGGGGTTAGATATATGTAAAATGTGTGACATGTGTTCCTGGGAGGGATGACATTTTAAACTTTTATTATTCATTTATACCTTACTGAGAATCATATGTAATAGAGTTCTTGAAAGTAGGTTTTAAGAGGGCAATAGAGAAAACTTATCAAGATACTGGTGCTGAGAATGAAAAGGAAAAGGTACCTAAGAGGTGATAGGATGCCAAAAATAGCTTTTCTTTACTTCCCAAATTTGGCCTCATTTAATGGATAAAGTGAATATTCTCAATCACATAACCACTTTAATTTTAGTACCAGGGCATACTTTTTAAGAAGTCACTTATTTATATTGTTTAAAATAGTAACATTGAGAATGTGAGGAATTTAGTAGGCAGGGCTCTACTACTTACTTGCTGAACGATCTAAGGAAGTTTCTTCCCGTCTCTGAGCTTCAGTTTTATTTACTGATAAAATGGGCACAATAATACCTGTACTGTTTACATCACAGGATGTTTGTGAAAATCCACTGAGATCGCTGAAAGCAAAATGTTTATAAATTAGACAAATAAATTTATAATTTATCATTGATGTTAGTCTAGGAAGGATAAGTGCTGTGAACTTCTCCTACTAAATACCAATGGAGTTTATTTGTGGTTGGTACAAAAAGAAAAAAAAAAGCGAAAAAAGTGCTGTACATTTAGCCCTTTGTTTCTTTCAATTTTGAAGGAGCTCTACCAGGTTCTGAAAAGGAATCTTATTAACATTTTGGGAAAAGCCTTTTTATTGAAACTTCTTGTAAGTTTTACACGCAAGGCACACACATGTATGTAAGGATATCTAGCCAACATGTGCCCTTTTAAAAGAGAAAAGCTCTTCTTTAACCATCTTCTCCAAGAATCATTAATTTGTATCAGAAAATTGGAGAGGCATGCAGGGATACCTTCCTAAGGAGCATAAAATGTCTGAGCAGTTATCACCCATAGCATCTGTCCCTTCTCTGATCTATTCCAGAGATCACTTGCCAATTCACAAATGCCATGGGGGACCTCTCCTGTGCGGTTATGTAACTCTTGACCTGTGTAGGGCTTTCCCCTAAAACTGCACCACGAGGTCCTTAAGGACAGAGCCTGCGACTTACAGGTACTTGTGTCTCCTAGTTTCCAGCAGTAAATATTTATTAAATGAAACCTTGGCTGAGGCTGCATATCAAGGTCAGGAGGAAGTGGTGCCTCTTGGCAGATTTTATCCTCAGGGTAGGTTACCTGTTCCTGCATAATTGAAAGAAGACTCTGTGGGTTTGAAGGCTGTTTAACCCTTTCACAGGAGATCAAGTAACTGTGCTAGGCCATGGGTGTCAAATAAAGGGCATCACAGTTTAAGAAAGACATGAGAAATTAGGAGACAGTTCAGAGAACAGCTATCATGAAGATAAAGAGTTTAGAAAGGAAGATGTAGGAAGAGGGGAGGGAAATACTGGGATTATTTAAACCTGACAAGAGGAGCCTGAAAAAAAGCATGGCAGGTAGTTGATTTTCAAACATTTATGGGGATGATTATATAGAGCAGAGCTTCTCAACCTTTGTGGCAAGGCACACTTAAGAAAAGATTATATTTACAGGGCCCACAAGGATAATCAGGTAAGGCTGCTCAAGACTCGATTCTTCTCTAAGGCTTTGACATTCCTAGGTCCCACCGTGCCACCAGAGGACTTAGCACAGCCTTTGGGTAGTGTTATGGACAGAATATTTGTGTCCTACCAAACTCATATGTTGAAACCCTAAGGCCAATATGATATCATAGTATTAGGAGATGGGGCCTTTGGGAGGTGATTAGGTCATAACAGTGGAGCCTTCATGAATGGAATTAATGCTCTTATAGAAGAGACCTCACAGAGCTCTCTCACCCACTTTTTCTGCAGGGTTGCTGGGAGAAGACAGCTGTTTACGAACCAGGAAGTAGGTCTCACCAGACACAGAATCTTCTGTTGCCTTCATTTCGGACTTCCCAGCCTCCAGAACTATGAGAAATAAGTGTTTGTTGTTTAAGCACCCAGTCTATGGTGTTTTGTTACGGCAGCCCAAACTGACTAGGACAGGGATTTGTGCACATGTTAGAAAATTGATGTTCCCTAGTCAGGGACTGTCTGTATTTTAGGTAGAGTAGGAAGAAGTAGGGTCAAAACAAAAGATGGAAGATTGGAATAAAATGAGAAAACACTTTATTCTTAGATTTGAAAATACCAGATTGGTTTGTCAAAGGGGGTGTGTGTGTGTGTGTGTAGCATGTCCTAAAAGTCTTTATGCAGTTTAAGCTTCACTAACCTCAGAAAAATAAGTGCTACAGACTTATCCTCAAGATCTCGTGAAAGTTTAATTATTTACATTTATTTTATAGTAACTTTAGTTTTGTGAATGTTGAATAATGAATTCTTCATTTTAATTATTTGAGTCAGCCCCTCTGACTGAAGATGGTAACGGCTGACTGCAAGAAAAAGCAAAATTCCCTATTCAACATTCACAAAACTGGATAAAAGAACTTTTAAGTTCTTTAGAACTGGGTTTGCATAGTGAAAAGATTCTATAGGAAAGATGGATTTAAGGACATATATGATCCTGAGTATAAATGTGTGGGTACAAGCAAAAATTCCAGACAGTATTTCAGACACTTAAGGCAGTGGAATTGGTGAGACCCAAGTCAAGTTTCTATCAAACAGTAGAGGGGACCCAGGTAGTATCTGGTTTACAGATGGGACAAGCAGAAAATTTCATTACTGTAAATATATGAAACCATGAAAGGATGGAGTTGGAAAATAGGATGGCAGGGTAGGGCAGAGGGACCTGGAAGGCCCAGCAGGGGCGGAAGGGGTTGCTGGACTGGTGGGTGGGGGAGGGGCTGTGGACACACCCTCTCCATGTTGTCCCCTCCCCCACACTCAGAAACCCTTTGTGACTCTTCAGTGCTCTGTGATGCAGGCCTGGGACTGCTCAATAACTTCAGTAACTTCAAGCAACCTTGTGATTCAGAAAACGGAATTCAGAAAATGGAACGCTCTCTCATTTTTGAACAGCTTACTGACCCATGTCTGAGCTGTGACTCAACATCCTTGGATATTGACCAAAACCTCGTCGTCCCGTGCGGGTTGGGGTTGCTTCTTCTGTTCCTGTGGTACCTGGTGCGCTTGCCATTTTCATCTATCTTTAGTAAAACCAAAGACATCCGAAAGGTAAGCAGCCCTGGGTGAGCCCCCAACGGAGATTCTTTATTGTTGTTTCCATTTCTATTCCCAGATTTTAAAATGAGTTTGGTTGGCTCAGAGAGACACCTAAGATGGGAAGTTCAAGGAGAGGAGAGAACATCACCCTCCTAGGGAAAGAAGCCAGGCAGGGCTAGGGGTTCACGGGGGACCAAGGCTTCCAGTTGAAGCCCATGTCCCATCTGAGTGTTTGGAGGACTCCAGGATAAAATCCCAAACAGTAATTCTGTGGCCCTGGGTTGGGTTATTTAGAGAGTTTGGGATCTCTGCAGGAGAACAGAGTTCCCCATTGCTTGATCATGCCTCACATTCTCACGTCAGGCATCACTCGACAAAGCCTTTCTTTGTGCTGGGCTGATCAGAGCAGCAATGCTGAGCCTCTGAGCAGAGCCTGGAGCCTGAGCTCCAGGATACAGGGTCCTATCTGAGGGACATGGACGTGACTGTTGGCCTCAGATGCTAGACCCTCCTTGGGCAGATGACTTCTGACTGAGAATATCAAGTGTGGACCTCATAGTCGAAAGTCCTTCTTTGAGTTTGTCAAAGAAGAAAAAAATCGAAAGCATTTTAAACCTTTAAAATTGATAAAAAGAAGGAACATAAAGTTCTGTTAATTAAAATAGATTCATATTATTCATGGATAATGAATATCTGAGTTTCCTAGAGAAGAGTGAGAGAAATGAGCCCCAGCCCTTCATTCTTTTCTTTTGTTCTCAGCATCAGGGCAGAGCCAAGAGGAGAAGGAAAGGTGGAACACCAAAAGGTAAGGTTCTGCCTATCCCACCTGAACTCTCCAAGGGTGACCCTTCCTGCCTTTTCCATGAGACCCAAGGTCCCTGATCTCTGCGGATGTCAACTGCTAGATACAGTTTCTCTCAGAGACCAGAGTTCTCAGAGGAGAGGCTTGTGGGAAGGCAGTCAGAGCCTGAGACACTTCTCAGATTCCCTGCTCTGCTCATCGCTGGGCATGAAGCAGTGATGGACCTGGGCAATGGGTGTTTCCCAACAGGTGGCCAGGTGAGATGTCAAGAGTCAGAACTTCTGTGTCCTGACTCTGTAAAAGTCCTTTGACTTCCTGGATGATCAGATCCCTCTCTAAGGCAACACTGATCTCTGGGCTTCACATGGTGGTTTTGAGCATCACATGAGATAAAATGCATGTGAAAGTACTTTACAAGAAGCAACATACACATGTTAATATCATTGACCATTTGACCTCATCTACTAATTCTTGGGCCTTTCAGAGTCTAATATCCCAAGGGTTTCCCATAAGGGGACTCCTTTATTATACCTATGCTTCTACCTTCATTACATATAACCCACTCTCCTGGTTTCTTGGGTTGGAGATGTCACCAGACAGAAACAGAGGAGAAAACGCAGCTGATTTCTATTCTGAAAAGGTGACTCTTCCCCCTTCTTTCCTGATCCCCCCTTAGCATGTTCTATGCAATTCCAGGGATTCAGTGCAACCTGCTGTAGTCATGGCAGGGGGCAGCATAGGAATGAGTATGTGATGAAGGCCTTGAGGTGAGGGCTATTGAGCATGTTGTGAACTCATGGATGTGGAGGAGCAATGTGAAGGGGCAGCAGGCTTCCAGTGACCCCCCACCCCTGCCAGGCCAGCAGGTCCCCCTTTCCTTGTTCTGGTCCTGGTTGCATCTTTGTACTTCCTGTCTTCTGCAGCCCCCTGGGCCGGCACGATGACACCACCCACTTGCGTCAACTCTTATGTCCAGACCCCTTCTGTGAGGTGTGTAATAATGCAACTGCTGAGGTCAGTCGGCTGCTACTCCCAGAGGCCCTGGAAGATTCTACTTCCTCTGTGTTCCCTTTGGCTTCCACAGCTCCTGTGACTGAGTCATCGTTTACTCTGTCCCCTGCCTTCTCAACAGTCCCTTCAAGAGACCTCACACCAGCCTCTCTGCCTGAGCCTTCCCCACTGCCCCCCTCCGTTCTCTCCCCTAACCCAATGACCCCCTTAGTTGACTCTTTTTCACCCTCCCCATTGGGTCATTCTCTGGCACCAGAGCCTTTTCCTTCCTTGGATTCCAAATTCCCTGTGGACTATTCCCTACCCCAACCCCTTGCCTTTCCCCGTCTCCTACCACATGACACTCAGACAGCAGGTCCTGTTCTCCCACGAGAGGCCACTCTGTCTCCGGATACCATTTTCTCTCTTGACCCCACCCTTTCCCAAGATATCAACCCCTTATCAGATTTGTCCCAGGCAATGAATCACCCCGATTCTTTTTTGCTTGTCATCATGCACCACCAGCTCTCTGTTTCACCACAGCCAGACTGCACTTTATCTGTCACTCAATCTAAATCAATTGCCATCTTACTGAAGCCTGTTCCTGAGAACTCACTTCCAGAAAGCCCTTGTGTAATGTTCCAGCTAGAGGAAGATGTGGGGAAAGATCTGGGACACAGCCTAGAGAATGGCCCAAAAGATCACCTGTTGAATGACCCAAAGAGCTCTTCAGGTAAGGATCTGGGGTATGACTCTGAGAAAGACCTAAACAGTCAGATGGTGAGTCTCTCAGAGAAAAATTCAAGGGTGTCAGCAAAGAGTCTAAGTCGGAGACAACTTGAAAATGTCCTAAAAGTACATTTGAGCAAGAAGTTGGAGGAAATAAATGAGGGTCGGCTCCCTGAGACTGTGCGTAATTCATGGCATGCTATCAAGCAAACATCGCTTCTTTCTGTGAAATCCCACACCCAAACAAAACAGAGAAGTTTGCCATCATCAGTGGGTGAGGCCTACCCCCTGAATACCTTCCAGGACCTGACTTTTGTTGATTCCAGTCCACAACAGATGCTGGAAGCCCATATTAAAAGGTTTCATATGAGGATGTTGTGGGCCCTTCCCCGCAAGGTCCTTGAATCCATACAGATCTTTAAATTGAAAGATGCCTCATACCAGTCCTTGTCTCATGCCAACTTGCCCTCCTCAACCAATGTGATTTCTGAGGCAGACTCCAAATCTGGGAGCTTCAAGTCCTTTAGAGGAAGCTCTAAATCTCTCCATGGAGACAAAGTGGGAACAACAAATTCAGCCCCTGTCCTGGATCGTTCTCTCCCTGCCACCTCACCTGTGGGCAAAGGAGGACAGAGGGTCCTGAGACAACCACGCTCTGATGTCAACCATGGGCTGGCAGAGGGTGTTCAGAGAATTAAGGATGCCAGACACACTCGTCTGCCTGTCTCCCTCTGCATCACAGGGAAAGCAGGTCATAGACAGACTCAACTAGCCAACAGATATCCCCAAAAGCTGCTTGCAAAGCAAGCTGGGGCCAGATATGAGCCAAAGCATAAGAGTGTGAGTTCCAGCGATAAAGGAGAAATGCAACAGGGCAAAAAGGTGGAGAAGTTAGAACCTGTTTCAATGCCCAGATGGTCTAGGGAGGTATTCACGGCTGAGGAGCTTGATACTCTTCAATTAAAAACTAGTGACAGATAGATAGTGGGAAGCAGCCGCAGAGCACAGGGAGATCAGCTCGGTGCTTTGTGACCGCCTGGAGGGGTGGGATAGGGAGGGTGGGAGGGAGGGAGACGCAATAGGGAAGGGATGTGGGAACAGATGTGTATGTATGACTGATCCACTTTGTTATAAAGCAGAAACTAATAAAAAAATATATATATATATATAAAAAAAAAAAAAAAAAAAAAAAAAAAACTAGTGACAGGGCTTCCCTGGTGGTGCAGTGGTTGAGAGTCCGCCTGCCGATGCAGGGGACGCGGGTTTGTGCCCCGGTCCGGGAAGATCCCGCATGCCGTGGAGCGGCTGGGCCCGTGAGCCATGGCCGCTGAGCCTGCGCGTCCAGAGCCTGTGCCCCGCAACGGAAGAGGCCACAATGGTGAGAGGCCCGCGTACCGCAAAAAAAAAAAAAAAAAACTAGTGACATGTTGGCAACTAGCAAGCCAGGGAGCTCCCAAATGATAAATGTGAATGAGAATAAAGTAGAAACTACCGTGACCACTGGAAGCCCCCCACCCAAATTACCAGTTCCCCAAGATCCTAAATCATTAGACCTTAAAGAACAACTGTTCAGTGAGTTAAACTTTAAACTGGAGAACAGGGAGCATAGCCAGGCTCAAGGCCAACCCACTGACACATCCCTTGCTTCAGATAACTTGACTTATGAGGCCTCACTGACTCATGCCCAGGGTGTCTCAGGTGGGGACATGGGAGCTTCCCAGGTGCTGCATGTCCATTTGGAGGACAGAGGAATCAGGATGGAGCAGCAGCAGGAACCTTGGGTCCCTAAGCATGCCTTAAGGTGGTGCCAGGATAAGAATTTCCCACCAACTGCAAAGAGAGTGAGCCCTCTGGAGCCCAAGGCAGAAGAGCTTGATCGAGGGGATAAAGGGTTTGGGACATCCCAACTTAGGAGGAAGAGTTTCCCTACTCAGGAGATGGTACTAGAGAAGACACTTGCGAGCAAGTCTTCCCAGATCCTATCACAGAAGGGACAGCCTCTTCCTGAAGGCCATATCAGAAAAAGAATGAAGCACTTCTTGCAATGGCTTTTTTCTGGGATAAAATACAAAAGGCAAGAAGATGCCCAGGAAAAGGGCAGCCCCATATCAACTGTGCAGAACAGAGGCCTAGTTAAAAGTAGAGCTGCCTTTACTGGGACAACTGAAGCTCAGAAAATCGCGACAGACATCAGGAAGTTCCTAGATGAGAAACTGGGGTGTCAGTATGCAATGGATGTCACCTACTCTCAAAAGCCCCTTCCTTCCCCAGTGCAGTTTAGGAAAACTCAGCAAAAGGCGCAAGTGCAGGTCTGGACAGAGCCTGTCCAGGGGCATCCTTTCAACCACAGGGCTCCCTCCTGTAAACTGACAAATATCAAGTCCTGCCATCAAGAAGCTATCTTTGCTGGCCAGAGTTATCCTCCAAGTAGTACAAGACAGATCAGAGATAAGAAGAGACACCCCCAGAAAGTTGTGGCATTCAAGGACCAGCGACTGTGTCACAAACATCCCCCACCAGTGTCCCACAGGGAGCCTGTGCCCCATCCAAGCCCCACCCGCAGGCGTCAAGCTGGCCAGGCACCCACCACTGCGCTCAGCACTGCTGAAGGCCCTGTGTTCAGACATCTGTCTCTACTGTCTAGACAGAAAACACTTCCCCAGAATTTCCAGGGATGAAGACTTCCCATCCAGAAATAACTCCTTCCTTGTAGAGATTATTGATTCTCCCCAATAAATATTTATCTAATAATAGTGTATCTTTTCTGTGTACTGTGTACTGTGTTGGGGGCATGGGTTTTGGGTAACTCAGGGCTTATGTGTAAGGGAAAGGAAGGAGACAGTTCAGCTCTTACTGATTGCTTCCTTTGGCTTTGGCTAAAAGGTGACCAGTCCTCTGGAGTTCTTGCTGAGAAATAGATATTGTGCCCCTTCCACTCCCGCCACCACCCCGCCCCGCCCCAAAGCCCATTTCCTCCCTGATGAAATTTGAGGAGATGGGCTTTGTCTTCTGCCGCTTAGCTTAGCCTTAATGAAAATGTATAGCAGCCCACATCTCCCCCCTCACTGAATGTTTTATGTCCTTTAGAGAAGTAGGGGAGATAGGTCTTTTATACCTGAGGAGCGTTAAGTGCAGGTATACTTTCTGAAAATAATGCTGAAGAAGAAACAACAGCTTAATCATTATTTAGAACTCAGTGACCAGAGGCTCCCACAGGGGGCTGAACCCTGAATGGCACTATTTGGGCGGAGGTGTTGCTCTACTGGACCCTGGGCTACTTGCCGTAGGGTCCAGGAACAGCACAGCAGCTGCTTAAGAATCTGTTATGTGGGTCATGTTAATGTATCGGGAGAGCATACTTTAAACTTCACATGGAGGTTTCCTTACTAGAAAGGCACCCTGGGGAAGTGGTTCCCCTCCCGGGGTATTTTTTCAGGCTGCTCAATTGATGACTGTTTTTTTTTTGTTTTTTTTTTATTTTGCAGAGGAAAAGCACCACTCAGCTGTCAGTGGTAGGAATGTTGACCAGGCAGCCACCTACCTCCCAGGGTAAAATACAGCTGAGAGTAAGCAAAAGATGTCTTAAAGTGAGCGGGAAAGTAAGAAAAAGTGAAGGGAAAGAATGTCCTTACTGGTGGAACAAAGTTCATGCCTCCTCATTCCCATATTCTGACCGTGTCCTGCTCCCCCATTCCTCAATCTGATCCAAGCACCATGTCCTTGAGGCTGACCAGAGAACTGCACGGCACACTGATGCCTTATATCAAAAAGGCATGGGGGTGTCTTTGAGTACTAAAACAGTATCTCCAAGGATGTCATCAAGATGGCATCCCCCTCTTTGGGGAAGGTGATCATGGTGCTTTCCTTCCATCTATGCTTGATGGGAATATACAAGATATTGCCCTTAGTGTGTACAGTTCACCAATCAAGATGAAGGTGCCACCACTGATATTAATAGCCTTGGTGGAGCCGTGGTACACCTCCCCAGGATACCTGCAGCTCATGAACCAGAGGTGAGTCCTAGACTATGCACTGGGGTATCAGACATTTGGGGGCTTACCACGGACCTCCTTTTTTTGGCCAAGGCTGCACACATACCCACCCTTACAATGAGGTCTAGAGGGAAGGCAACTCTACTTGTACAGACTGGGACTCAAAAATAGGGTGAGTATCCTAGAGAGCACTTGAGGTAGTTTTTCCAGAAAGACTTATGGATACTGGGTGTTAAAACAAAAAAACAAAAATAGATGTCCACTACAGCCTTCTCTCACTACTTTTATTTTCTTATCCAGAGTTATGACATTGATCCTACAATATCTGAAGCTTATGGTCACACAGAGAAGGCAGATTCCGTGGAGCCCCCGGGAGAGGGACAAAAGGTGGGAGGGGGCCCAGGGTGGGGAACATGAAGAGGTGAGGAGTGGTGGAGGGCTCTAACCTCCACGTGGATAGACCTGTCAGTAACCCAGCTTCCCTGTTCCTACTTCATCTCATTTTTACTTCCATTCCAGTGCAGTCACTGCCACACTGTAGAGCTTATTACCAGGAACACTTCTGCCATCTGGAATAATACAGTCTGACATTCCACCCTTTGGCCTCATCCTCCATCCTTCCAGCTTATATACTACTAGTTAATTTTTCAACTTTAGGTCGTTTTTCCACTTACTCTTCCTCTGTCCACCAAGCTCTTGTCTTCTTTTTCTCTCTCTCCAAGGTAGGCTTGGTGGTCTATCAGGTAAGCAACATTTAAAAAGCTCCACTACAAATAGGCCCCATCCAATCACCTTTAATCCTTCCTGTCTGGCAAAATCCCCTATCTCTGCCTTTTCCAGAAATACCTTCCCATAAGTAGCTGATGACTACTGGATTAAATCTCACAATCAAGTCTACTGATGCTATGATAAATTCAGCCCTCATGCTACCTGGAAATAATGCATCCATTCCACAAATTCTTATTCCATGCTTACTAACGTGAACAAAACAAATGGAACTTAGGTCACTGTTTCCTTAGTCCATTTTCTCTCCAGTGCTACTCAAATCTATTTCAAATCTCCTTCACTTTTCTCAAATTTAGGCCATCTCCACTTGCTCAGCAGATGTGCCAAACCACCATTCACAGAGGAACTAGAAGTCATGAGATGGGAAATTTTCATCAAAATCCTTAAAAAAAAAAAAATTTCCCATTCCTCCTTTCCTTCTTCCTTCCTGTTATATGGAAAGAAGTTTCTTTCCCAACGTCAAAGGAATTACACTTCCTGAAATTTCCTTATTGAGAGATAGCTAAACTCTAGTCTTGATGGACTGATCACCCTGGCCAGGTATCCTTTTACTCCCTCCCTCTCCTTATGAGTCACTCTACATCTTTTATTATTTTTAAAGCTTTTTAGTACAAAAATGTTTAAACATGCACGAAAGCAGACAGAACAATGTAACCTCCCATACACCCCTCACCCAGCTTTCACAGTTATCATTTGGCATGTGTGATACATCCCATCTTTTACACTATGATTAAAGTGTAAAAGCCCATTTAAACATCTTGTCATCTATCTCTTAAGACATATGCTATGTGCCCATGTCAGAGCTCTCACATTTCTTTGATACTTATCACCTGTGGTACACAGTTATTCACAACAGATGTACACAGCATTGGTGACAAAAAAGCATTGTGCTTTAGAGGCTCTGGCAATCCGTTCTGCTCTGCCTTTTAGTCAACCCTAAGGAGTCATTTGAATGAATTCCTCCCTCAACCCCATATAAGAAGTAATCTTGGGCTTCCCTGGTGGCGCAGTGGTTGAGAGTCCGCCTGCCGATGCAGGGGACACGGGTTCGTGCCCCGGTCTGGGAAGATCCCACATGCCGCGGAGCGGCTGGGCCCGTGAGCCATGGCCACTGAGCCTGTGCTCCGGAGCCTGTGCTCCGCAAGGGGAGAGGCCACAACAGTGAGAGGCCCGCCTACCGCAAAAAAAAAAAAAAAAAAAAAAAAAAAAAAAGAAGTAATCTTACAGGTCAAATTCAGTGCACAATATTGCTTTCCCTTAATCACACAGTAACTATAACATGCAGAAGGAATAGAAGTAGTAAACTGTGCATGTTGATAAAGACTTGACATTACTATATGTGTTTTCAAATATTTACAAGAAAATATTTTTCCTGTCACATAGTTAAAATGAGCTATTGTGTTTCGAGTTAAACACAGTAGATAAAACACACTTGTTTATCTTCTCTCTTTCCCCAAATGCCATTAAAAGCAAGAGTAGATGAAAAAAAAAAAGTAAGAGTAGGTGAAAAGAGGTTCAACATCTCTAGCCATCAGGGAAATGAAAAACCAAAGCCACTATGATATAACACTTCACACACACAAGAATGACTAGAAACACAAAGATTAAAACAAGTGTTGGTGAGAATGCGGAGAAACTGGAACCCTGATACACTGCTTGTGGGAATGAAAAATGGTGCAGCTGTTTGGGAAAACAGTCTGGCATCGCTTCAAAATGTTAAACATAGAATTACTATGTGACCCAGCAACTCCACTTCTAGGTATATACTCAAGAGAAATGAAAACATATGTCCACACAAAAACTTGTAAACAAATGTTCATAGCAGTATTATTCATAAGAGTTAAAAGGCAGAAACAACCCAAATGTCCATCAACTGATGAATGGGTAAATAAAATATGGTATATCCATGTAGTGTAATATTTTTGGCATTAAAAAGCACTGATACATGCTACAACATGGCTGAACCTTGAAAACATTATGCTAAGTGAAAGAAGCCAGTCACAAATAACCACGTATGATTCCATTCATGTGAAATATTCAGAATAGGGAAACCAAGAGAGGACAGAAAGTAGATTAATGGTTGCTTAGAGCTGGGAGATGAAGGGTGGCGGGTAATAGCTAAAGGTTACGGGGTTCTTTCTGAAGTCATGAAAATGTTTTTAAAATTGTGATGCACATATCTGTGAGTATAGTAAAAATCATGGTATTACACACTTTAAATGAGTAAATTGTATGGTATGTGAACTATATTTCAATAAAACTATTCAAAGGATTTAGAATAAGTGCTTAAGGATGACTAGAAGGAGAGAGGATACAACAAAAGATGTCAACACATTTTTGGAAGGTGGAAATCTGGTGGAGGAATGGTAACTGGCGAGCAGAGCAGACGAAGTGCTGGCAAACCAATTCACACCACAAAACGCCAGAAGACGGATGACCTGGTGGCACCAGATCAGAAAAATTAGGGGTTCCATGCTGTAAACATGTTGATTTTTTTCCTTCTTTTTTTTTTTTGTATTGTGTTTAATTTAAAAAAATTTGTTGGTTGGGAGGGTGTGGTGCTCTTCTTCAGCATTTTGTAAAATCCTGTTGAAATGTGCAGAGGGTCCCAGGTTTCTTGCCTGGGACAGAATGTGAGATAACTTTTGAAGCTGGCATTACACATTTCTGGGGTTTGGGTATGGTGATGGTGGTAGCTGCAAGAATCAAAGGCAGAAATCTCAAAGTTTAGGTAAAATCCAGGACAGCAGGCAATAGTCCATTTTTTAAATGTATTTATTTGAAAATAACTAAACTTGTGGAAAAGATGCATGGATGGTAAAAACTATGTACCCTTTATCCAGACTTACCTACTAACATTTTGACCCATTTGAGATCTCTCTCCTCGCTCTGTCTCTGTCTCCTTCCCTTCCTGCCTCCACTCTCTCTATATATGAATACGCACACACACACACATATATGAAAAATATGCATACATTTCTGAATATTTGAAAATACATTTCATGCACCATGCACCTTCTCCTTGAATATTTCATTGTGTATTTAAGAAAAAGAAGATTCTCTTACATACAGTACAGTTAGTTATCCCCTTCAGTAAATTTAACAATGACATAAAACTTTTAACTAATCTCCCATTCATATTCCATTTTTGTCAATTTATTGAGTAATGTCCTTTGTGGCTTTTTTTCAAAACCTCCATTACAGGATTCAGAATCACAGACTGCATTTAGTTGTCATGTGTTTTTAGTCTCCTTTAATCTGGATCAGTGTTTCTCAGTCTTTCTTTTTTTATGACAAAGCCACTTTTTGAAGAATATATTTGATGTGTCATTTTTATGACCCCTTCTATCCTGGAAATTCTTTTGGTGGAGCTTATATTGCTCAGACTTCAGAGGATGTTTTTACAGTTGTGAATCCTAGGGACCTCAGGGACAGTCAGGACCAAACTTTCTATAAAAAAAAAAAAATACCAGAGATACAAAGATATGTGGAGGGGTTTTTCTGAACAGATACACCTCCTGCAGTCAAGGGAGGAAGGTATGTGAGATGGAGTGGGCTTGAAATGGACCCTCCTTTTGGGTAGAGACAACAGTGGAGCTGTGGATGCAGGAGAAGACAGGTAAAGAAAGGAGCTGTCATTACTAGTATCCTCCTCATAGGGGAGGGAGAGAATTAGGTATCTGGGGTGAAGACTGATTCATCAGACTCAACGAGGGAATACAGGCAAGCAAAGTAAGGAAATGACACAGCTTAATTTCAGCAGTTTATAATCTAAATAATGAAGGTATAAGGGCTACAACTATTAAATGACTAGCACGGGGAGATGAAATAAATACATATACACATCAACAAAAATGACATCATTGTTTAAAAAGGTATGGAGATGCCAACAGGAATTTTGGTGGCAAGTAAGAAAGTAGATGGGGGAAAAAAATCATAAAATTTTCATAGAAGAAGTAACCATGAGTGTGATTCAAAAAAGCTAAAACGTATTGCTAAATATTGTGCTCATTAGAAGTTATGTTAAAGAGAAGCCCACTCCTTAAATCAGGGTGTGTTTGGTCCTTCGGGTTGTGTTCTGTAAAATAAAGAAAAAAATTTTAAATGTTTTGAGAAGGGATTTTTCAGAAGAGGGAGCAAGCAGCAGGATGAGACACTGTATGGGTGGAGGAGGCTAGATTTGAGAACCTTAGGGGGCTAATTAGCTTATGAGGGATTTTAGGAAAAAAAGAACTACTAAAGATTTTTAAGTTGTTTGCCATAGGTTCATGGGTGTGCCATGCCCTTGTTTCCCTTTTTGTCATGCTTCCTGTCCACTGGTACAGGCTACTCTGCACTCTTACACTTTTTGGTGAATGTGAATTCTTTTGAGGAGATATGGGGGCGTATATTTCTTCTGAGTATGTTTCTGGCTTCATACAGGTGAGAACACATTATGTATGAGAAGCTGTAGTTGAAGGCTTGGAGGTAAAAATCCCTTGGCATAGAAGAGTTTTAAATATTATGTGGGGTCCAAAGGTAGATCACCAAGCAGTAAAAGGGTCTCAGGTAATATCTGGGTAACGTGTGGAATAGAAATTTTCACTAAGGTAAATATATGGTATGTAAATGTGTGGGTTGGAAGGTGGGTTAGAGGTATCTAAAGGGCCCTGGAGGGATGGATAGATCTGCTGGGTTGGATGGTGGGGGAAGGATTGTGGGTTTATCTCTCTTGTGTTGTCCCCTCCCCCACCCTCAAGAACCTTTGGTGTTTACGCTTAACCTCTGTAATGTGGGTAGAGACAACAGTGGAGCTGTAGATGCAGGAGAAGACAGGTAAAGAAAGGAGCTGTCATTACTAGTATCCTCCTCATAGGGGAGGGAGAGAATTAGGTATCTGGGGTGAAGAACTCTAGAACTCTAGTCTAGAATGTGCACTTTCAATGCCCAGATGCTTGAGGCAGCAATGCACTTCTGATGATCTGGACCATCTTCTTTGTCTGAGGAGCCTTACTGCACCATGGCTGAGCTCCAGCTCAACTTCCTAGGTTTTCCCATCCTTGCCTTTGTGTATTGGGTGGGGCTCCTTCTTCTGTCACTGTGCTACCTAAGGAGGAATTCATGTTTCCCAATATTTTGGAAACAGGGAGAAATCGATCAGGTCAGCAAAGCAGAGTCCCTCAAAGATATTAAATCTTTTCAAATAGATGCATTCAATGGTATCAGTTTCCCTCTAAGTACTGCTTTTTCTGCAGCTCACAAATTTTGACAAGTTGTATTTTAATTTTCATTTAGTTTAAAATATTTTTTTCTCTTGGTATTTCTTCCTTGACCCATGTTTTAGTAGCATGTTGTTTACTCTCCAAACATTTTGGCATTTCCAGCTGTTTTTCTGTAATTGATTGCTAGTTTAAGTCCATTATGGTCTGAAAATATACTTTGTATGATTTCTATTTTATATTTGTTAAGGTGTGTTTTGTGGCCCAAAATGTGGTTTATTTTGGTCAGTGCTCCATGTGTGCTTGAGAAGAATGCATATTCTGTTGTTGGATGAAGTATTCTACAAATGTCAATTAGATCAAGTTGATTGATGGTGCTGTTTAGGTCAACTATATCCTTACTGATTTTCCGCCTGCTGAATCTGTCCATTTCTCATAGAGGGGTGTTGAAGTCTCCAAAAATAACAGTGGATTCACCTAATTCTCCTTGCAGTTGGACCAGTTTTTGCCTCACATATTTTGACAGTCTGTTGTTAGATTGTACACATGTTAAGGATTGTTGTGTCTTTTTGGAGAGTTGACCCCTTTGTTGTTATGTATTGCCCGTCTTTATCCCTCATAACTTTCCTTGTTCTGAAGCCTGCTTTGTCTGAAATTAATATAGTTCCTCCTGCTTTCTTTCATCAGTGTTAACATGGTACAGTTTTCTCTTTCCCTTTACTTTTAATCATCTGTGTCTTTATATTTAAAGTGGGTGTTTTGTAGACAACATATAATTGGATCTTGTTTTATCCACTGACAGTCTGTCTTTTAATTGGTGAATTTAGAACACTTACATTTAGTGATTTTTTTATATAGTTGGATTAATATCTGCCATATCTGTAACTGTTTAGTATTTATTATGTGTATTCTTTTTTTCTTCTTCTCTTTTTCTGCCTTTTCTGATTTTAAACAAGCACTTTATATGATTCCATTTCTCTCTTCTCTTAGCATGTCAAGTATTCTTCTTTAAAAAATATTTTCATGGGCTTCCCTGGTGGCGCAGTGGTTGAGAGTCCGCCTGCCGATGCAGGGGACACGGGTTCGTGCCCCGGTCCGGGAAGATCCCCCATGCCACGGAGCAACTAGGCCCATGAGCCATGGCCGCTGAGCCTGCGCATCCGGAGCCTGTGCTCCGCAATGGGAGAGGCCACAACAGTGAGAGGGCCGCATACCAAAAAAAAAAACAAAAACAAACAAACAAACAAAAAAATATATATATATTTTCATGGTTGCCCATGAATTTGTAATATACATTTACAACTAATCTAAGGCCTCTTTTATATATAACATTATACCACTTCATAGGTAGTGCAGGTTCCATTATAACAGAGTTCCCAATTCCTCCCTCCTGTCCCTTGTACCACTGATGTCATTTATTTCACTTATCCATATACTATAATCACCCAATACACTATCATTAGTATTATTAGGTCAACTGAGAATAAGAAAAATAAAAGTTTTGTTTTACCTTCATTTATTCCTTCTTTTCCCTTCCTTTATGTAGATCTGAGTTGTCCTTTTCCTTCTCCTTGAAGAACTTTTTAAACATTTATTCCAGGGCAAATCTGCTGCTGATGAGTATCTCAGTTTTTGTTTGAGAAAGTTTTCATTTCTCCTTCACTTTTGAAGGATAATTTCACTAGACACAAAGTTCTAGGGTGATTTTTTTTCTTGCAACACTTTAAATATTTCACTCAATTCTCTTCTTGCTTGCATGGTTTGTGATAAGCCCATAATTCTTATCCTTGTTCCTTTAGAGGTAGGATATTACTTTCTTCTGTATTCTTTCAAGATTTTATCTTTCAGCTTCCTACAGTTTTAATAAAATATGTCCAGGTACAGACTTTCTTCATATTTATATGCTTGGTGTTCTCTGAGCTCCCACAATCTATGGTTAATCCGTCATTAATTTTGGAAAATCCTGGGCTGTTATTTCTTCAAATATTTCTTATTCTCTCTTCTCTCTTTCTTCTCCTTTTGGTATTTCAATTACATGTATATTACACATTTTGAAACTGTCTCACAGCTCTTGGATATTCTGAGTTAAAGTTTTTTTAAAAAATTCTTTTTCTCTTTGCATTTCAGTTTGAAAAGTTTCTACTGACATATTTTCAAACTCACTTATTCTTTCCCTGGCCATAGGCAATATACAGATGAGCCAATTAAAAGCATTCTTCATTTCTGTTATAGTGTTTTTGGTTTCCAACATTTCCTTTTGATTCTTTCTTAGAGTTTCCCTCTCTCTGCTTATTGCTCATCTGTTCTTGCATGTTTCTGCTTTTTCCATTAGAGCCCTTAACATGAAACGATGGTTATTTTGGATTCCATGTATGACAATTCAAAAATCTCTGTCATATCTGAATGTGGATCTGATGCTTGCTTTATCTATTCAGACTGTTTTTTCTTGCCTTTTTATCATACCTTGTAATTTTTTGTTGAAAAGCCAGACATAATGTTGGGTAATAGGAACTGAAGTAAATAGACCTTAGTGTGAAGTTTTATGTTAATCCGGGTAGGTGTTGGTTGTGTTTAATATTTACTGTAGCTGTATATGTCAGAGACTTCAATTTCCTATAGTGTCCTTGGTGTCTTCAGACTTCCCTAAGTCTCTTCCTTATATAGAGCCTATGCCTTGCAGCTCTTTCGGCTATGATCCTCTGTTACCATACTGGATGTGGTAGTAAGGTGCTGGGGGGGAGGGGATATGATCAAATCTGTCTTTTAGTGGTCCTGTGTCCCTGGGTTATTCACAGATGTTTCTAACACTTTTCTCTCTTTCTTTCTTTTCACTTTTTAGAAGAGATAAGAAAGCTAGAGGGAAATGGAGTTGGATAATTTCCCTTCTCCCATGTGGGATAAGTCTCTGGTAGTCTTTTCCTCTGCTGAGTAAGCTTCTGTTATGGAGAACATTCAGGGGATATTTCAGAATGTTTTCAAAATTGTTACTTTTCTTCCCATTCCCACACTCCTCCACCAGAAACATCAGAATTTTTCATGGCTCTTCACTGTGAGAACCTGGTGGGGTTCCCATAGGTGAAACCCATGAATAGGTGGAGGCCCCCCTAAGATAATGACCCTAGGAGTTTCTCGCTCTCATGTTAGCCCATGTGCATCCTCTAGCAATTTGTCAAAGTGTCCTTTTAAGTGTTCCTATCAATTTCTAGCTCCAGTGGCCTCTGCTTGAGGTAAGCGGACCTCAACTGTGATTCTCTGCATTCACCCTCTATGAAGATTTTGGAGTGATTTGCTCTGTGACCTTAATTCTCTAATGCTACAAGAAAAGTCACTGACTTTCAATTGGTTCAGATTTTGCTTCTTCTGAAGACTGGAGTAATGGCACTCAAGCTCTTTAAGTGTTGGAGCTGGAACCAAAAGTTGCCTCTCAAAGAATGATTCTTTATTTTCTTGTTCCCCTGCTCACATTTCTCAGTGAGATTGGTTGGGTCAGAGAGACACCTAAGATAGGAAGTTCAAGGAGAGGATAGAACATCATAGGCCAGGCAGGGTCAGTAGTTCTGGGGGGACTAAGGCTTCCAATTGAAGCCCATGGCCCATCTGAGTGTTTGGAGATTCCAGGATAAAATCCCAAGCAATAACTTTTCAGTAACTTTCTGGCCCTGGGTTGGGCTATTTAGAGAGTTTGGGATCTCTGCAGGAGAACAGAGTTCCCCATTGCTTGATCATGCCTCACTTCTCACATCAGGCCTCTCTTGACAGAGCCTTCCTTTGTGCTGGGCTGATCAGAGCAGCAATGCTGAGCCTCTGAGCAGAGCCTGGAGCCTGAGCTCCAGGATACAGGGTCCTATCTGAGGGACATGGACGTGACTGTTGGCCTCAGATGCTAGGCCCTCCTTGGGCAGATGACTTCTGACTGAGAATATCAAGTGTGGACCTCATAGTCGAAAGTCCTTCTTTGAGTTTGTCAAAGAAGAAAAAAATTGAAAGCATTTTAAACCTTTAAAATTGATAAAAAGGAACATAAAGTTCTGTTAATTAAAATAGATTCATATTATTCATGGATAATGAATATCTGAGTTTCCTAGAGAAGAGTGAGAGAAATGAGCCCCAGCCCTTCATTCTTTTCTTTTGTTCTCAGCATCAGGGCAGAGCCGAGGGGAGAAGGAAAGGTGGAACACCAAAAGGTAAGGTTCTGCCTATCCCACCTGAACTCTCCAAGGGTGACCCTTCCTGCCTTTTCCATGAGATCCAAGGTCCCTGATCTCTGAGGATGTCAACTGCTAGGTACAGTTTCTCTCAGAGACCAGAGTTCTCAGAGGAGAGGTTTGTGGGAAGGCAGTCAGAGCCTGAGACTTCTCAGATTCCCTGCTCTGCTCATTGCTGGGCATGAAGCAGTGATGGACCTGGGCAATGGGTGTTTCCCAACAGGTGGCCAGGTGAGATGTCAAGAGTCAGAACTTCTGTGTCCTGACTCTGTAAAAGTCCTTTGACTTCCTGGATGATCAGATTCCTCTTTGAGGTAAATAACCATTGACCTATATTCCTCAGAGGGTGGTTCTGAATATCACATGGGAGAATACATATGAAAGCCCTTTGTGAATGATAAAGCAACATATACTTGAGGTACCACTAAAGGACATTCTACTAAGCCTCCTATAAGGTCTCCTTGTTTCTACCTTCATCACTCTCCTGGTTTCCCAGGTTGGAGAGCTTGCCAGAGCAAAGTAGAGGAGGCAAGGAAGGTGCTTTCTCTTCTGCAAAGGTGACTGAACATTACCTTCTTTCCTGTATCCCACTTTTTAGTGGAGTCTTTGAATTTCTAGGGCCTCAGTGAAGCCTGGTATTGACATGGGAGGGAAAATCCTCAGATTCAGAATGTGAAAGCCTTGGGGAGGGGGATAAAAGATTTATTGTGAGATTAAGGAAGTAAAAGAATGTGAAAGGATAGTATACATTGGGCAGCCATACTTTTGCCAGACCTGCCAGGGTCTCATGTTTGTTCTGGTCCTGGTTGCATCTTTGTACTTCCTGTCTTCTGCAGCCCCCTGGGCCGGCACGATGACACCACCCGCTTTCGTCAACTCTTATGTCCAGACCCCTTCTGTGAGGTGTGTAATAATGCAACTGCTGAGGTCAATTGGCTGCTACTCCCAGAGGCCCTGGAAGATTCTACTTCCTCTGTGTTCCCTTTGGCTTCCACAGCTCCTGTGACTGAGTCATCATTTACTCTGTCCCCTGCCTTCTCAACAGTCCCTTCAAGAGACCTCACACCAGCCTCTCTGCCTGAGCCTTCCCCACTGCTCCCCTCCATTCTCTCCCCTAACCCAATGACTCCCTTAGTTGACTTTTCTTCACCCTCACCACTGGGTCACTCTCTGGCACCAGAGCCTTTTCCTTCCTTGAATTCCGAATTCCCTGTGGACTATTCCCCACCCCAACCCCTTGCCTTTCCCCGTCTCCTACCACATGACACTCAGACAGCAGGTCCTGTTCTCCCACGAGAGGCCACTTTGTCTCCAGATACCATTTTCTCTCTTGACCCCACCCTTTCCCAAGATATCAATCCCTTATCAGATTTGTCCCAGGAAGTGAATCACCCTGATTCTTTTGCTTGCCATCATGCACCACCAGCTCTGTCTGTTTCACCACAGCCAGACTGCACTCTATCTGTGACTCAACCTAAATCAACTTCCATCTTACTGAAGCCTGTTCTGGAGAACTTATCTCCAGATAGCTCTGGTGGGTTGTCCACTTGAGTTTCAACACTCAGAGGCACTGAGCATTCAAGCCTGTCAATTTCAGACTTCTCCTCATGGCAAGCTAATGCCAAGAACGTGTTCCTCCCCACATTATCACACTCTGATTTTCAGAGAGACAATGTTTCCTTCCATCTACCAGACACCTGTCTCTGGGGAGACTCTGTTACCAAGCACGTGGAGGCCAATAGCCATTCTTTCTTTGGCTTTAACATCCAGGGACTCTTGGAGAGACAAATAAAAAAGAAAATGGCTTTCCAGAGTTTAGAGAAGAAACAACAGGAAGAGGGACCATTTTCAAAACAAATGTCAGAATACCAACGGACATCTTCCGGGAATTCATTGCAGTCACTTGATGTAAAGGACACTAGAGCCCCCCAAACTGGCTGGAACAGTGAAAGCAAACCAGAGCAGCTGCGCATTTGTCAGCAGCTCCTATATGACATGACTTTGGGGGAAAACTTGTAGCAGAAGTATAGCCAGCTCTTCTGGGGTCTTCCCTCTTTGCACAGTGAGCCCCTAGTGGCTACTCTCCTGGCTTCTAGTAGTAGTTCCCCACTAGAGTCTCACTCTGTTTTATTCAATGGAATCTGTAATGCTTCTGCATTCAAAATACGGGATCAAGAATCTCCACCACTTCTTTATTCCCATCCCCTTCTGCTCCCTCATGTACATCCACAACCCTTGCCTCAAACCCCAATCCCAGCCCCTACCTTTCACTCAGGTCCAGCCCCAGGCCCACCTTCAATTCCAACTCCCAATTCTACCATCTTCTTCTCCATCCCAGTTTAGGGACCATGGAGTGTCTTTCCATAGATTCCAGAATGAGTCAGACTTTCATATCGCGACTGGAAATCAACACCTGGAATGGCACGTGTTGCAGAAACAACAGGAAAGTTTGTGGGGTTTAGTTCCCGTGCTCCAAAAATCTCAATAAGCCACTTGTCCTCAAGCTCTTAACCTCCCATTGGTCAACCGGTCGTCCCATGCCTATGTACCAGTCTCAGTCCTTGGCCATTTTCATATCACCAGTGAACCCCAGGAGAAACTGGAGCTCCACGTTCCAAGCAGGCTAATTCCATGATGGTGCCTCCAAGCTTGTAGGAATCTAGAGTCCCCAGCACTGATGGAGCCTCAGTATAAATTAACAGAAGTACCTCAGCAGAGAGGCACACATGTTCACTTACAAATCTCTGAGCTTCAGGGCAAGGATAGCAAGGATATAGGGAAGACTGAATTGGGTCTCCCAGCAAATTTCCATGAGAGGGCCCCAACAAAGTTTCAGCTAAGGGATGACATGAGGAAGAATCTTGGCTATATGCTAGAGAAGAGCGCAGAAGACAGTCCACAAGAGGTCTCAGAATGTTACCTAGTGCAGGGTCTGAGGGCTGCTTTGGAGACAAAAACTAACTGTGTGTGTCACTCAAGGAATCACTCAGGGAATGAATTATTAAATGTCTCAAGGAAGGACATAGATTGGAATCAAATAAAAACCATTCTTAGATTACACGTGAGCACGAAGTCTTGGTAGATCAGTGCAGGTAGGATTCCTATAGGTGTGTGTCGTTCATGGCTGGCTGACGACAATACTTTGCCTCCTTCTGGGAGTTTCCAGACCAATATGGAAGACGCAGATTCAAAAAGCGCAATGGTAGGTAAAGTCTACCACCAGATTAGTACTCTAGAGCTTTCTTTTCTTGATCCTAACACCCGAAAGGTGCTAGAAGCCGATATTTTAAGGTTTCGTGTGACTCAGAGATGGGGTCTACCCCTCAAGGTTCTTGAATCCATAAAATTCTGTATGTTGAGAGAAGCCAAAACATGGCCTCTTCCTCAATTTGACTTTCCCTCCTCAACCACCCATATTTCTGGAGTCGATTCCAAAGGTAAGGTTTCCAAGCCCCTTGAAGGAAGTTCTAAAACTTCTCAGGGAAACAAGGTGAGAGCTACAAATTCATTCCTGGTGCTAGATCATCCTCTTCCTGTTATCTCATCTGTGGACAAAGAAGGACAGCGGGCCTCTCAACCATCACACTCTGATATTGACCAAAGGCTTGCAGAGGACGTTCAGACAATTTAGCATGGCAGACCGACTTTTCAGCTGCTCACACACAGAAACAAAGACAAAGTGAGTCAGAGTGAGACTCTACTCGACCACAGATGCAGCCCAGAGGTGCCCATAAGGCAAGCTGGGGATGGACATGAGCCAAGGGATGAGAACATGAACTCCAGTGATAGAGTAGAAATGATTCAGGGCCAAAAGATAGTGGGGAAGAATTTAGAACATTCTTTCATGTCCAATGTGTCCAGGGAGATATTCAAGGCCAAGGAGCTGTGTGCTCTTAAATCACAATATTGTGACATCTTGACAACCAGCGAGTTGGAAAGCTCCCAAATGGCATATGTTAATATGGATAAAATAGAAACTACCCTGACCACCCAATGTCTCTCACCAAAAATAACTGTTCCCCAAGATTCTAAACTATCAGACCTTCAAAACCAGCTCCTTAGTGAGTTAAAGTTTAAATTCGAGGGTAAGGAGCATAGCCAGGCTGTACACTGTCCCACTGACATGCCGCTGATTTCAGGTAGGTTGCCTTCCAAGTCTTCACTGACTCATGTCCACAGTGTCTCCACTGGGGACATGGCAGCTTCCCAGGTGCTACATGTCCACTTGGAGGACAGTGGGATCAGCATGGAGCAGAGGGAGGATCCCTCTAAGCATGTCTCATGGAACTGCCAGGATAAGAATTTCCCACCTGTTGCAAAGAGAGTGAGACCTCCGGGCTCCAAAGCAGGAGAATACAGAAGTGAGGATTCAGGACTAGGGATGTCTACAGGCAGAAAGAAGAGCCACCCTGTTGAGGAAAGAGAATTAAAGGACACTTCCCCACCTCTGTCACAGAATGAACAGCTTCCTCCAGAAAGTTACTTCAGAAAAAAGATGAGGTGATATTTTCAGTGGATTGACTCCAAGAGGAAAATCAAAGACCAGGAAAGTCCCCAGCAAAAAGCCAAATTCATGTCAACCTTTGTGCAGTACCAAGACTCAGTTGAAAGTGCAGCTATCTTTGTGAGTTATGGGCCTCCTGAAGCTCAGGAGCTCATGACAGCCATTGGGAAGATCCTAGAGGAGAAGCTGGCATGTAGGTACAAATCTGAGGCCTTGGAGTTAAGTCAGCACAAGAAGAAACTGCAGACCCAGGTACAGCCTGACAAGGGACATCCCACCAACTTTGGGGCTCTCTCTGACCCACAGCAAGAGGAACAGGCATGTACCAAGTCCTCAAATCAAGAAGCTGTTTCTGTTGACCAGAGTTGTCTTACAAGTGTTAGACAGAACAGAGACAGGATCAGACATCACCAGAAAGTTGTGGCCTTTGAGGACTAGGTATTATGCCAGAGTCAACTCTCTTCCATGTCCTCCAGGGAGCTTGTACCCAATCCAAGCCCCACCTGCGTGCATCAAGAATGCCAGGTACCTCTGGCCACCCTCACCCCTGACGAAGGCACTGTGTTCAGGGATTTGACTCTTCTATTCAAACAGAAATTGCTTCTCCAGCATTTCTAGGGAGAAAAAATTTCTCCAAAGAACTCAGTCGTTGTTGAGAAAACCTTGCGGTTTTCACGATAACACATCCTCTGATGAAAACAATCTTTCTTTAGTACAACTGAGAATACTGATCCTCCTCAATAAATGTTTCTTCTAATAGAGAAACATTAGTGCTCTCTGTGTACTGCACTGGGGGCATGGGTTTTTGGGTATCCTGGAACTTGTTTGTAGAGAAAGGAAGGAGTAGTTCAGCTCATACTGATTTCCTCTCTTGGCGTCTAAGAGATGACCAGTTCCTTGCAGGGAGCCTGATAGCAGCCTCCTCAGTTTCATCCTGGGGTCCTTTATTTGATCCTGCTCAAATGTCCCCTACTTAAAAAACTTTATTTTTCTATAAAAAAGTACAAAAAGTTTACTCTAGAAACTTTCAGGCTTTTCCAAAGTGAGAAAACCCCTTAAAGTCCAGAACTTGGCTCAAACTGTCTTCTTATCTGCTCTCAGACTATCCTGAACTGTATACAGCTATAGTCGGGTAAGTTACTCTGGCATAATGTAGCCAGAATTAACCCTTGTTCCTGCAGAAAGTTTTGGAGAGTGTTTAGGCCCTGAGGTTAGTGGAAGACAGAAATCTTCCTCTTAGATCTCTTGGTGAGGATTAAATGTCACCTGCAACTGAGAGCCCTTCTCTCCTTCATGAAGTTTGTAGTGATGGGCCATGTTCCCCACCCCTTAACCTTACCCTAATGAAAATGGGTAGCAGTTCACCTTTTCCCCTTCCTCTACCCTTACTGGAGCAGTAGGGAAGACTGAATTTGCAGCTCTGAAAAGGACAAGGGATATGAATATTTTTCTGAAGATGGTGACTTACTTTCATTTAGAAAAAGCTGCTGATTCCAGAGTATCTCATAGGTAGGTGGTCATTGAGTGGAGTGTATATAAATGGGCTTTGTGATTGTGGACACTGGATTGGCCAGGGCAGCGTCTAGGAACTGGGTGGGTCCGGCTTAACAATCTGCTACACATGGGGTGTTAATCTGTCTGGAAAGCACATTTTGAGCTTGACAATGAGGTCTCTGTGCTTGTGAGAACACCTTGAGGAACAGGAAGAGCTGCTCCTCAAGGAAATTTCTTCAGGATATGTAGCTTGATAGCGTCATTTACAGGAATGGTCATCAGGCAGTCACCCAGAATTTTGGGGAAAAGGAGAAAGAGAGTAAAGAAAATGTAATGGTGGAATGAATGGGAAAGGAAGAAAAAAATGAGAAGGGGAAAGAATGACATCATCATCACTACTCGTGATCCCATACTGGCCATCCATTCCACCCAACACAACCCTACCTATGCCTCCAGTACCTCCTGGATACTAATCAGGGCTCTGTAGAGCACAATGATACCATTTTAGCATAAGAGTATATTGGATAATCTTTGAGCATGAAGATAGTATTCCCAGGGATGTCATCAGGGAGATGTTGTGCTATTCGGTGCCTGCCCTCCTAGTCATGCTACATTTTTCACCAAGATTACAGTAATTTAGGGGTGTATTAGTTATCTATTGCTGTATAATGGACACCCCCAAATTTAGTGGCTTAAAAAAGCACATATTTATTATCTCACAGTTTTTGTGGGTAGGAATCCAGGCAAGGCCTACCTGGGTTCTCTGCTTCAAGGTCTCTCACAAGGCTGCAATTAAGGTGTCAGTTGGGGCTGGGGTCTCATCTGAAGGCTTGACTGTGGAAGGACTCACTTCTGTGCTCACTTATACAACTGTTGGCAGGATGAAGTTCCTCAAAGCCTGTTGGACTGAGATCCTCAATTCTTTGTTGGTTGTTGGCTAGAGTCGGCTGGAGTCCCCCCCCAGTTCCTTGTCATGTGGGCCTCTCCAACATGTCAGCTTGCTTCATCAATGTCAGGAGACAGTCTGCTAGCAAGACAGAAGTTACAATCTTTTGTAAACTAATAATGGAAATGATATCCCCTCACCTTTTCCTTATTCTATTAGAAGCAAATTACTAAGTCCAGCCTACACTCAAGGAGAGGAGTAATGACACAAGGGTGTGACTAACAGGACGTGGGGATCATTGGAACCATCTTAGAAGTCTTCCTAAGACAAGGGTTTCTTCTTGGACACCCCACTCAGTTCACTGCAGCAAAAGTGGCCAGAGGTATCCTTGCCCTCATTCACATTCATATCATCAAGGTCAAAGCTGTTCAATGGCTAAGTAGAGTGGTAGCTGGTAAGAAAAACAAAGAGGTTGGAGCATCCAAAGAAGGAGGGAAAGGTGGCATGCAGGTAAAGGTGGTGTGGGGTCACCATGAATAATCAAGTGAAAGGAGGCCTTAGAACCACATGACTCACCATTGCCAGTTTTCAGACTTGGGAGAGAGAAAAAATTAGGTGCAATATAGCTCATGCTGGCTCCCCCAGTCTCTCCCCTCTGCCCTAGCTTTCAGACCATAGGGCTAAAGAAGCAACCTTCAGCTCCTGTAGAGACAGCCACACTTACAGAGGAAGCAAACCCTACAGATTGCAAGGTTTAGTTTCTGCTCTTATCAATATATTTAATATAGCACATCCATCATTTCAAATGTGCTTCTCACAGCTGAAACATCAGAGAAAATGAGTCACCCAATTGGTGGAAAAGCTGGTACTAGGGAACTCACAGCATTTAACTCCCATCCTGGGATATTTTGTATGTAACCATGGCCCGAGGACTTTTAACCAAGGGACAGGTGGTGGCTTAAAAGATGAGTTACTGGCGTGGGGTCACATAACAAGTCATACCCGGTGCCCAGATGTTTGCTTCCATTCAGAGAAACATTACATGAGGAAACGAGGCTGAGTTTACACCTTCAGAACATCTATAAAGTGACCTGTCCAAATGAGGTGGCAGCACCATCCAAGAGTGATCCCATACTCTTGTTCTGCTTCTAGGACTATTTTCCTTTTTCCCAGACTCCTGTTCCTATGGGAAAGGACTGTCATAAAAGGCAGGAAAGTATATTAGCTGAACAATGACTGGAGAGATGAGGATCAATTTCTCTAGAAAAAGATTTCATGTGCTTTGTGCCCACACTCAGGATCACAGTGCTGGGCAGTTTCAGGAGGGGTCTCATACACATGATATTTTGTGGTGCCTGAAGAAATGGTCACTGACATAGAATGTGACAGGAATGGTCTATCTGAATTTTTACAACCGCAAGCCCACACTCCAAACCTAATACCAGGGCAAACAAAATGGATGAATCAACTGGTACCTTGACGTGGATTGGGCACAGGAACCCCAGATCACAGGTTCAGGCATCATGAATTTCTTTGGTGCCAGGTGCTACCTAAGAGGATCAGATTCCTTTAGGCAGCCTTCACAGGGATTAACACTGAGAACTGTGCCCCAATGTGCAGTCTCAATGAAGAGGTCCAGGCTATGAGATCAGACTCTTCTCTGAGGCCTTTCTTCTAGAACTTCTATTTGGTCCTGGATTAGAGCCTAAATTAGGCTGTTATTTTCCTGGGGACACAAGTACATGTTTGGTCTTCATTAGGGAGGCCAAGAGACAGTTCAAAGACTTGTGGAGGCTGCCTCCTTATCTCTCCCAGGAAACTCAGGGTTTATTCTTTCCTTCTATGAGGTGGGGTGGGGGTGGGCAGGCAGGGAAGGAACTGATTATTATGCAAGTTTAGCAGTGCTTCACTGCGGGATGGAGGTTGGGCTGACAATGACAAGGGTGGGTAATTTTCCTCTGTAGCAATGCTTGCCCAGCTTTAGGCATCCTTCATTTGAGGCAGGATAATTTCCCAAGCTATGGATTGCTGTTTCCACTCCCTGCCAGAGGGGACTCCAAAAGGAATAAAAGCTAACTTTCCCCTTCTGTTTCACAGGAAGTTCTGGGCTTCTGGTCTAAGGGGTTATTAATGGCTTTCATGTTTCCTGACCCCAAACAGAAATTGTGAGATACCTATTGTACAGTCCGGTCCAGATTCTCATGTGGGAGGAGAATTTACCTGGGTGTTCCCAGGAGAGAGGAGATGGGGGTTGATATAAGTGCTGGGTTGAAAGAAGGAGAGTTGACTAAAGGTAGCAGTGGCTCCAATGACTCCATAATAAGGATGTAAAGATGAGTTCCTTATGTGGATGGCTTTTGTGTGGAAGTCCTCTAGGAGATAGCACGATTTTTTACGCGATGAAATAATGTTTGGTGAGATGACTAATCATCAAGTGCCATTATTTTGGCAGCTTCAGTAAAATACTGCACTGCCCATACTTAGCATAGAGGCTGTGAAGCCAAGGCCATTAATTTGGCCTTTTAATGGACCAAATGGGCCTGGACAATGAATATCCCAGTCCCACCATGGTGGACTTAAATCAGAGGCTCTTTCCTATATGTTTGTTTGACAGTGAATACTAAACTAAATAGGCAAAAGGCCCCAAGTAATGACTAATACTGAATATCTTTCTACACTTTAAAATGGGGGCTTTGAGCCAGATTTAGTCTAATTTAGAAAAATTAAGTACTGCTTGTTATTGTACTTCAATGCTGTGAAACAAATTTATGCTTTTATGTATATTATCCTGTTTAATCTTTACAACTCTTTGAATCAGGTTTCTCTATCCCCTTTTATAGAAAGCAACCTGAAGGACAGAGAAGGTAATATACATTTAGTATGCTAGCATGGAAGAAGGAGCCAGGGAGAGAGAGCTCCCTTACAGTGTGAGGAATTATTTGGATGTAAATGACAGCAAATACAATTCAGCTGACTTAAAAAAGAGACCGTTGCTAAGCTACCTGAAAGACCCTAGGAGCAAGGCTAGCCTTAGGCAAGAGGGTTCATACTGGGGCTCAGCTGATGTTATCAGTATTGTTTCTAGCCATTTCTTGGCTTTATATTCTGGACGGGCTTCATTGTGAGACTTTCTGGTGGCAACTTCAAAGCTATATCTTCCAAGCTTCAAGTGCAACTAAAAATGGGTTATCTCTTCCACTAGTCCCTTCAAAAGTCCTATTGTGACTTACTGTCTCTAGCTGGGTCCTATGCCCATCTCTCACCAATCACTGTTGCCAAAATCATGGAACAATCTTTTTGGCCAAGCCCGAGTGGTATAGCCATCCTTAAAGTAGGAGAGTCGGGGAACAACTACTCCACTTGCACACGGACTGAGACTGAGAATGGGCTTAGTTTCCCAGAGGGCAAGAGAAGAACTGCTTCCAGAAGGTGAGTGAAGGCTGAGTGTCAAACTAAAAACAAAAACAAAACAGATGTCTGTCATAGCCCTCTCTCACTGCCCCATGTTTACCTCCCTGTCCAGAGTCATGCCACTGACTGAAGGTTAGAGTTGCAGGAAATACCAATTCCATGGAGACCTTGGGACAGGAAAAAGTCCCAGGAAAGGAACTCAAAGTGGGAGGAGGCCTAATATTATCAATAGTGGGAGAGGCCTAATATTCATGTGGATAGACCATCCAATAATCTGGCCTCTCACTGTCATCCTAGAGCCCTTTACCTCCATTCCAGTTCAGTTACGGCCATATTCTAGAACTCATCACCAGGAATATTTTTTCGTTCTGAAAAAATACAGTCGGACATTCCTTTTTTTTTTTTTTGCCGTACGCAGGCCTCTCACTGTTGTGGCCTCTGCCGTTGCGGAGCACAGGCTCCAGACGCGCAGGCTCAGCAGCCATGGCTCACAGGCCCAGCCGCTCCGTGGCATGTGGGATATTCCCGGACCGGGGCACAAACCCGTGTCCCCTGCATCGGCAGGCGGACTCTCAACCACTGCGCCACCAGGGAAGCCCGGGACATTCCTCCCTTCATTCTTTCAGTTTATGCCCTGGGTTTGTCAATTCCTCACCCTGTTCAGGAAGTACAAGCCACTTGTAGTTCATCTGACAACATTCTGTCTTCATTCCCTCCTTCTCCAAGGAAAAACTTCATGGTCCATCACTTAACCCCACACCTAAATAGCTCTACTCTAAAGAGCCTTCCCCATTCTCCTTTCATGTCCTGCCTGGCAAAATTTAACTCCACCTTCTCTAGACCTGCCTTCTAATAAAGGGCTGATTCCTCTTTGATAAAATCACACGGTTAAGTATGTTGGTACCACCACAAATTTATGTTCTACAACTAATGGTCAGCTTCAACATTGCCTGAAAATAATCCATTCATTCTTCCCATGTTTACTACGTACTTGGCACTTAGGACACACCAATGAAGGAAACAAAGTTCCCTGTCTTGGTGGTGCTCATATGATTGTTTTCTTAGTCAGTTCTCTTGCCTAAGTACTCAAAACTATTTCACTTTCCTACAACTTAGCCACACTCCTCACTCGTTGAGCATATGTGCTGGACCACCACAGGGGAATGGGAAGTCATGAAATGGGAACTTTTCATCATTAAAAACTCCAAAACAACAACAACAAAACCAAATCACGAACCCTCATCCTTTCTTTCCTCTTTCCTCCCTATTATACTGAAAGGTTTCCCTCAGATGCTTTCCTTGATCCTCCCACGCTGGGATCTGTCCTTGTTTTCCAATTCACAACACTTTCACACGCTGTGGAACACTTCTGGCTTAGTTATCTACCTTCTCAGAGGACAGAGACCACATTTACCTTATCAAAGCGGCGGTCGTACGTAGCAGAGCTCAGAAACCTCTGCAGAAAACGGAAAAGAGAGCGATTTCTACACGGAGGCCCGCCCAGTGTGCTCTGGGGGTGGGGTCACGCTCAGGGGCGAGGCCACGTTCAGAGGCGAGGCCACGTTTAGAGGCGGGGCCTGAGGGGCTGCGGCGTTTGGTTTCGTAATGGCGACTGCTCCCGGCTGTTTGGCAAGACGTCTTACCTCAGGCTTTGGGTCCTGTTTCCATCGCTTCTGGAAGACAAAAGTTGAGATTTAAACTCAAAGACAGGATCTGAGCAAGGTTTCTGGACGCCTGCGTGAGCTTCCCCCTTGCCCTGTCTGAAGAATCGTCCGTCATTTCCATCCCAGCCGGTGGGCTTCGAGGCTTCTCAGTCCCTGAACCCCCACCCCAAGCCACTGCCTCAGAAGCCCTGGAGGTGGGGCTGCGCCTGCGGGACACCCGCCCCCTTCGCACGGTGGACACTCAAGGGAACTCCACGGGGGTGATCTTAGCCACAAATGCAGTAACAGCATTGACTTCTGCTAAGTCGACACCTTGCCCCGGCCTTGCACAGGTGACCTAAGTCTCAGATCTCATCCATGATGTGCGGAGATACTAATATGAGCTAATGGGGTTGGCCTTGAGAACTGGAATGGACAAGTGAAGAGCTTTGAACACTGTTAAGGGTCGATGTTAAGGAATGGGCTGGGGGCCCTAATGCAGTTACCCTGTGAGCCTTGCCAGCCCCCAGAGAGGCCAGTGCCGTGGAAGTGCCTGCACAGGTCAGAAGGACGGCGAGACTTCAAGGTGCCAGTCCATACACTAAGTTAAGAAGTCATCTCTGATTCTCTGCAGGACCAGTGAGTATAAGGAGGATGCTGACAATCCTCTGGTGGTGGTTTTCAGGTGAGCCCAAAGTGCTTTCATTTCCCCAGGGACCCATCAGTGAGCAGTAGTTCGTGGGAACCCCAGGTGAAGGCCTATCAAGGCGTTAGTGTCAATGGACAGAGAGGGTAGAGGCAGAGCCATTTTTCACGCTTTGCAAGATCCAGGACGGCAGGACATGAGGCTGTCCCGCAGAAAGGGTTAGGCTTTTTACAGGGCAGAAAATCTCAGGTAAATGTCTTCAATTGCAGGTATTGATACAGTCATGGATTATTGAGGGCCTACTGTGTGTCCAGGTTCTGTATTAATTAGGAGCTGTAGCCATGTTTATGTTAATAAAAGGGAAGAGAATCCTTTTTTTGTGACTGTTTTCCCTATTAGAAAATATTATTTAGTGAATTTGAAGGATATGGAATAGTAGAAGGAAGAATCTCATAGATTCCCACCTTCAAAATAATTACTGTTAACTTTTTGATGCATCTCTTCCCACATTTTGCTGTGCCTAATTGTACATTGCTTAAATAATATGTACTTTAAAAGAAAAACACCCACTATCATAAACATTTTAATGTTATTATAAACTTTCAGAAGTGACATTTTTAATGATGACATCCTAAGTGCTACAGTATTAAATTCTACTTTTTGTTGACATTTGGGTAGTTTATAATTTTTAAAAATTTTAATATTTTGCTCTCCATGTTTGGTCATAATTGTACTTGCTTATAAACTGTCCTATTACAAACAGCATAAAGCTTTTCCTAAATGTCTGATTAACCCAGGGCTGTGCCCTGGGCTGAATGCTTTTTTCTTTCTCCAGCTTCTTTCAATGAGTGGTAAGCTATTTCAGTGCTAGTGTCAAGCCAGTGAAAACAACTGCTTGCTAAACTGCTTGCTAAACATCCTCAATGTAAAATCTTCTAAACTTAACCCAGTGTCTTCCATTGGTCCCAATCTTTGTTCCCTCCCTCTTATCTTCCCCATATCAATTAGTAGCATCTGGACACTCAAACAAGACACACAAGAGCCATTCTGTACTCCTCTCTCTTCATTTTCCCCGTTACTAGTGAGCTACTACGTGGATGAACTGATAAAATATGCTGGACAGAGAAATCCTAGAGTTCTCACAGTGAACTACATCCCCTCCAAATGGATTGTAAAATCCATCAGGTCATGAACTGCATTTTTGCAATTAATTTAAATATCCCATTCCAAAACAAAAACAAATATTTCATTCCATGTCAAAATTTCAGTTTATTTACTTTCTTTTCTGCCTTAATTAAAAATTTTTAATTTTTAATTTTTTTTATTAATATATATTTTTAAAGTATATTAGTTCTCATTTTATTCATAGGAAAATTCTGGTTTGGAGAACGAGTTTTACAGCCACTCTACTTTCCTATCTCATTTCCTTCAAACATCCCATCTTCTAAACACTCTTAGGTGCTCACTGTCCTCAAATATTTTGCACAGTGCCCAACACATAAGACATAAAATTTCAAAAAAAGGAGACAAATATGTTATCTTGGTTGATTTCAAAATTATCCCATTCCTTAACGTTTTTTTCTTCAATTTTTGAGACTGAAAAGAGTTGGGAAACACCTTTATCTCTCCCTAGTCAAAGAATATTTTAATCTTACTCTCTGATCAAAACCAAAACTTTCTGTAACTCCTATCTAGAAATCAAACTCTGCACATCAGTCAAGGCTCTCTCAAAAGTCGCCTCCTCCATGAAGCCTGCTCTGAATGATTCAACCACAAGAAATCCTTCCCATGCCACATTTTATCTGAAGCTCTATATACTGAGTTTTTTGTGGATGTTTTATCTTTCCAGTTACCCTATCAGTCTCCACATCCCTTGCAGCACCCAGAAATCTGACCAGCAACAGATCCTGCATTAATGAATGAATGAGGCCGGAGCCTAGGGAAGGCGGACACAGTACGGGGTGGAGTGGAGAACGTGGAGCTTTGTACTGGATCTGAGGCAGGCTAAGGACTCTGCCTCATGCAGGGTAAAGAAGACAGTGGTGAGGAGGGAGCAGATGAGACTGGCTGGGCACAGGGTCAGGAAGGAGACAAACTGGTATATCTGATTGCCAAACTGAAAAGGGTCAATTCCCTTCTGAACACAGTGAGAAAGGAGAGATTCTAGAAGCACACCGGGTTGCATCTAAAATCTACATGCAAGGGCATACACTCCTCTTCAACCTGCTGGCTGCCTTTTGCCTTGATTTAATTTTCCACTTTCTCCTTTCACATTGTATCCAACAGGGAAGCAGCCAATATTTGCTATATAGTAACATACACTAAGAAAGCTGAATAGAGTCAAAAATCATCAACTGGAGAAAATGTCCTGTGGGGATTTCCTTCTTTCTTTTTTTTTACCCAACACAGCCAAACTTTAGTTAATTAATTAATAATAATAAAGAGTACATTTGATGTATAGGTACGTTGCAGTGAATCACTGAAAAGCAGTGAGGTACCCATCCCACCACCTAAGGAATAGAACTTCACCAATACCTCCTACTGATTTTTTTTTAATTAAAAACTTTTCATACAATTTTTAAAGGTTACTTTCCATTTATAGTTACTCCAAAATATTGGCTATGTTCCCCATGTTGTACAATACATCCTTGAGCCTGTCTTATACCCAATAGTTTGTATCTCCCACTTCCCAACCCCTATATTGCCCCTCCCCCTGCTCCCCACTGGTAACCACTAGTTTGTTCTCTATATCTGTGAGTCTCTTTCTTTTTTGTGTTCACTACTTTGTTGTATTTTTTATATTCCACATATAAGTCATATCATACAGTATTTGTCTTTCTCTGTCTGACTTATTTCACTTAGCGTAATGCCTTCCAAGACAATCCATGCTGCTTCAAATGGCAAAATTTCATGGCTTTTTTATGGCTGAGTAGTATTCCATTATATATATATGTATATACCACATCTCCTTTAACCATTCATCTGCTGATGGACACTTAGGTTGCTTCCATATCTTGGCAATTGTTTTTTTTTCCCCCCACCCCACCACAGTTTTCCCCCCTTGGTGTTCATACATTTGTTCTCTACATCTGTGTCTCAACTTCTGCCCTGCAAACCGGTTCATCTGTATTGGCAATTGTGAATAATGCTGCTATGAACATTGGGGTGCATGTATCTTTTCAAATTGGTGTTTTTGGGGTCTTTTTGCATATATATCCAGGAATGGAATTGCTGGGCCATATGGTAGTTCTATTTTTAGTTTTTTGAGAAACCTCCATACTGTTTTCCATAATGGCTGCACTAATTTGCATTCCCACCAACAGTGTAGGAGGGTTCCCTTTTCTTCACATCCTCCCCAACATTTGTTATTTGTGTTCTTTTTTGAAGATAGCTGTTCTGACAGGTATGAGATGATGTGTCATTGTCGTTTTGATTTACATTTCTCTGATGATTAGTGACGTTGAGCATCTTTTCATGTGCCTGTTGGCCATTTGTATTTCCTCTTTGGAAAAATGTTCAGTTCTGCCTCTTTTTTAACTGGGTTGTTTATTCTTTTGATGTTGAGTTATATGAGCTGTTTATATGTGTTGGATATTAATCCCCTTATTGGTCATATCATTTGTAAATATATTCTCCCATGCAGTAGGTTATCTTTTCATTTTGTTTATGGTTTCTTTTGCTGTGCAAAAGCTTTTGAGTTTAATTAGGTCCCATTTGTTTATTTTTGCTTTTATTTCCTTTACTTTAGGAGATGGATCCAAAAACATCTTGCTATGATTTATGTCAAAGAGTGTTCTATCTTTTCCTCTAGGAGTTTTATCATATCCTGCCTTACATTTAGGTTTTTAATCCATTTTGAGTTTATTTTTGAATATGGTGTTAGAGAATGTTGCAATTTTATTCTATTACATGTAACTCTCCAGTTTTCCTATCACAACTTACTGAAGAGACTGTCTTTTCTCCATTGTATATTCTTGCCTCCTTTGTTGTATATTAACTGGCCATAAATGCGTGGGTTTATTTCTGGGTTCTCTATCTTGTTTCCATTGTTCTATGTGTCTGTTTTTGTGACAGTTCCATACTGTTTTGATGACTGTATCTTTGTAGTATTGTCTGAAGTCAGAGAGCGTGATTCCTCCACTTGTGTTCTTCTTTCTCAAGATTGTTTTGGCTATTCAGGGTCTTTTGTGTTTTTATACAGATTTAAAAATTTTTTGTTCTAGTTCTGTGGAAAATGCCATTGTTGTTTTGATAGGGATTGCACTGAATTTATAGATTGCCTTGGGTAGTATGGTCATTTTAACAATATTGATTCTTCCAATCTAAGAACACAGTACGTTGTTCCATCTGTTTCTGTCATCTTCAATTTCTTTCATCAGTGTCTTATAGTTTTAGGAGTACAGGTCTTTTGCCTCCTTAGGTAGGTTTATTCCTAGGTGTTTTATTCTTTTCAATGTGATGGTAAATGACATTGGTTCCTTAATATCTCTTTCTGATACTTCATTGTTGTTGTATAGCAATGCAACAGATTTCTGTATATTAATTTTGTATCCTGCAACTTTACTGAATTCATTGATGAGCTCTAGTACTTTTCTGGTGGCATCTTTAGGATTTTCTGTGTGTGGTATTATGTCATCTGCAGTGACAGATTTACTTCTTGCTTTCCAATTTGGATTCCTTTCATTTGTTTTTCTTCTCTGGTTGCTGTGGCTACTAGGACTTCCAAAACTGTGTTGAATAAAAGTGGTGAGAGTGGACACCCTTGTCTTTTTCCTCATCCTAAAGGAAATGCTTTCAGCTTTTTACCATTGAGTATGATGCTAGCTGTGTGTTTGTCATATATGGCCTTTATTATGTTGAGATATGTCCCTCTATGCCCCTCTCCACTTTCTGGAGAGTTTTATCATAAATGGATGTTGAATTTTATCAAAAGCTTTTTCTGTATCTACTGAGATGATCATGTGGTTTTGTTCTTCAGTTTGTTAATATGGTGTATCACATTGACTGATTTGTGGATATTTGAAAATCCTTACATCCCTGGAATAAATCCCACTTGATCATGGTGTGTGATCCTTTTCATGTATGGTTGGATTCAGATTGCTAGTATTTTTTTGAGGATTTTTGCGTCTATGTTCATCAGTGATATTGGCCTGTAATTTGTGTGTGTGTGTGTGTGGGTGGGTGGTATCTTTGCCTGGTTTTGGTATCAGAGTGATGGTGGCCTCATAGAATGAGTTTGGGAGTATTCCTTCCTCTGCAGTTTTTTGGAATAGTTTCAGAAGAATAGGGGTTAACTCCTCTCGAAATGTTTGATAGAATTTGCCTGTGAAACCATCTGGTCCTGGACTTTTGTTTGTTGGGAGTTTTTAAATTACTGATTCAATTTCATTACTGGTAATTACTCTGTTCATATTTTCTGTTTCTTCCTGGTTCAGTCTTTGGAGATTGTACCTTTCTAAGAATTTGTCCATTTCTTCTAGGTTGTCCATTTTATTGGCATATAGTAGCTCTTAGTAGTCTCTTAATGATTTTTTGTATTTCCGTGGTGTTGGTTGTAACTGCCTTTACATTTCTGATTTTATTGATCTGGGCTCTCTCCCTTTTTTTCTTGATGAATCTGGCTAAAGGTTTATCAATTTTGTTTATCTTTTCAAAGAACCAGCTTTTAGTTTCATTGATCTTTTCTAATGTTTTCTTTTTCTCTATTTCATTTATTTCTATGCTGATCTTTATGATTTCTTTCCTTCTACTAATTTTGGGTTTTGTTTCTTCTTCTTTCTCTAGTTGATTTAGGTGTAAGTTTAGGTTGTTTATTTGAGATTTTTCTTGTTTCCTGAAGTAAACTTTGATCAGTATAAACTTCCCTCTTAGAACTGCTTTTGCTGTCTCCCATAGGTTTTGGATCATTGTGTTTTTGTTTTCATTTATGTCTAGGTATTTTTTGATTTCCTCTTTGATTTCTTCAGTGATCCATTGGTTGTTTAGTAGCATATTGTTTAGCCTCCACATGTTTGTGTTTTTTGCAGTTTTTTCTTGTAGTTGATCTCTGATCTCATAGCATTGTGGTTGGAAAAGATGCTTGATATGATTTCAGTTTTCTTAAATTTACCAAGGCTTGTTTTGTGACCCAGCATGTGATCTCTCCCAGAGAACGTGCCATGTGCACTTGAAAGGAAAGTGTATTCTGCTGCTTTCAAGATGGAATGCTCTATAAATATCAATTAAGTCCACTTGGTCTAATGTGTCATTTAAGGCCAGTGTTTCCTTATTGATTTGCCATCTGGATGATCTCTCCATTGATGTAAGTGGGGTGTTAAATTCCCCCACTGTTATTGTGTTACTGTCAATTTCTCCTTTTATGTCTGTAACATTTGCCTTATATATTGAGGTGCTTCTATGTTGGTTGCAAATATATTTACGGTTGTTATATCTTCTTCTTGGATTGATCCCTTGATCATTTTGTAGCGTCCTGTTTTGTCTCTTATGACAGTCTTTATTTTAAAGTCTGTTTTGTCTGATATGAGAATTGCTCCTCCAGCTTTCTTTTGATTTCCATTTGCATGGAATACCTTTTTCCATCCCCTCACTTTCAGTCTGTATGCATCTCTAGATCTGAAGGGTCTGTGGTAGACAGCAGATATATGGGTCTTATTTTTGTATCCATTCAGCCAGTCTTTGTATTTTGGTTGGAGCATTTAATCCATTTACATTTAAGGTAATTGTTGATATGTATGTTCTTATTGCCATTTTGTTAATTGTTTTGGATTTGTTTTTGTAGGTCTTTTTTCCCCCCTTTTCTTCTTTTGTTCTCTTCTCTTGTGACTTGAGGACTATCTTTAGTGTTGTTTGGATTCCTTTTTCTTTTTTGTGTGTATTATCTATTATAGACTTTTGGTTTGTGGTTGCCTTGATGTTTTTGCATAGTGGTCTGTTTATATACATGATTGTTCTAACTTGTTGATCTGTTTGTTTCAGACCTTGCATTTGTACTCTCTGCATTTTAAGTACCCTGCATTTGTACTCTTCTTCCCTCACAATTACTGTTTTTGATATCTTATTTTACATCTAATTGTTTTGTGTATCTCTTAACTGCTTATTACAAGATGATTTTAATATCAATACTTTCATCTTTTCACCTCCCTACTAGCTTTGTGCGTGGATGATTTCCTACCTTTACTGTATGTTTGTTTTTACTGGTTAGCTTTTTCATTCTGTAATTTTCTTGTTTCTTTCTTGTTTCTTTTCTTGTTTCTTGTGGCCTTTTCCTTCTCACCTAGAGAAGTTCCTTTCATATTTGTTGTAAAGCTGGTTTGGTGGTGTTGAATTCTTTTAGCTTTTGCTTGTCTATAAAGCTTTTGATTTCTCCTCAAATCTCAATTGAGAGCCTTTCTGGGTAGAGTATTCTTGGTTGTAGGTTTTTCCTTTTCATCACTTTATTTTTTTTAACTTTTTATTTTATATTGGACTATAGTTGATTAATAATGGCATGTTAATTTCAGGTATACAGCAAAGTGATTCAGTTATACATATACATGTACCCATTCTTTTTCAAATTCTTACTCAGCCATTAAAAAGAATGAAATAATGCCATTTGCAGCAACATGGATGGACCTAGAGATTGTCATACTGAGTGAAGTAAGTCAGACAGAGAAAGAGAAATATTGTATGATATCGCTTATATGTGGAATCTAAAAAAAAAGATACAAATGAACTTTTTTACAAAACAGAAACAGACTCACAGGCTTAGATAACGAACTTAAGGTTACCAGGAGGGAAGGGTGGTGGGAGGGATAGATAGGGAGTTTGGGATTGACATGTACACACTGCTGTATTTAAAATGGATAACCAACAAGGACCTACTGTATAGAATAGGGAACTCTGCTCAATATTATGTAACAACCTAGATAGGAAAAGAATTTGAAATATATTGTGATACTCCCTTCTGGCTTGCTGAGTTTCTGCTGAACAAGTTCCCTTGTATGTTACTTGTTTTTTTTTTTTTTTAACCTTGCTGCTTTTAGTATTCTCTCTTTATCTTTACTTTTTGTCCTTTTGATGACAATATCTTGGTGTGTTCCTCTTTGGGTTAATCCTGTGTGGGACTCTTTGTGCTTCCTGGACTTGGGTGACTATTTCCTTTCCCAGGTTAGGGAAGTTTTCAGCTATTATTTCTTCAAATATTTTCTCAGGTTCTTTCTCTCTCTCTTCTCCTTCTGGGGCCCCCATAATGCAAATATTAGCACACCTGATGTTGTCCCAGAGGTCTCTTATGTGTCTTCTTTTCATTCTTTTTTTTTTTCTTTTTTTTGTTCAATGGCAATGATTTCCACTAGTCTTACAGGTTACTGATTTGTTCTTCTGAATCATTTAGTCTACTATTGATTCCTTCCAGTGTATTTTAAATTTCAGTTATTGTATTCTTCATCTCTGTTTGGTCATTCTTTATATTTTTTAACTCTTTGTTAAAAACTTCTAACTTCTTGTTCTGTGCATCCATTCTCCTCCAAGTCTTTGATCATCTTTATCATCACTACTCTGAACTCTTGCTCAGGTAGATTTCCTATCTCCACTTCACTTAGTTCTTCTTCTGGGGTTTTATCTTGTTCCTTTGTCTGGAACATATTCCTCTGCTGCCTAATTTTGTCTAAGTTGCTATTTATATTTTTATGTTCTAATTTTGTCTAAGTTGCTATTTATATTTTTATGTAAGTGGTAAGTTAGTTACGTTTCTTCACCTTGGAGAAGTGGCCCTCTGTAGTAGGTGTCCTATGTGTCCCAGCAGTGCACTCCCCTCTCGTCACCCAAGCTATATGCTTTAGAGGTATACCCTAAGAGGGCTACATGGGTCCTTCTGTTGTGGCGGACTAACTATGTGGGTGGTCTGGTAGGCCCCAGGTCTAGTTGGTTGCCAGGCTGCCTTGTGCAGATGCTGCTGGCTGCTGTTTAGTGGGGTCTGGTCATGACGTGGCTGGCTGTGGAATCTTAGGGGGTCCTTGAGGCTAGTGCTGGCTCAGTGGTGGGTGGAATCAGGGTCCTGAAGGCTCTGGGTCTGTTGCCTACACACTGGCAGATGAAGCCAGATCCTGGGGTTAGTGCTGGTCCACTGGCAGGCAGAACTGGTTTCCTGGAGTCTGGCTGCAGGCCCCAGGGAAATCAGAGCTTATTTGATGGGTGTCCATTTGATGGGTGTCCATCAAATAACTGGGAGGGGTGTCAGTTCCTGACACACTTGGGTATGGGGTCTCGGTGTCCCTGCTAGTGGGCCAGGCCAGGGCCCAGCTGGTACTAAGTACGGTGTATGGCCTGAGCTGTGGGATCATAGTGTTCATGGTTCTGGTGTCTGCCCTTTGGTGGATGAGGCTGGTCTAGTAGCTTGGTCTGGCTTCCTGGTAGGAGGGGCTGGTGCCTGTCCACTAGTGAGTGGATCTGGGTATTGGCCCTCTGGTGGGCTGGGCCATGTCTAGGGACAAACCCAGAGGTGGCTGTGAGCTCTTTAGTCTTTAGTTAGCCTGTCTACTGATGGATGGGGCTGTGTCCCATTTTGTTGTTTGTCTGAGGTGTCTCAGGAGTGTCGCCTGCAGGCTGTTTGGTTGGTCCACGTCTTGGAACTAATGAGCCAAGATGTCAGCCATCAGCAATGTTCCCTAATATATCTGCCACCAGTGTCTATGTCCCCAGGGTGAGCCGCAGCTCCCCCCACCCCCCAAACAGGAGACTCTCCCAGACTAGCAGGTAGGTCTGGCCCAAGCTCCTATCAAATTAATTCTTTTGTCCTGAGTCCCAGTGTACGTGTGATTTTTATGCGCCCTTGAAGAGTGAGGTCTCTATTTTTCCCAGTCCTGTGGGGCTCCTGCAATTACGCCCTGCTGGACTTCAAAGCCAAATGCTCTGGGAGTTCATCTTCCCAGTGCCAGACCCCCTGGCTGGGGAGCCTAACGTGGGGCTCAGAACTCTCGCTCCTGTGGGAGAATCTCTGCAATATAATTATTATCTAGTTTGTGGGTCACGCACCCAGGGAGGGGTATGGGATTTGATTATATCAAGAGTCCACCCCTCCTACTGGTCTCGCTGTGGTTCCTTCTTTATGTCTCTAGCTGTAGAAGATCTTTTCTGGTAGGCTCCAATCTTTTTTTTACCTATGGTTATTCTGCAGATAGTTATGATTTTGGTGTGCTTATGAGAGGAGGTGAGCTCAGGGTCTTTTTACTCTGCCATCTTGGCTGCTCTCCCACAAACTTTTGTGGGCTCACCTTTGTGATCAGAAAGGGACTAGGTTGATTTCCCCCCATGATAACATGAAGTGGGAATATCATTCTCAAATATCAGATGAATTGGATGGAAAAGTATGGTTGACAGAGAAACACTAGCATTCTCATTGTCTGCTGTACTCCCAAAATAGACTGTAAACTCATGGTCAGGAGTATTTTTTAAAATTATTTTTACTTATGTAAGTAATGCATTATTAAATTATCTGAGTTAAAAAATTAAAACAGTCTCCATAAGTCTAAAGACTCCCACTGATCAGCCTTTCCTAGGAGGTAAACACTCAATTACTATTATCAGTTTGATATGCTATGCATTGACCTAGAATATGTATAGTTATAAAAATGTATCATATTGTATATGTTGCTTTACAGCATGGTTCTTTTATTCACCATGTGTCTTGTCAGTTTACCTGTAAAGCTTATATAGATGTACCTCACTCCTTTTAACTGCTGCATAATAGTTCTTTAAATGGGTAATCATCTTTTTTTTGGATTGCTGCACATTTGTTTCCTATTTTTCATTATTATAAACAGTGCTGCCATGAACCACTTTCTGTTTGCCTCACTGTGCATATTTGCAAGTGCTTCTCTAGAGTGTATACCTAGAAATGGAATTTCTGGGTCAGGCTGTTCATTTTTTTTTTTTTTTTTGCGGTACGCGGGCCTTTCACTGTTGTGGCCTCTCCCATTGCAGAGCACAGGCTCCGGACACGCAGGCTCAGCAGCCATGGCTCACAGGCCCAGCCGCTCCACAGCATGTGGGATCTTCCTGGACCGGGGCACGAACCCGTGTCCCCTGCATCGGCAGGTGGACTCTCAACCACTGCGCCACCAGGGAAGCCCTGTTCATATTTTTAAAAACATGTATGTATTTATTTAAAACATTTAATGAATAAACTTTTTGAATAGGAAGTAAATGCACATGGTGAAAAATCATTGAAAAGTTGTGATATGAGAAGTAATCTCTTTTATTCTGGAACAGTTCTTTATTGATGCTTGACTTTTATAAATGTTAAATACTACAAGCCAGTTATTTTGTAGTATGTCTTCAATTTGGGTTTGTCTGATGTTTCCTCATGTTAGTTTTAGGTTATATGTCTTTGGTAGGAATAGCACACAAGCGAGGCTGGTTTCTTATTTTATCCTATCAGGTGATGCATGATTTTCATTAATCCCGTTACTGATGATGTTCAATTTAATCATTTGGTTAAGGTGTTGTCTGTCTGCTAGACTTTTATACTATAAAGCTTTCCTTTTTTTTTTTGAGTAGAGGTATTTTGAGACTCTGTATATATCTTTCTATTCATCACACTTTTCATTCATTCATTCATTCATTTATATTCACATGGGCTCATGGTTTTCTATTTTATTTGGTTAATTATAGTCTGTAATCAATATTTATTTATTTATTTTTCTTTTTTCTTTGGCTGTGCTGAGTGACTTGTGGGATTTTAGCTCCCCAAGCAGGGATCAAACCTGGGCTCCCTGCAGTGAAAGCACAGAGTCCTAACCACTGGACCACCAGGGAATTCCCATGTAATCAATATTTATTTTGATGTTTATGTTGTCTCAGGTTTGGACAGTGGGAGCCCCTTCAAACTGGCTTCTGGATCCTTTTGACATATCTCTATCATTCTTTTTTTTTTTTTTTTTTGTGGTATGCGGGCCTCTCACTGTTGTGGCCTCTCCCGTTGTGGAGCACAGGCTCCGGACGCGCAGGCTCAGCGGCCATGGCACACGGGCCTAGCCGCTCCGCGGCATGTGGGATCTTCCCAGACTGGGGCACGAACCCGTGTCCCCTGCATCGGCAGGCGGACTCTCAACCACTGCGCCACCAGGGAAGCCCCTCTATCATTCTTTGAACATTTTCTTACTTTATCATACAACATGTGTCAGGAGCATCTTATATTTTCTGGCAACCAGTCCTAGAATCAGCCATTTCTCCAGAATGCCCTGGTTTAATTTGCTGGAATATGGTATTTAGAAGCCATTATGTAGGTTCTAACTGTGGTAAGTATGTTCATTGCTATTGGGGTGTTACTGCTCCATGTCTTCTCAGTGGACACACATATATATGTGTGTGTGTGTGTGTATGTGTATATATATATATATACACATATATACATATATATGTGTGTGTTTATATAATGTGTAATACATATTATAATGTACATATAATATGCATCTATATATTTTTTGTGTCTGTATATATTGAAAGCTGTGAGTTCACACTAATACCTCCAATTCCAGTTAAATATCCAACACTGCAGGATTCATTGTAGTTTTCTTCCTCTCCGTATCTGTAACTTCCTTCTCCAGTAGTGAGAAATCTGTCTCCCACTCTTCTTAAAAGAGGAAACACTTGTGATGTTTGGTAGACCAATATTAATTCTTCCTCTCTCAACTTGGGGTCTACATGGGACAGTAATTATGCAACGTGAAAACATGGATAATAGAGTTTTGTTTGATAGTTTAATCTGCATTTGATAATTTAATCTTTGAAAATATTGAATAGAGTAGAATCTCTAATTTTACATTTGTAGGTATTTATACTATGTTATCACTGCCAAGAGAAGCAAAATCTTAGTTTGATATCTCAGGAGATGATCATACTGTCATACTGTAAATGAGGGAAATGAATTATATGATATGTAATTGTCTTTATAAAAAATTTCCTGACTTTATGTCTTTAGTGGAAATAAAAACAACTGATTCCAAGTTGCAGCTATGAGGAAATCTCTGAGTTTATTTAAAACATTTATTTAAAAATGTTTCTGGGCTTCCCTGGTGGCGCAGTGGTTGAGAGTCCGCCTGCCGATGCAGGGGACGTGGGTTCGTGCCCCGGTCCGGGAAGATCCCACATGCTGCGGAGTGGCTGGGCCCGTGAGCCATGGCTGCTGAGCCTGCGTGTCCAGAGCCTGTGCTCTGCAACGGGAGAGGCCACACAGTGAGAGGCCCGCGTACTGCAAAAAAAAAAAAAAAAAAAAAAAGTTTCTTTTTAGTTGGAAAACCTTTTGATAATTTTATAACCTGCCAGCTACCATTTTATTTTCTAAAATTTATGGTTATCATTAGAGTCAGGTATAAAATGTTATACTTTTTCACATTTGCATGTTTTAAAATTAAGGAATCTTTAATTAAGGGTGATATTTGATTCATTAATGGTAATGTATTTCTTCTAATAATTATAAGTATCTTAAATGTGGTATCAGCTATTCTTTTTCAGATCTTTGGCCTGGGATCGCTTTACCACCCACACAGTTCCCTTTTCATGTCTTTAAGTACTGCTTACTAGGCTGGGCTTCTCTAATCTCCAGTTTTGGAGATTGATTTTAGCTGTTAAATAGGAAGCTTAAACTCAACATGAACAAAACAAAACCCCTGTTTTTGTTTTTGTTTTCCTTTCAGTTTTATTGAGATATAAATGACATACAGCGCTAAGTTTAAGGTGCACAGCATAATGATTTGACTTACATACATCATGAAATCATTACCACAATAAATTTAGTGAACATCCATCATCACATATAGATTCAAAATAAAAAGAAAAAGCATTTTTTCCTTGCGATGAGAACTCTTAGGATTTACTTTCCTAACAGTTTTCATACATACAGCAGTCTTAATTATATTAATCATGTTGTATATTACATCCCTAGTGCTTACTTATTTTATAACTGGAAGTTTGTATCTTTTGACCACTTTTATTCAATTCTGCCTCCCTCCACCTCCACCTTGGGTAACCACAAAATCTGATCTCCTTTTCTGAGTTTGTTTGTTTTTGAAGTATAATTGACCTACAACACTATGTTAGTTTCACATAGTGAAACATAGTGTTTCAGTATTTCTGTGTGTTACAAAATGATCACCACTATACTAGTTACTGTCACCAAACAAAGATATTACATTATTATTGACTATTCTCTACACTGTACACTTCATCCCCATGACTCATTTATTTTTGTAATTGGAATTTTGTACCTCTTAATCTCCCTCACCTATTTTGCTCATCCCCCACCCTCCTTCCCAAGCTATTCTCTGTATCTATGACTCTGTTTCTGTTTTGTTATGTTTGTTCATTTGTTGTTTTTTTAGAATCCACACATAATAGAAATCATACATTATGTCTTTTTGTCTTTCTCTGTGACTTATTTCACTTTGCACAATACAGTCTGGGTCCATCCATGTTGTTGCAAATGGCAGAATTTCATTCTTTTTTTATGTCTGAGTAATATTCCATTGTGTGTATATATATATATATATATATATATATATATGTACACCACATCTTTAGTCATTCATCTGTTGATGGGCACTTGGGTTGCTTCCATATCTTGGCTATTATAAATAGAGCTGCTGTGAACATTGGCGTGCATGTATCTTTTCAAATTAGTGCTTTCATTTTTTTCCAGATATATACCCAGGAGTGAGATTTCTGGATCATGTGGTAGTTCTGTTTCTAGTTTTTTGAGGAACCTCCATACTGTTTTCTATAGTGGCCTCACCAATTTACATTCCCACCAACAGTGCATGAGGGTTCCTTTTTCTTTCTTTTTTTCACGTCCTTGCAAACACTTGTCATTTGTTGTCTTTTTTTTCAAAAATTTCAATGTTTATTTACACATTGCATATCAAAAAGTTTGAAAAAAAAAGTTTCAACAGGAAGTTAGCAAATTCTCATAGATCTGCCTGTTTCTAGCACTTGGGGGAGATGGGAGTCTTGTAGTTCTTAGAGACTGGAATCCTGATGGCAGAACTTCAAATGTTCTCATCACTTGCCAAGGAAGTGCCATACTTGATCTTCTTCATTACTTCCTTTATTCAGTGAAAATGACACTGATTCAACTAATGATCTAGCTTCCTCTTGAGAGCAATGGAAAGGGCTATCACATACCTGCACATTTGTCCAATTTATAACTCCTCCATCACACTTCTCCATAAGCAATGCTTTGCAACATTCATGAGTAGATTTAATAACTTTAAGAGCAAAAACCTTGTTCTTGAATTCTCCATTAAAAGCAAACTGGTTTTCCAGTTTTCCCTCTGGTATCTTATAAAATCTAAACCAATTAAATTAAGCGTAGCTTCTAAGTAACCAGGTTTGTACTTCTTAACATCTTCAATATCATGAAACTTGGAGGCTTCAGGATCATTCACATTGATAGCAATTAATTTCCAATCTGTTTCACCCTGATCTATAAGAGCCAGAATTCCAGGGATCTTCACATGAACAACATCTCCACAAGAAAGAACCTTTGAGCGTATCTCACAAACATCAATAGGATTATTATCTCCACAACAGTCTGTGCTCTTATCTTTTTGATGGGGATCTTCCCAAGTCTGAGGGAGGGCACCATAATTCCATATATAACCCTTGTGAGGAAAGATAATTGCCACATAGGGAAGCTTGCCATCCTTTACATCTTGTTTAATGGGATTCAATGACTCCTCTGTGGCAATCTCCATTTTAGCATTTGTCCACGGAGGTACTTCTACAACCATATTAAACAAATTCTCATATTCATCATTTCGTGCTCTCTTTGTAGGAATGCCATTTTCCTCTTCAGAGGAATATGAAAGGGGAAATGTAGTGACCAGCTACATTCTTGAAAAAGAGGTGATAACCAGGAGTGGGGCTGGCTGTGCTCCTCTGTGTGGTACAGGGCCATGGTGCAACACGGCCGGGACCCTGAGCTCACTCCCTGTGGCAGGTGGGCAGCAGTGGCGGCGGTGGTGGTGGCAGGGGGGGCGCCAACGCGCCAGACCCAGCTGGTCTGTTGTCTGTTTGATAATAACTATTCTTACATGTGTGCGGTGAGATCTCATTGTGGTTTTGATTTGTATTTCCCTGATGATTAGTGATGTTAAGCATCTTTTCATGTGCCTGCTGGCCATTTTCTTTGGAAAAATATCAGTTCAGTTCCTCTGCCCATTTTTTAATTGGATTGTTTGTTTTTTTGACATTAAGTTATATGAGTTCTTTGTATACTTTGATGTTAACTCCTTATTGGATACATTGTTTGCAGATTTCTTCTCCCATTCAACTGGTGGCCTTTTCGTTTTGTTGGTAGTTTTCTTTGCTGTATTTTTTAGTTTGATGTAGTCCCATTTGTTTATTTGCTTTTATTTCCTTTGCTTGTTTGTTTTTTAAGTCAAACCTTACCTTCTCACATATTCCCCTATTTCTATAAGTAGCAACATCCTTCTTTGAGTTTCTGAGGTCAGAAATTTTGCAGTGGGCTTCCCTGGTGGCGCAGTGGTTGGGAGTCCACCTGCCGTTGCAGGGGATGCGGGTTCGTGCCCCGGTCCAGGAGGATCCCACATGCCACGGAGTGGCTGGGCCCGTGAGCCACGGTCGCTGAGCCTGCGTGTCCGGAGCCTGTGCTCCGCAGCGGGAGAGGTCGCAACAGTGAGAGGCCTGCGTGTCGCAAAAAAAAAAAAAAAAAATTTTTGCAGTTAGCTTTGACTTTTTTCTCACTCTCATACCCATAATTGGTCCATCATTAAACCTTTTATAGTATATTCAGATCTGTCTAATGCTCTCTACCTGCTTCCTACTCAGTCATAGTGATTCAAGCTACCGTCATCTCTTGTCTAAATTCTTCTGGTAGCCTCCGAATTGTCTTCCTGCTTCCATGTTTGCCTTACCATCTGTTCTCCACCTTGAAGCCAGACTGATATCTTAAAAACATACATTATATCATTTTACTTCTCTGCTCAAAACTTCCAGGAGCTTCTCTCTTTAACTCAGAAAAAAGCCCAATGGCCTCTGCATACCTTACATTCGATCTAAGTTTTTTCTACTTCTTTGGCCTCATCTCCAACATTCTTTCCTTTTCTTGTTCTACTCTAGCCGTACTACTGGCCTTCTTGCTGTTCTTTGAGCATACTAAACATTTGCCTACCTCAGGGCCTTTGCAGTTATTATTCTCTCAGGCCGGAATGCTCTTTAATCTGATATTTTCTTGGCTTAAATTCTTCAGTTTTTTTCAGGTCTCTTGCTCAGATATCACCTTATCAGAAAAAGCTTTCCTGACTGCCCTAAGTAAAATTAACCTACCTCTCATGCTCCTTATCCCCCTTTCCTGTTTAATATTTTTCCATAGCACTTGTCACCATCTAACATTTTTAATATAATTAACATTGTATTTTACATACAATCTATCTGAATAAATTATATATATTTAGTATAATGTATGTTGACTTATAGCCCCCACTAGACTATAAAGTCCATGGAATCAGGGACTTTGATTTTTTTTATTATGTGTCCTCAGTGTTTGTAACAGTTTTTAAAATGTAATTGGTGTTCCATTAATATTCATGGGGTAAGTAAATAAATAAATTTACCTTATTAGAGAAAGAATTTACTTTGTTCAGATTCTAATAGTACCAGTCAAGTTAAGACATTTCCTGATGCTTTCTTCTCTCTTTGCCTAGTTCCATCCCTGATGGAAACAGAAGCAATTTTGTGTGTGGAGATGGGAGTTGGATGGGTTAAAGAATGCAAGGGAGGAAATAGAGAAAAAGAAGACCACACCCTTCTCCTCCACTTTAAGTGTCCCAGGTTGAAACTACTACCAGTTGGCAGAGGGAAGAAGTTTTAACTTTAAATCAAGTTGGTGTTTTGATTAATAAACTGGACTAGACATTATTATTACTGAGCTAGATTATTCTTGGCACTAAAAGTAACTTAAAAGAAGAGTGTCTAAGAAAATTATGGGACCTTTCCTTACCCAACATTTTCTTCAAAGGACAAGAGAAAAAAATGAATCTGCAGATTGGTTATGAAGGACCTAGTATAAAGGGAATGAATGAAGTTGTTGTTTGTTTGGGGTTTTTTTCGTTTGTTTGCATTCTATGGAGTTCTGCTTAATCAACATAATGGTTACCCTTCTATTGTGCTCTTTATCACAATGGTTAGTAATCTGTTGTTTACGTGTCTGTCTCCCTTACTAGACTATGAGTATAAGAAGAGAGGGCCAGTGTTTTATTAAGCCTGTTTATCCAAGACCCACCATGGTGCCTGAAACATAGCAACCATTTAGTGTTTGTTGAATAGCACCCTCCTCCCCCAGCCTCTCTTCTCACCTCAATTCAAGAGTTACCTGCATACCAAAATACGTTGAGTATCAAAAATGCAATATTTGGTGATATAAAAGAGGCTGATTGCTTAGATATTTAGAGATTATACTGTATTCCAAGGTTTAGATCTGCTTACCACAATGAAAATTTAATATCACTCCATTCTATACTCTAAGGGAAAACACTTTACTTCTGATGTATCACAGGGTTGCCTTTATTCTTCCTTTCTTGCTCAAGCTCTCAGCCACTTAATCTGTCTCCCCCGGCAGGGTATGAATGTGGCTTTTATGGAATCCAGTGTTTAGAATAAAAGCTGAAAATAATCCTCTTCTCTCCACATCTGGTATTGCTGTGATGCCTTTTAAAGGCAGAGCTTGAACCCTTATTATTTAAAAGTTTGAAAGTCAACATCTCTGTATGCTTGTGACAAATGCAAAAAAAATTGACGACTTTTTGAAAGACTGTGGAGAGAGCCTGTGTTTTAGTATAAAAACTACAGCATCATTGTCACTATGATCCAGAGGCGAAAAGTTATAAAACATTTTGGCTCAAAGAGATGCGACATGAATTTAATAATTTTCATGTGGATAATCATTTTCCAAACAAACTGTAGCCATGACTTAATCCCTCCTAGAAAGACAGGAGTGTATCTTCAAACAAACTGCCTAAGCTGTTTGTTCACAGTTTGCTTTTTGATTCAGCAAGATGGATTATGAGGGGTAACAACCAGAGCTGTGACAGCTTTGGCTAAATCCCACCTGGCGTTCAGTTCGTTCTTTTCTCCTTTAAAAAGCTCTCCAAGTTCATAATTCTACAAAAGGCTCAATCAAAGTCATTGGAGGAGTGCCTTGGCTTAAGGATGGTGGTAGTGGCGGGGTTGGGGGGTGGTGTTGGGGGAGGGGTTTAATATGCCAAGTAAAAGATCCATTGTTATTGAAAAATTCTTCATTTGTTTTATTTACATAGTGAAAGCAACCCAAGTATGAATCCAATTTGAAAAATGCAGTACTTTGGCTGACTGTGAAGTGAAGTAAAAACATTTAAGTCCTATCCCACTGCTTTTAGTGAATCTTTCCTGGTCAGTGACAGCCCAGTGACCCTTCTTGGGGCACAGTGTGGCTGCCTTTTTCCTGACCTCTAGACATTGTTTCTTCCATGGCACTCATCCACAATCATATTATATATATAATACACACGTGAAACCTCCTCCATCATATTTATTAGCCTATCTCCTTTCTACTATGGTTACTATCATCTTTATTCCCCTCACCCTGGCTAAAAGTGTCAGTAGGGAAGGAAAGAAAAATTTGGTAGTCTTTCATTGCATATGCGAGTTCCTGACAGAGGAGTTGCAAAATACAGGACTAAATGGCTACTAAGTATTTCTTTTTTCAGTTGTAGGATGCCGTGTTAGGTATCTCACAGTTCTTTAGTTCCTTGGTTAGAATAGGCAAGTTAGTGTTAATTGTTTATGGTCAGCAGCTGTCCACTTTGGGATATCAACATATTGGTCAGTCTTCATTACTCATGAAGTGGGTAACAGATCATTTGCCATTAATAATTCAAATGCTGACATTTAAGAATAAATTACTTTGGGCTTCCCTGGTGGCGCAGTGGTTGAGAGTCCGTCTGCCGATGCGGGGCACGTGGGTTCGTGCCCCGGTCCGGAAGGATCCCACATGCCGCAGAGCGGCTGGGCCCATGGGCCATGGCCACTGAGCCTGTGCGTCCGGAGCCTGTGCTCTGCAACCAGAGAGACCACAACAGTGAGAGGCCTGCGTTTCGCAGGAAAAAAAAAAAAAAAAAAGAATAAATGACTTTAAAAATGGGAGCTAGGGGCTTCCCTGGTGGCACAGTGGTTGGGAGTCTGCCTGCTAATTCAGGGGACACGGGTTCGGGCCCTGGTCTGGGAGGATCCCACATGCCGCGGAGCAACTAGGCCCGTGAGCCACAACTACTGAGCCTGTGCGTTTGGAGCCTGTGCTCCGCAACAAGAGAGGCCGCGACAGTGAGAGGCCTGTGCACCGCGATGAAGAGTGGCCCCTGCTTGCCACAACTAGAGAAAGCCCTCGCACAGAAACGAAGACCCAACACAGCAAAAATAAATAAATTAATAAACTCCTACCCCCAACATCATCTTTAAAGAAAAAAAGGGGGAGCTAAATCAAAACCATCCGTATTTACAGTAAAATCAGTTTATCTTTACTTGCATTGAAGCAGCGAAAGAAAGTGTAGAGTTAGCATGAAGAATTGTGACAATGTCTATGGGAGTACTACATTCCTGGGAGGACAAAATGTTAGGAAACACAAATCTTTGCTTCAAAGCCCTAGAAAGTAGAAGCAAGAGATGGCAAAATTAGATTGCCTTATACTCTTTGATTCCTTGTCATCATTCCCTGTATGGACAGTAATTTTGTACCTGATGCTACCTTCCTAAAGTCATCTTTGAGACTTGGTTTCTAACGTATAACTACTTAGCATGCATTTGATCCCATATGCTAACAAGAAAGGAAAACTATAAATCCAATCTTGCTTTGAGATTGAACTATGGATTTCAATTACTATATCAAACCTTATACCTGAATTGTTGTTAAGCGCCAACATTATTTGCATCTAACTTCCTCTTCCTTTATCTGCATACCTATCATGGAAGTGCTAAGCAGGAATACAGGGGCACAAGGGTTGTCAACCTATGGGAAAAGGAAATAAATTTTAGAAATTTGGTGTTTGGTCCCTGGATCATTCAAGAGTGGCAGTCTGTTAAAATATTGATGTGTGCATATGGTGTCATCTCTTCAGATATCCTAGTAACAACCTATCTTTGAGACTCAGAGCTTGAAGTTTAAGAAAAGCATGAATTGAGAATATGGCATTATATTAGTCTTTTTCTCTCTTTCAGTCTTTGATAGGTGTTGAGGACAATAAACTTGAAGGTTTTTTTGTACTTTGATTAAACAGTTTAATTATTGTATTGTTTTAATATTTTCTGTGGTTTCTGTGTTTTTCATGTTTTGCACCATTATTTCAGGTCTTCTGGACCTGAGATTCAAGTACAAGTTGTTGAAATTATTACATTTTTAACAATATATTGGAATCTGCCATAATCTTATTTATTATTTTATGTTCAGGTATTTGTTGATGTCAGTTAAAAATTATGGCCTTTATATACATTAATTTATTTGCAACATATTTAAATATACATATTGAAAGCATATTTATTTCTAGTATATATAAACACGTATTTTTTAGTTTATACATATGTAACACTTATTTTCAGTGTATGTGTAATAGTCACAAATATTTTCCAGTGGCATTTGAAATGAAATTTTAATTTTTCATTGTTTTTCTTTTAAATTGATCAGTATAACTGATTAAGTAATCAGCTTTCATCTTTTTGTGTATGAAATGAATGTTTTCTGCTTTTACCTGGTAATATACTTTTAGGGTAGCTAAGGTTTGGGGATGCAGCAGGGAGTTCCCAGAATGAAAGTGTTAACTCCCTGAAGAAACAGAACTCTGAAGAAATGTAGTGACAATTGTTTGGCACTAGCGTAGCACAGGCAGGTTTTAACATGCAAATCCTGTTCTGTTGCTCTTGTTTTCCTGGTACCCAGAGAAAACCCAGATAATCATTGTCACTCTAACCACAACTGCTCAAAATGGGCTCTTACTCAATAAAGAAGATAAAGACACTTTTAAAATTTGTTTTTGAGGGTCTGAGTTCTGTAGAAATACTCAGGCTGAAAACAGGGGGAGGAAAACAAATATTTGTTAAGTGATGTGCCTGTGTCTAACATTAAACTAAATGATAGACGATAAAAAACAAAAATGCTAATATTTCTATAAACAAGGACCTACAGATAAGATAGATAAAGCATATGTAGGAATCAGTTTATAAACATGGCATTGTTTTCTACAGGGTTAACATTGTGCGAAATTTTGGGTCATGGACTCCTTGAAAATCTGTTTATAGAATAATACATAGTTACATAAAATTTGTAGGAATTTTACAGAGGAAGGGGGTCTAAGAACCCCTAGAATAGAAAACAGGACAGTAATTTTAGGTTGTTCTTTCTTCATTATTTATTCAGAGAAATCCTAGATAAGGACATTACTACTCATATATTCTCTTACAGCACCATTTTTCTCATCTTAGATGTTCATGGTTATAAATTAACATTTATTTGTGTGATTATTTGCTTAATGTCTGCGTCCTTAACTTGACTGTAAGCTCCATGCTGGCAGAAATATCCTCAATCACTGTTTCACTTCCTGTGATGAGCACAGTTCCTGGTACATAGTAATCACACAAATATTGGTTGAAAGAATTAACGACTGATCGTGGATTTGACATTAAATATACAAGTTAGAGAAGACAGCTAGAGTTACCTGTGCTGGAATTGTCAGGGTGAGTTTGATGGAGGAGGCAACACCAGTTCAACCCACATTTATTGAGCACTTACCGTGGGTAGGGCCTTGGGCTCTGCATGGGATGGGGGAGATATCTAGAGCTTATTTTTGAAAGGTGGGAAGTTTTGATGGACACAGAGGCAGGGAAGAGGCATCTTGGGTGAGGGGAAATAGCAGGTTTAAAGAGTGGTGTGGAAAAAGCACAGTGGATGAGAAAACTAGCATTGCTGGTGGATGTTGGATAATTGTAGAAAACACGGTGTGACAAGTTGTGAATTGTTTTGACCAAGATGTTGCCTTAGGTTGCCTTGGGTCTCCATAAGCAGACCTTGTGATGAGGATTCATGTGCAAGTGATTTCTTAGAGAAGTACTCCCAGGAGAAATGAATAAGGGCGTGAAGGGAAGGGGAAGAAGCCAAATAAGTGTGTGTGTTTTTTTAGGCAAAGTCCCAGTTTCAGCCTGATCCTGCCAGGGAGTTCTGAAGTGTAAATTACACCTCAGAATATGTCCAAATCCAGGCAAGGGAGCTAGGCTGTCACACTCCCACATTATTTGGGCATCAACTGCTGGTTATCCCAGGGGATCTAAACTCCCAGGCCCTCCCTGTTTTCTTTGCAGGAGCAGGGACAAAGTAGCTCTAGTAGCTCCAGGGCAGTCATTGGAAGAGAGTAGTATGTGCTGATAATTATTAAAAGCAAATCACCCCAAAGCCAAGGAATGGACACACAGAAAGGTCAGAAGGATGGTAAAGCCTCTGGGGAGAGCACCTGCAGTGACTGCTACAGGAGTTCTAGCTTGACTTAGTAAGCAATAGAGATTCATCACAGTGGTTCCCAAATCTGGCTACACGTTAGAAACACCAGAGGAACTTTTAAAGAAAAATTCATGACTTGCTCTGACTCAGATGAATTAAATCAGAACCTCTTCAGGTAGAACTTTGGCATGAGTGCTTTTTTTAAAAAGCTCCTCCCTTGGAATCAAAGGATTGACTGGATTACAGGCTCCAGGGCAAGGATATGGCAGGATGTAAGTATAAATAGTATTTTTAGGGAGATAAAGAGGCAGAATTTTATAGGCTGTATTCAAGGGAGAAAGAACTGGAGGAGGTAAAGTTTTAACAAAAGGTGATGACATGGACTGTGATGGTGGCAGAGAAAATGGAGATTAAAGGAACAAACTTGAGAGAAATTTTAAGGAAAAATCCAGGAGATTTAATAACTGATTGAATGTAAGAGATGGAGGAGTCAAAGATGGCTTGAAGATTTCCAGGCTGGGAGTCTGGCTTTGAAGCAATGTTCTTTGAAGTACTATGATGCTCAGACTGTGTGGAAAATTATTTTAGCATAACCCTTTGACATTTTCTGGAGAAGGGAAGGTGCTTATTATTAATAAGGAAGATTGTCTTCCTTATTATTCTTTGTTCACAACTTAGACATTCTACTAACTCTTTTAGGCTAAAAGTGATTGTTTAGATCATATGATCCATAATATAATGAAAGTAAATATATCTTATGTGGCCTGAGAAATTTGTTCCCATGGAACTTGGAGCTTGGGTGTTCAGAAATGGTGTTCATAATTCTGTCATATTCTGCTAGTGTCAACATTCCAGTTGACAGGATTGGCACTGGTTACTTCTGCTATTAATACTGCTAAATATACAAGTTTATAGCCATCTATCTTTCCTTATATCTTAGTCATAAATTGTAACCCTTGATATAACTAGATATATCTTTATATATAACTATGGGCTGGAGTTATATATAACTGTGGGCTCCTTAGACCACGTGATGTCAGACTGACTTCTGGGAAGTATGTGGGCTGGAGATTGAGCTAAACCATGCAGGTAATTATTCAATCAATCATGCCTACATATTAAACCCCCATAAAAACTCTGGACATGGAAGTTTGGGTGAGCCTCCTTAGCTGGGAGTACTCTTAGAGTATTGTCATGTATAGGTGCTGGAAGAGTAATGCATCTCTGAGGATGGTGAAAGCTTTGCATCTGGAACCCTTCCAGATTTTGCCCTATGCACGTTTTCCTTTGGTTGATTCTAACTTGTATCCTTTTGCTATAATAAAACTATAATGATAAGTCTAATGTTTTCCAAAGTCCTATGAGTTGTTCTAGTGAACCATCAAACCTGTGGGTGGTCATGAGAACTCCCCTGAATTTTTAGCTAGCTGGTCTGAAGTAAGGGTGTCCTTTTGGGAACACTGAACTTGTGCCTGGTGTCTGAAATGAGAGCAGTCTTGAGACTGTTCCCTCTGATTTTTCACTTGGTGTCAGAAGTCTTGGGCATACTTGGCAGTCTGGAGGACTATGCCCTTAACCTTTAGTCTGACCAACTTTGGGTGATGGTCAAGCAGAGCATTGCATAGGATTGATATATAGACAGATAGGGAAGTTCTATTTCTGGAAATGTTAAACTAGGGATGTTAAGGAAAGATGTAGTTGTCTTGCCGGTAGTCATGTTGTCTACCATGTGGTGATAGCCTGCATGCAGAATGTAGCTAGGTAGAGTAATAGAATCATGAAATGGAGAAAGAAAGCTCTGATAATGTTGTTTGAGCCCCCCGATTTCACTGTGCCAGACACCATATGTATCTATGACTTCCTGGTTCAGTAAATCACTAAATTTCCTTTTCGATTAAACTGGTTTGAACTGGCCTCCACCACTGCAGTCTAAGAGTTTGCCAAACACTTGTTCTTGGGACCCAGTGCTTTTCCTAGAGGATCACAAACCTCCACATGTATTGCTGAATGAAATTTTGATTAAGAATTTCCTTATTTTCATGAAACCCTGATAATCACTTAGAACTTCATTTCAAATGTACTCTAAACTTTTTTTTTATTAAGGAAGAAACATTATCCTTGTTAAAACATTTCATTAATGAGTGACAAAGTTTATCCTCTTGAATTATATTATCTAACTGTATTTTTTGGTATGGAAATTGAGAATAAGGGGGAAATGTAGAGTCAAAAAGATTCTGGAAATACTTATACTTAAAAAAATTTCTTTGTTGAGCATATAACTAATAAAAGGAAATAACTAATAAAAATTTGATGTTTGGGTGCACAAACTTGGGTTTGGGAGCAAATTCTTTTGGATTAAAATTATATGATGTGTAAATTTCCATATACGGAAATTAGCCTGTCTACAAATCTGTATAGAATTTATTCAAGGACAGATTATATATACATATACACATTTAAAATAATTATTGAATTTTTCCTATTAGAAAGCAATAAATACTTATTTTAGAAAAGGGAAAAAATGTTCATTCATTCAAGATATGTCTTTAGCACCTATAATATATGAGACATTCTCAAAAGATTGCAATGAACAAGACAAATGTATTTTTGCTCTCATGCAGATTAAATTTTGTGGTATAAAAGAAAATAGAATTATCCATAATCCTACTCTCTGAAAGAACAAGGTTAATATTTTAGTGTATTTCCAACATACGTGCTTGAGTGGGGTGTGTATGTGTGTGTGTAGTGCAATTGAAATAATATTCTGCATACAGTTTTGGATTCTGCTTTTTCCTTTAGCTTTTTATTTTTAATCTTACCTTTAGCTAGTTAACATTCTTCAAAAACATTAGTTTTAATGGCTATTAATATTGTAAGTTATATTTATTTACCTTTAAAGAAATCTTTTTTTTTTTAATTACCACACTGTGATGAGTAGTTTTGTCCACATACATTTGTCTAAACCATGCCTATTTCATTAAGATACATTCTTGAAATGAAATGAGTGGCTAAAAAGACAGGAATATTTTCAAGTTTCAGTTTCATAAATCTGAATTTTTTCCTAGAAAGGGTGTATTATGTTAGATTCCTGCCAAAGAAGAGTTAGAAAATGCTTATCTCATTTCACTTTTGCCATAATTAAATATTGATGTACATTTCTTGCTAGCATTATTTTACACTTGTGTTTTTGTTAAAGGATGCTATTCTGCAGTATAAGTTCTAACTAGTTATTTCAGGCATATGGGAAATCAGTTATTTTCTTCTTTTTTAGTAAATTTATTTATTTTATTTATTAATTTTTGGCTGTGTTGGGTCTTCATTGCTGTGCACAGGCTTTCTCTAACGGCGAGTGGGGGCTACTCTTTGTTGTGATGTGTGGGCTTCTCATTGCGGTGGCTTTTCTTGTTGGAGAGCACGGGCTGTAGGTGTGAGGGCTTCAGTAGTTGTGGCACACGAGCTCAGTAGTTGTGGCTCGTGGGCTCTAGAGTGCAGGATCAGTAGTTGTGCCACTCAGGCTTAGCTGCTCTGCAGCATGTGGGATCTTCCCAGACCAGGGCTCGAACCTGTGTCCCCTGCATTGGCAGGCGGATTCTTAACCACTGCGCCTCCAGGGAAGCCCCTAATATTTTCTTTTGCAGTGCCCATTCTCCAGCAGTGGTCTTGGTATTGGAGCAACAATCAAACTCACAAAACACAATAGGCTTCACCCAGCTTTAAGTCAATTTAGCATTAGGAAAAGATACAGATGGACAAGAGAACAGCATGCACAACAACAACATAGAAGAGAGTTTATGATTTTCAGGCACAGATTCCAATGTTCCAGTTACTTCACACTTGACATATGCATGGTGTTAAGAAATGGGGCTATGTGGTAGACCATCTCAACTTTTATATAGCTTATCAAGTAACCTCTTTAGGGATACAGGAGTAGAGTCCATTCTCCAGGGCTGCTGCATCTTATCAATATAGATTCCTCACTCTAATTTCAACAGTGAGGTACAGGTGCTTGGTTTGTACAAATGCTTAGCTAGAGATTATTATTTATTTTGCAATCATTGTAGATCTACTCCTCACAATTCCTTGAGCTAGCAGTAGCCATCCATGAGGATAGAGGAAAGGAGCCAGCTGTTAACTCTTCCCTTTGATCCCGTATCTAGAATTTTTATTAAACATTCTTTGTAATTCTAAGACTTTTAGAGTTTACTATCTTGCATGTGTGTGTGTGTGTGTGTGTGTGTGTGTGTTGCAGGCAAATAGTTATTTCATGTACAGTTTATGAAAAAGGGTGTATATGTTAAGGCTATGGTCTCTGAAAGCAGTCTGCCTGGAGCAAATCCCAACTTCTGCCTTTACTTAAGTTACTTGAATTCCCCTTGCTTTACCTGTAAAATGAAGATAATTATAGCATTTACGTCATAGAATTCCTTTATGGATTAAGTGAGATAATGTATGTAAGGCAGTTAATTCCTGGTACCTAATAACTGTATTAGATACTATTTTACATTCTTGCTCAGTAGTTGTAGCTCTTATTTCTACTTAATGTCTCAATGCCAGGTTAGTTTCCATAACAATTTAAAATAGTGATCTTTGATAATAAGCATACTTGCTCCTAATTCTTGTAGAGAACTCTTTAGTGCTCATTGTTAAATAAGTTCATTGTTAAGTTTAAAACATTTTTATTATTATTCCTTTTAACGATGTAAGGTAAATATATTTGTTAGATTGTTTTTGGCTGCAAGTAAAAGAAACATCAACATACTGATTAAACTATGTCACCATAAACACAAAACACTGCTTTCCTATCAATACTGTTCACTCCATACTTAGATAGGTTTCCCTCATGGTCTAATGATGGATTCCAGTAATAACACCATACATATTCACATTGAGCAAATGAGAGAAGTCAACTTCTTGTGATTCTCTTAAGAAATTTACTTTCCTAGTAAATTTAAGTTTAGTTATCTCTGAACTAATCATTGACTAGCAGGAAGAGATTGGCCTAAATTAATCAGGATCTAAATTATTCAAGAAAGTTAGATGGTTACTTCCATGTCTTGACTGTTGTAAACAGTGCTGCAGTGAACATTGGAAACAATCTAAATGTCCATCGATAGATGAATGGGTAAAGAAGATGTGGTACAATGGAATATTACTTAGTCATTAAAAAGAATGAAATAATGCCATTTGCAGCAACATGGATGGATTTGGAGATTATCATACTAAGTGAAGTAAGTCGGACAGAGAAAGACAAATATCATATGATATTGCTTATATGCAGAATCTAAAAAAATGATACAAATGAACTTATTTACAAAACAGAAACAGATTCACAGACTTAGAGAATGAACTTACGGTTGCTAGGGGGGAAGGGTGTGGGGAGGAATAGATTGGGAGTTTGAGATTGACATGCATACACTGCTATATTTAAAATAGATAACCAACAAGGACCTACTGTATAGCACAGGGAACTCTGCTCAATATTCTATAATAACCTAAATGCAAAAAGAATTTGAAAAAGGATAGATACCTGTATATGTAAAAAACAAAACAAAACAAAACATAGCTGCTTTTGGTGATTGAGAATTGTGCCATGACAGCAGCTACTCTTGTTATGAATGTTAATATTAACCAGTAAAAAAATTATAAGTAAAACTGGGAATGGGACCTCAGTGATGAGAAGAATATAAATGCCTTAGTCTTCACCTAGCTTCATAAGCCTTAGATACACATAAAGGAGGATCTTTTCCTTCTTTAAACAAATATTTACTCAGCACTGCTATGTACTAGGCACTAGACTAGGCATTGAGGATAAAAAGAATAAGACTGATTATTTTCCTGCCATCACATAACTTGAAATTTCTCTGGGAAGACAGATGATTATACAAATCGAGTGTGATATGGCTCTAAATTTTTTGGGGATACCAGGGAATGTTTCTCAGAGGAAATGCCTTGTGAACTTATGTCTGAAAGATAAATAAGACTTGACTGGTAAAGTCTGAGGGGAGAGGGAGAAGGAACCAGGGCAGGGGAATAGGATGTATCAAGATCCAAAAGTAAGAGACAGCCCGGAGCCTTAAAGGCACTGGAAAGAGTTTGGTGCGACAGTAGGACAGAGTTGTGTGGGGAGGGGCTGGAGGCGAAGAGTCTTGGAAGCCTTGTTAAGTTCTGACTTTGTCTTAAGAATCCTGGGAAAATTTACAACAGGTTTGAGCTGGGGAATGGCACAAATTGGGGAATTGGCATTTACAGAAGATTGTGGGGATTAAGAATGGATCCAAATTGGAGGCATTTTTAGTGGTCTAGGTGAGTGATAGTGATGGCATGTGTTCAGGATGGTGGCAGTCATGTTGGAGAGATGAACAGAATTGAAACATAATTCTTTTATTTACCATTAACCTGGTGCTTGATTAAGCAGTGAGAGAGAAGTCACAGATGGCCCCCATGTTTCTGACTTGGGTAATGGTGCTACCATTCAGTGACATAGAAACACTGGAGTACACAGCATTGAGAATATGATGGATTTAATTTCTGCCATGTGGGGTTCAATGTTCTTAGATGCCTCTAAGCAGAGCTTTCCAGTCAGAAGTTGGCTATGGGGCTCCGGTTGTATATCTATATACATATATATATTAAGCAGCTTTATTGATATATAATTCATTTAAGATATAATCTGCCCATTTTGTGTGCATTTTCTTTATCCATTCATCCACCTGTGGACACTTAGGTTGTTTCCCTATCTTGGCTGTTCTAAATAATGCTTCAGTGAACATGGTGGTGTAAGTATCTTTTTGAGTTAGTGTTGTCATTTTCTTCAGATGAGTGCCCAGAAGTGGGATTGCTGGATCATATGGTATAGTTTTATTTTAAATTTTTTGAGGAACCTTCATACTGTTTTCCATACTGACTGCACTAATTTACATTCCTATCAACAGTGCACAAGGCTCCCCTTTTCTCCACATCTTTGCCAACACTTATTATATCTTGCTGTTTTTTAAAATTGAGGTATAGTTGACATATAATACTCTATTCATTTCAGGTGTACAGCAGAGTGATTCAAAATTTTTATAGATTATACTCCATTTAAAGTTATTATAAAATATTGGCTATATTTCCTGTGCTGTACAATATATCCTTGTAGCTTATTTATTTTATACACAGTATTGTTTGTACCTCTTAACCCCTACCCCTATCTTGCCCCTCCCCACCTCTCTCTCCCCACTGGTAACCACTAGTTTGTTCTCTATATCTGTGAGTCTGTTTCTTTTTTGTTTTATTCACTAGTTTGTTGGATATTTTAGGTTCCACATATAAATGATATATACAATATTTGTCTTTCTCTTTCTGACGTATTTCACTAATCATAATACCACCCAGGTCCATCCATGTTGTTGCAAATGGCAAAATTTCATTCTTTTATTTTTTTATGACCAACTAGTATTCCATTGCATGTATATATCATGTTTCTTTATACATTTATCTGTTGGTGAACACTTAGGTTGCTTTCATATCTTGGCTATTATAAATAATGCTGCTCTGAACATTGGGGTGTATGTGTCCTTTTGAATTAGTGTTTTTTGTTTTGTTCGGATATATACCCAGGAGTGGAATTGCTGGATCACTTGGTAGCTCCAGTTTTAGTTTTTTGAGGAATCGCCATACTGTTCTCCACAGTGGCTGCACCAATTTACATTTCCACCAACAGCGTGCAAGGGCTCCCTTTTCTCCACCCCCTTGCCAACATTTGTTATTTGTATGTGGTATTTTGAGTCACAGTCATTGTGACAGGTGTGAGGTGATATGTCATTTGCATTTCTCTGATAATTAGTGATGTTGAGCATCTTTTCATGTGCCTGTTGGCCATCCGTATGTCTTCTTTAGAAAAATGTCTGTTGAAGTCTTCTGCCTATTTTTCAATCATGTTGTTTGGTTTTTTCATATTGAGTTGTATGAGCTGTTTATATATGTTGGATATTAATCACTTTTGGTCATATCATTTGGAAATACTGAATATTTTCTCCCATTCATGAGGTTGCCTTTTCTTTTTGGCAATGGTTTCCTTTGTTGTGCAAGAGCTTTTACATTTAATTAGGCCCCATTTTTAAATTTATGGTTTTTAAAACAATTTATTTTATTGGAGTATAGTTAATTTACAATGTTCTGTTAATTTCTGCTGTACAACAAAGTGATTCAGTTATACACACACATGCACACACACACACACACATCCTTTTTCACATTCTTTTCCATTATGGTTTATCACAGGATATTGAATATAGTTCCCTGTACTATACAGTAGGACCTTGTTGTTTATCCATTCTCTATAGAATAGTTTGCATCTGCTAATCCCGAACTCCCAATCCATCCCTCCCTCATCCCCCTCCCCCTTGGAGACCACTCACTTGTTTGTGAGTCTGTTTCTGTTTCACAGATAAGTTCATTTGTGTCACATTTTAGATTTCATATATAAGTGATATCATATGGTATTATGCTTTTGTTTTCTTTGCCTTAGGACATAGATCCAAAAAACATTGTTATGATTTATATCAAAGTGTGTTCTATGTTTTCTTCCAGGATTTTTATGGTTTTCAGTCTTGCATTTAGGTCTTTAATCCATTTTAAGTTTATTTTTGTATAATGTGTGAGAAATGTTCTAATTTCATTCTTTTCCATGTAGCTGTCCAGTTTTCCCAGTGCCGCTTATTGAAGAGACTGTCTTTTCTCCATTGTATATCCTTACTTCTTTTCTTGTAGATTGACTGTAAGTGCGCTGGTTTATTTCTTGGCTCTCTATTCTGTCCCATTGCTCTGTGAGTTTGTTTTTGTGCCAGTACCATGCTGTTTTGATTACTGTAGCTTTGAAATATAGTCTGAAGTCAGGGAGTGTGATACCTTCAGCTCTGTACTTCATCCTCAAGATAGTTTTGGCTATTTGGGGTCTTCCATACAAAATTTCAAATTATTTGTTGTAGTTCTGTGAAAAATGCCATTGGTATTATGATAGAGGTTATATTGAATCTGTAGATTGCCTTGGGTCATTTTAACAGTATTAATTCTTTTATCCATGAATGTGGTATGTCTTTGCATTTGTTTGTGTCTTCTTCAATTTCTTTCATTACTTTCTTTTAGTTTTCATAGTACAGGTGTTTCACTTCCTTAGTTAGATTTATTCTTAGGTATTTTATTCTTTTTGACGTGATTGTAAATGGGCCCAGCGGTCCCAGACCTGGTGTCGGACTGTTGGTGAGTGGGGCTGCTTTCATGACACAGCTGGCTGCAGGGTCTGGCTTGTACTGAAGCTTGTGCTTGCCTGCTGGTGAGTGGGGCCGAATCCCAGTATGGCTGGCTGAGGGACACAAAGTATCTCAGAGCTGGTGTTGGCCTTTAGGTGGGTGGGATCAGGGCCAGGTTGTCCTGAGGCTGGTGCCTCCCTACTGGTGGGTGAGGCTGTTCCTGAGGCTAGAGTCACCTTACTGGTGAGCAGGGCTGAGGACCAGGGTGTCTTAGGATTGGTGTCTGACCGCTGGTGGGTGGAGCTGGGTCCTGAGATCTATGGATGCAGGGCCCTGAGTGTCCTGGGTCTAGTGTCTGCACAGTGGTGTGTGGGGCCAAGTCCTGAGCCCTCTGGTGGACAGGGCTGTGTCCAGGTGTGGCTGTGGGCTCAGGATGTTTTAAGGGACCCTACCTGCTGAGGATGGGGCTATGTTCCTGCCTGGCTAGTTGCTTGGCCTGCTGCACTCCAGTTCTGGTGTGTACAGACTGATGGGCTGGGGCGGGGCTCAGTCCTGAGGCTAATATGCTCGAGGGAGGATTCCAAAATGGCGCTTGGCAGCACCAGTGTCCACGTGGTAGAAGGAGCTCACTAAAAATATCTGCTGCCAGTATCTATGTCCCCAGGGTGAGCGCCAGTTACCTCCTGCGTCTTCATGAGACTCTCCAAGATCAGCTGGTTGGGTGGTTCTGAACCAGGTCCCTTTCAATTTACTGCTTCTGCCCTGGATCCTGGAGTATGCGTGATATTGTGTGTGCCTTTTAAGAGTGGAGTCTATTTCCCACAGCTTTCTGGGTCTTCTGAAAATAAGCCCCACTGTCCTTCAAAGTCAAATGTTCTGGGGGCTCGTGTTCCTGATGCAGGACCCCCGGGCTGGGAAGCCCAATGTGGAGCTCAGACCCCTTGCTCCTTTGGGAGAACCTCTGCAGTTGTAATTATTCTCCCATTTGTGGGTTGCCCACCTGGGAGCATGGGTGACTCTACCCCTTCTACCTGTCTTGTTGTGGTTCCTTCTTTAGATCTTTAGTTGTAGAAGAACTTTTCTGGTAGATTCCAGTCTTTCTCATCAATAGTTACTCTGTAAATAGTTGTAATTTTGGTGTTCCTGTGAGAGAAGAGCTCAGGGTTTTCCTACTCTACTATCTCCTTTCATACCCACCAACCACTAATTTAATATCTATCTTTTTATATTTGCCTGTTCTAGACCTTTCATATAAATGGAATCATACAATGTGTAGGCCTTTGTGACTGGCTTTTTTTACTTAGCATGTTTTGAATGGTTTGCTATTTTTAAAAATTAGATTTTGTATCTTTTTAATGTTAATTTCATAAGATTAATTGGTTCACTTGGCATCTTAAAATATTTGTGTATAATTTCTACAAGGGGATCACTGATTGCTTAGACATTTCAAATAATTTACAGTAAAATCATCTGGTTTTGCAGTAATTTTCTTGTTTGTTTATTTATTTATTTATTGTCTTATTAGTCGTTCATTTTATGCACATCAGTGTATACATGTCAGCCCCGATCTCCCAATTCATCACACCACAATCCCCACCCACCGCTGCTTTCCACCCTTGGTGTCCATACGTTTTTTCTCTACTGCTGTGTCTCAATTTCTGCTCTGAAAACCGATTCATCTATACCATTTTCTAGGTTCCACATATATGCGTTAATATACGATACTTGTTTTTGTCTTTCTGACTTACTTCACTCTGTATGACAGTCTCTAGATGCATCCACGTCTCTACAAATGACCCAATTTCATTACTTTTTATGGCTGAGTAATAGTGCATTGTATATATGTACCATACCTTCTTTATCCATTTGTCTGTCGATGGGCATTTATGTTGTTTCCATGACCTGGCTATTGTAAATAGTGCTGCAGTGAACATTGTGGTGCATGTGTCTTTTTGAAGTATGATTTGCTTTGGGTATATGCCCAGTAGTGGGATTGCTGGGTCATATGGTAATTCTATTTTAAGTTCTGTAAGGAACCTCCATACTGTTCTCCACAGTGGCTGTATCAATTTACATTCCCACCAACAGTGCAAGAGGGTTCCCTTTTCTCCTCACCCTCTCCAGCATTTGCTGTTTGTAGATTTTCTGATGATGTCCCTTCTAACTGGTGTGAGGTGATAGCTCATTGTAGTTTTGATTTTCATTTCTCTAATAATTAGTGATGTTGAGCAGCTTTTCATGTGCTTCTTGGCCATCTGTATGTCTTCTTTGGAGAAATGTCTATTTAGGTCTTCTGCCCATTTTTGGATTGGGTTGTTTATTTTTTTAATATTGAGCGGCATGAGCTGTTTATATATTTTGGAGATTAATCCTTTGTCCATTAATTTTTTTGAGAATATTCTTCCCATTCTGAGGGTTGTCTTTTCGTCTTGTTTATGGTTTCCTTTGCTGTGCAAAAGCTTTTAAGTTTCATTAGGTCCCATTTGTTTATTTTTGTTTTTATTTCCACTACTGTAGGAGGTGGATTAAAAAAGATCTTGCTGTGATTTATGTCAAAGAGTGTTCTTCCTATGTTTCCTATAAGAGTTTTATAGTGTCCAGATCGTCCATGTATATACTTTGCCAAGTTTGACCCAGTGATAATATCTTGCAAAACTATAGTACAGTACCACAACCAGGATATTGACATTGATACACTCAATATACAGATCATTTTCATCACCACGAGTATCTCTCAGGTTGCCCTTTTATATACATACCCACTTCCATCTCGCTCAGCACTGTTAACTCTTAGCAACTACTATAATTTCTGTAATTTTGTCATTTCAAGTCTGTTATATAAATGGAGTCATATAATATGTAACCTTTTGGGATTGACTTTTTTTTTTCACTCATCTTAATTCTATGGAGATTCATCCAAAATGTTGTATCAGTAGTTTGATCCTTTTTATTGCTGAATAGTATTCCATGGTAAATAAATCACAGATTGCTTATCTGTTCACCTTTTGAAAGACATTTGGGTTGTTTCCAGTTTTGAGCTATAAAGCTGCTATGAACATTTGTGTATAGGTTTTTGGGTGAACATAATCTTCATTTCTCTGGGATAAATCCCCAGGAATGCAATTGCTAGGTTGTATGGTAGTTGCATGTTATTTCTTTTTCAAAGTGTTTGTACCATTTTACGTTTCCACCAGCAATGCATTAGTCCACCTCCTCTGCATCCTGGTCAGCATTTGATGTTGTCACTATTTTCTCTGATGGTGTATAGTGATATCTCATTGTGATTTCAATTTTTATTTTTTGAGTGACTAATAATGTTGAACATCTTTTCATATGCTTATTAGCCATCTGTATATCTCTTTTGTGAAAAGTTTCTTCATGTCTTTTGCCCATGTTCTAATTGGATTATTTAATTTTTTATTGTTGAGTTTTCTGAGTTCTTTATATATTTTAGATACTACTTCTGTGTTACATATGTAGTTTGTAGATATTTTCATCCTATCTGTACCTTGTCTTTTTATCTTTTCAATAGGTTCTTTTGCAGAGCAAAAGTTTTTTAATTTTAATGGAAGTTCAACTTATTTTTTTTCTGTTATTGATCATGCCCTTCATGTCAAATGTGTGAACTCTTTGCCTATCTTTAGATTCCAAAGACTCTCCTATTTTTATTCCTAAAAGTTTTATATATATATTTAAATATTTTATGTACTTATTTATCTATGTATCTATCTATTATTTATTTATTTATTTTGGTTGCACTGGGTCTTAGTTGTGGCATGTGGGCTTCTTTTGTTTTTATAAATTTATTTATTTATTTTTATTTTTGGCTGCATTGGGTCTTTGTTGCTGCGCATGGGCTTTCTCTAGTTGTGGTAAGCTGGGACTTCTCTTCATTGTGGCCTGCGGCCTTCTCATTGCGGTGGCTTCTCTTGTGGAGCATGGGCTCTAGGCATGTGAGCTTCAGTTGTTGTGGCTCGTGGGCTCTATAGCGCAGGCTCAGTAGTTGTGGTGCATGGGCTTAGTTCCCAGACCAGGGCTTGAACCCATGTCCCCTGCCTGCATTGGCAGGCAGATTCTTAACTACTGCGCCACCAGGTAAGTCCCAACATGTGGGCTTCTTAGTGGTGGCATGCAGCCTTCATAGTTGCAGCATGTGGATTCTTAGTTGTGGCATGCATGTGGGATCTAGTTCCCTGACCAGGGATCAAACCGAGGCCCCCTGCATTGGGAGCACAGAGTCTTACCCACTGGACCACCAGGGAAGTCCCTATAGTTGTATATTTTACATTTTAAGTCTGTGATCCATTTTGAGTAAGTTTTGTTTTGTTTTTTTTTTTTTTTTTTTGTGGTACGTGGGCTTCTCACTGTTGTGGCCTCTCCCGTTGCGGAGCACAGGCTCCGGGCGCACAGGCTCAGCGGCCAGGGCTCACGGGCCTAGCTGCTCCGCGGCACGTGGGATCTTCCCGGACCGGGGCACGAACCCGTGTCCCCTGCATCGGCAGGCGGACTCTCAACCACTGCGCCACCAGGGAAGCCCTTGAGTAAGTTTTATATAAGGTATGAGACTTATGTTAAGGTTCTGCTTTTTTGGTTTGTATGTTTTGTTTATGTTTTTTTACTCATGAATGTCCACTTGTTCCAGCACCATTTGTTGTTGAAAGGCTGTTTTTACTCCACTGAATTGTTCTTATACTTTGTCAAAATCAATTGGACATATTTGTGTGAGTTTATTTCTGGGTTCTCTATTCTGCATCATTGATCTGTGTGTTTCTTCCTCCATCAATGCCACACACAGTCTTGAATGTTGTATATGGTTATATATATATATATACACACATACACACACACACACACATATATGTATATACATACACACGTGTGTATACATACATATATACAGTTGATCTTTGAACAACACAAGTTTGAATTGCACTGGTCCACTTATACATGGATTTTTTCAATAAATATGTACTACAATACTACATGATCTGCAGATCTGAGAATGAAGAACCAAAGATACAGAGGGCTAACTGCAAATTATATGCAGACTTTCAACTGTATGGGGATCGACACCTTTAACCCCCACATTGTTTAAGGGTTAATTGTAAAAGTGTGTAACAAAATTTGCAATCAGGTAGACTGATCCCTACCACTTTTTTCTTCTTTTTCAAAATTATTTTAGCTATTCTAGTTCTTTTACTTTTCCATATATATTTTAGAATAATATTGTCTATAAGAAATCTTGCTGGGATTTTGATAGGAATTGTGTTACACTAGTGCATCAAGTCAGAGAGAAATAACATCTTTACTACAGTGAGCTTCCATGTTATGTCTTTTCATTTATTCAGATATTCTTTGAATTCTCTCATCAGTGTTTTCAGCCTGCAAGTCGTGTATTTTTTTCTTGAGAAACTGTAAGTAGAATTCTGCTTTTAATTTTGGGATTCACATACTAACTGCTCTTATGTAAAAATACCAAAAAATGTTTATTTTGAATCCTGTGACCTTGCTGAGCTCATTTATTCATTCTAGGAGTTTTCTTTTGGTTCATTGGGATTTTCTGTGTACACAATCATATCATCTGCAAATATAGATAATTTCTTTCTTTCTTTCTGATCTCTCTTCACTGTTTTTGCTTCCTGCACTGGTTGGAGTTTCCTTTACTATGTTGAGTAAGAGTGAAGTATGTGGATATCCTTTGCTCCTGATCTTAGTCTTTCACCATAAGTGTTATGTTAGTAGTTTTTGGGAGATGCTCTTTATCAAGTTAAGGAAGTTCCCTCATTTGTCTGTTTTTCTGAGAGTTTTTTTTGAAAACATGAATGGATGTGAATTTTGTCAAATGTTTTTCTGCATTGACTAATCTGATACTGTGATTTTTATTAGCCTGTTATAGATTTTAAAAATATTGAGCCAGGCTTTCATTCTTGGAATAATTCCCACTTAGTCATGAAGTACAATTCTTTTTTTTTCTTAACTGCTGAATTCTATTTGTTAATATTTTGTTAAGGATTTTTGCTCCTATACTCATGAGGGGTATTGGTCTGTAGTCTTCCTTTTTGTGTGCTTGGTCTGTGTGGTTTTGTATCAGAGTAATACTAGCTTCATAAAGTGAACTGAGAAGTGCTCTCTCCTCTGCTGTTTTCTGTAAAAGCTTGTGTAGAATTGGTATTAATTCTTCTTTACATGTTTTATTGAGTTCTCCAGAGCAATCATCTGGGCCTGGAGATTTCTTTTATGGAAATTTAAAAATTATAATTCAAGTTCCTTATTAGTTATAGGGTTATTCATCTATTATTTCATATTGAATAAGTTGTAATAATTTGTGATCTTTGAGGAACTGGTCCATTCATCTAAATTGTCATATTTATGTGTGTAGAGTTATTTATAGTATTTCCTTATTATCTGTTTGATATCTATAGGATATGTACTTATGTCCTCTGTTTCGTTAATGATATTAAAATTTGTGTCATCTTTCTTTTCTTTATCATTCCTGTTAGTACATTGGCAATGTTATTGATCTTTTCAAAGGACCAGCTCTTCGTTTCACTGATCTTCTCTATTTTTTTTTTCTGTTTTCTATTTCATTGATTTTTTGCTCTTATTTTTATTGTTTTCTTCCTATGGTTGCTTTGGTTTCTTTTGCTCTTCTTTTTCTAGGTTCTTGGGTTGGGAACTTAGATAATTGATTTGGACTTTTTGTCTTTTCTGATGTGTGCATTTAGTACTATCATTTTCCCTCACAGCAGTGCTTTAATTTTCTCTCATAAATTTTTAGACATTTTTATTTTCTTTCATTCAGTTTATTTTTTATCATTCCCTTTGAGACTTCCTTTTAATCCACAGTTTATTCAGAAGTGTGTTATTTAGATTCTAAGTGCTTGGAGATTTTCCTGTTATCTTTTATTGATTTCTAGTTTGATTCTGTTGTGATCAGAGAACACACTGTGTATGATTTCAATTATCTTAAATTTGTTGCAGTTTATTTTATGGTCCTGGACATAGTTTATCTTGGTATATTTTCTGTGGGTACTTGAAAAGAATGGATATTCTGCTCTGGTTGGGTGGAATGTTCTATAAATGTTGATCAGGTCCTATTGGTTGATGGTGTTGGTGAGTTCTTTTGTATCCTTGCTGCTTTTCTGTCTAGTTGTTCTGTCAATTATTGAGAGAGGATTGTTGAAGTCTTCAACTATAATTGTACATTTTTCTATTTCTTTTTCAGTTCTAACAATTTTTGCTTTACATGTATTGCAGCTCTGTTGTTCGGTATATACACATTTAAGATTGCTAATCTTGGTGGATTGATCCTTATATCATATAATGTTCCTCCCTGTTTCTGGTAATTTCCTTTGCTCTGAAGTTTATTTTATCTGATATTAATGTAGCCGCCTCTGTTTTCTTTAGATTAATATTTGCCTGTTACATCTTTTCCCATCGTTTCACTTTCAACCTGCCTACATTGTTATATTTGAAGTGAATTTCTTGTAGATAGCATATAGTTGGGTATTGTTTCTTAATCTACCATCCTAGTCTCTGGCTTTTAATTAATGTATTTAGACCATTCACATTAATATAATTTTAATATATTAGGACTTAAGTCTGCTATTTTACTTTTTTTCTATTGTTCTTTTTTTTTCCCCCTCCTTTTTCTTTTTCCTGTCTTCCTGTAGGTTACTTAAAATATTTTGAGAATTTAATTTTGATTTATTTATGGTGTTTTTATTTTGTTTTTTGGTGCTGTGAACATGATATTTATAGTGCTTTTGAGTATATCTTTTTACATAGCTTTTGAATGGTTGTTCTAGCTATTACATTACCTAGACATAATTATCATTCTAGTGATGTGGTTATTCAACCGATTTTCATGAAGTGTAGAAACCTTATCTCCCTTTACCTCCTTTTGCCCTTCACCATTTATAATAAAGTTGGCCTAAATATTTCTGAGACATACATTTAAAACCACATCAGATAGTGTTACAATTTTGTTTCAACCATCAAACATACTTTAGGAGACTCAAGAGGAGAAGGAGAGTCAATTCTATTTATCAATATTTTTACTTACTGTCTATTTTCAAGAAGACATTCCTGATGTTTCATGATTTCTACTTTAATCATTTGATTTCATTTAGATAATGTCTTTTAGCCATTTTTAAAGGGTGTATCTGTTGGCAACAAATTCTTTTAGTTTTCTTTCCTTTGAGAATATATTGATTTTCCCTTCATTCCTGAAAGATATTTTCACTGAATATAGAATTCTGATTTCAAAACTATGTTATTTTGATTCTTGAAAAAATGTGCCACTTCCTTGTGGTCTCCATGATTTCTGATAAGAAAACCACTGTCATTTGAATTGTTTCCCTCCTATAGCTGTATCATTTCCCAGCTGCTTTGAAGATTTTTGTTTTGTCTTTAGTTTTCAGAAGTTTAACTATGTTTTGTCTTGGTATGGATTTCTTTTGGCATTCTCTGGCTTTCAGATTCTTCAGCTCCAAATTTGGGATATATGAGGCAATAGGAGAACCAAGGAAGCTCACTCACCATCAGGTCTTTCCTTCAATCCTGAGGTCCCTAGCTGGTCTGTCTTGTTTTCTCTTCTCTTTCCGAGTGCTTTTATATTTGTTTTGTATAAAACGTATCCTGGATATTTTACTTGTACCTATTAGCCGGAGAAATAGGGAAAAGTACGTCTACTCCACATTCCCTGAAGTGGAAGTCTACTGGCTTTATTTCAATAATTATTTTCTTTTTAAAAATTTCTTCTTGATATATAATATCTAATCTAGTATCTGTTAATACAGTATATGTAAAGATAGATTTTCTTATTGTTGACTTGGGAGTTAACTGACTCATATTTAACTACATGGTGGCTAGATATACTTAGTTCTGGTGTAAATTCTAGTGTCTAGATGGTAGGCATTTACCAAATTGGTTCTAACTAAATCATGATAGTATCACCTCTTAGCCCCAAGTCTGATTCTCTGGCAATCTGAGTTAATAAAGTATATATTAGTCTTCTAGATGAAACTTTTTTTTTTTTTGCGGTACGCGGGCCTCTCACTGTTGTGGCCTCTCCCGTTGCAGAGCACAGGCTCTGGACATGCAGGCTCAGCGGCCATGGCTCACGGGCCCAGCCGCTCTGCGGCATGTGGGATCTTCCCAGACCGGGGCACGAACCCGTGTCCCCTGCATCGGCAGGCGGACTCTCAACCACTGCGCCACCAGAGAAGCCCCTAAATGAAACTTGTAAAAGTAGTAGTACTAGAAGTAGTTCTTCTAGTCTCTTCTCCCTTCCAGATAAAACTAGGTGGGTCACACCACCTAGATATAATGTGTGACTTCTGATCCTCATGTGCTCTTTGCCTTCTCTGTCTTCATATTTTTTGGGTGTTGCAGGATATAAAAAGACGTTGGGGAGTGTGAGGAGGGAAAGTGGAAACAGTATTATGGTTTTATCATATCTTTTTTCACTCAGTTGAGATGTAGTTAATCATTTTTTTCTGGTTGGATATAAGCATGCCTCTCCAAGCCAGAGGGTCAGAGAGTGGGTGAGAAAGAAAATTCTTCACCCTTTAGGTGGGTCATCCTTGTTTTCAGAGCGATGCATGGATCAGTCATTGCCTGCTTTGCTCATTTAAGCTCCATTGGTTTAATAGTTAAAGGAAATTCCCTCCAAATTTAGGCAATAGTTAGTCAGTTTTATCTGTTTTTTTTTTTTTTTTTTTTTTTTTTATAAATTTATTTATTTATTTTTGGCTGTGTTGGGTCTTCGTTTCTGTGCTAGGGCTTTCTCTAGTTGCGGCGAGCGGGGGCCACTCTTCATTGCGGTGCGCAGGCCTCTCACTGCCGCGGCCTTCTCTTGTTGAGGAGCACAGGCTTCAGACGCGCAGGCTCAGTAGCTGTGGCGCACGGGCTTAGTTGCTCCGCGGCATGTGGGATCCTCCCAGACCAGGGCTCGAACCCGTGTCCCCTGCATTGGCAGGCAGACTCTCAACCACTGCGCCACCAGGGAAGCCCAGTTAGTCAGTTTTTAGTGTTGCTGTTTTTAATCTTTTTTTCTGGGTCCTTTTACATATTTTTGGAGAAGGGAGCAGCAGCCAGCTAGATGCCATTTAAAACTAAAATCTCCCAGACAAAGTCTTAAGGGAAATTTAAAAGTACAATAAGTCTAAGTGAAAGCAAGTTTTAAAAAATTGAATTGAATAATTAAGTTGCTAGAATAATCTCTTCATTTAAAAATCAATGACATACAAAAATAATTTTATTGTTTGAATTTTTAAACCTTTTCAAATCTTTGAATCAACCTCCTCTTGGTATTTGAATACATGCCATGTGCTGATCTGTAACTGAGCCAGTTTTCACATTTGGGCCTAAATTTAATACTTAATTCTGATAGAGAACATGCAGGTCTTTATAAGCAACAAACCATTTGTAGACTTTTATTTTAACACTTTCCTAAAACTTAGATTTATTAGTAATTTACATAGATAGATTTCTCAAAGATACTTGCTATTAATTAGCTGCACTATTCTGTCAGTTTAGCAAGGGGGTCCCTTGAGTAGGCTAGAGGTGCCAGTTAGATATTGCTACATTTAAAAAAAATTCAAATTTAGAATCTTAGAACGGCAACCAGAAGCTTAGAATAGCTGTCTGTAACTCAGCTGGTGTTTCCTGCTGATTTGAACTGGGCCTGGTGAGGCTCACTCACATGTCTACGGTCAGCTGTGAATTGGCTGTTTGACTTTGCTAATCTTGGCCCTGCTCGCTCATGTGTCTAGGGCCTCACCTGGGTCACTGCGCTGGTTTACCTCTGTTCCATGTGTCTCCTCCTCCAGCAGAGTAGCTCAGGCATGTTCTTGTGATGAAGCGGGTGTGGGGGAGCAGAGCACAGAAAGTGTCCCATATCTCTGGAGGCCTTGGTTTGGAACTGGCAAAGATGTCTCTTCCTTTGCATTTTATTAGCTAAGCAAGTCACAAGGGTTGACAAAATAGACTCTGTCTATTGATGAAATACAAAGTAACATTTAAAATGTTGTAGATATAGGGAGGGGTGTATAATTATGGCCATTGCACTCAATCAACTCTTTTAGAACAGGGTGGAATTGGGACTAGGACCCTGTTTCATGCCTCCAGACAAGGTTTCTTTTTATTACACTAGCTTTCTTCCTACTTACCTGGTGTATGGAAGAATCATTGTTTATAAGGGAAAAAACATTTGTGCCTTAGGGTATGTCTTAGTCCTCAAGTACTGATCTAGATAGTTCTGATGAATTCACATTCTTTTTATCTATTGAGTACTTAGTAGTTCTTCACAAAATCAGTTTTAGAGTAAATAGATGTTATGCAATAGGAAATGTCTGTTGCTTTCCAAATGATATCAGTTTAGTGAATCTTTTGAAGGTTAAGAAGAACTTTTTACATTGCTTTACCTGTTTATTCCTTTTGACTGTAAGTCTCAGGGAACCAGAGTGATAATATCAGGATTGTGTTACTCTAGTTATCAGGGTCTTAGGTTCACTTCACATCTTATATCCTACAGAAGTTATTACTATGAGTGAGTGATTCTTTTTGGAAAGCAAGTTATAGTGTAAGATATAAAGCTTCAAGGTATGTTTTACCTCATGTTGAAATTTTATCAGAGCCCACTCACCCCTCATAATTGCCCTTGCCTTTGTGGATCTGGAGATAGATGAAAAACATAAAGTCGTTATGGAGTTGTGGCAGCTTCAAGCTGTCCTGTTTGTTTGTCCCCGAATCTTTCTACGCCAGTTCCAAAAATCCCCTCCTGCCAAAATTAGGCTTGGAAAAATAACGTATTTCGTATATGACATATGTTTGAAATTAGTGGGAAATGTAGCCAAGATTTAGAAATTAACGAGGAAAAAGTTATTTCTGAAAACATTTGGGAGCCAAAGAAGAGTGTTTGGCTTAAACCATTAGGGCATTTTATTGTTTAGTAAATTAAATAATTTTTAAAAATCCCAGAAGGAAAACATAACATTTCTTTTTTTAAAGTATGTATGAATAATTCTTATTTAAAAATTATTTGTCACAAATTAAGCAAGTAGTCTAAATGTACCATGTATAGGATAACTAATATTCTGATAAGCTGTTAAATATTTTTCTGTATGAAAGTTTTTGAAATTAAATCATGTGCATTAGTTTTCTCATATGTGAAAGGGATTTCTGTTAATCTGCTACCTGCAAATACACAGGAATAGGTGAAGGGATCAGAACAAGAATCAAATCTTCCCTCTTTAATACAGAGCACTGTTTAGACCTAACTTCTTGGTAAGTACATTGTCATATCTATGCTGAATGTAGAATTGTCTTCTTTGTCAACTTTTCTGTTTGAATTAATCTAATTCAAGGCAAGGAACATTCACTAGGCATTGTCTGTACAAGGCAGTGAGATGCTAAGGAGAGATATTAGAAGATTTACAAACTAGTCCCCAACCACAGGAAACTTAAAGTATAGCTGAGAAGGACAGAATTTCTTAAATGGGAGGTATTGTTCTTACCAGGACCCTATTTATGGGAACTTGTGTTCCTTTAGAATCTTAGAGAAGTTTATAAGAAGATAAAGGCCTATCTGGGTTAAGAATCGCAGAGTTGATTTGTTGATTCCATGATTCCAGGCTGGACTCATAGAAATGAGGCCATATGTGTATTCAAGATCCTCAGAATGACACATTTTGAATAGGTTTTCATAAATTAGAGGAAAAATCTGTTCTGTCATTATAGTGTTTTGCCATGTCTTCCTTCTTTGTCTCTTCCCATCATTATCAGATGGGATATTATCAAGGAATTATCAGCCTGTCTGTATGACCTTTGCCCATGAAATAGAGATGTTTGTTTTTGGAGATTGCCTCTGTCTCTTCTTTGTTAGTTTTCAGCATCCTGTGACTTTGAGATGGATTCATCAATAGACTAGACAACTCACTAGAATTATGTAGATATTAAATGTCGACTTAGTCAGATCTTCACTTTTGAGAATTTGAACTGAGAGATCCAGATCCCGAGAGATGGTTCATAATTGTCCCTAATCTGGAAGTTCCTTCTCGGGGCCTGGTTCTGTTTCCTGGTCCTAGTTTCCATGAGCTCTCTTTGCATCCTAATAATAAACCTCCCTTTCTTTGAGTAAAAAAATAAATAAATAAATGTCAACTTGAGGAAATGTGAGCTGATTTCAACCAACCAGAGTGCAGGATATTACTAGGTGGTTTGTTAATAGGGAAATCTAGGGTGCTAAAGACTATAATATTGTCAAATTCTGTAGCACAATGAGGAAGAAATACTGAGTGCATGGCTTTGCCGCCACTTAGTAAGGTATCCCATAGAATGCCCCCAGTTTTTATTGATTACTCCATCAGCAGAAAGTAGTGAGTGGGGTTTGCAAACTGGATCAACTAGTTATCATTGTATGACATTCATCAGGCCCCTTAACTCTAAGTTCCTGTAAAATAGAACAAATAAAAATATCTTTCAGAATTCTTCTGAGGACTAAATGAGAAATTACATTGAAAAATGTTTTTAAATATGAAGTGCTATATATATAAAATGCAAAAAGTAGAAGAGCTCAAAGGCCAAATAAATGTAACTGAAGTTTACTCTGGGATGGCTATGGTGAACTTATCTTTTGCTCATAAATATTCTGAATTTCAAAGAGCTTTCTGTCTTATATGAATATTAATTGAATACTATGAATAGCTGAAGCCCCTGATGGAAAGTAACGAATGACATGAGAAAATTACAAGCAAAGATTTTAGGAGTTCAGAGAACCAAGGTTATTGGGAGGGCTTCTTACACTGTATTTTTTTAAAATAAATTTTATTTATTTATTTATTTATTTTTGGCTGCATTGGGTCTTCATTGCTGCACGCGGGCTCTCTCTAATTGCAGCAAGCAGGGGCTACTCTTTGTTGTGGTGCGTGGGCTTCTCATTGTGGTGGCTTCTCTTGTTGCGGAGCACGGGCTCTAGGTGTGCAGGCTTCAGTGGTTGTGGCACGTGGGCTCAGTAGTTGTGGCTCGTGGGCTCTACAGCGCAGGCTCAGTAGTTGTGGTGCAGGGGCTTAGTTGCTCTGTGGCATGTGGGATCTTCCCAGACCAGGTCTCGAACCTGTGTCCCCTGCATTGACAGGTGGATTCTTAACCACTGTGCCACCAGGGAAGTCCCGGGAGGGCTTCTTTGTGGCAATTTAAAGTGGGCTTCTAAGTACTGGCTGGATTTCAACAGGTGAAGATGCCAATGGGAGGTAGGAAGACATTCCAGACACTGGGATGGATGTGAATAGAGCTCAGTAGGTGAAGGTGTTGAGCAAAAGAAAGAGAACTATAGTTTGTGATGATAGCAGTCCTGAGATCCCTTGTTTGGGAATTCTAGGAGTGGATTATAAATTAGAAGGAAGGAAAGAATGAAGGTGCAAGAAGAGAGGCAAATGTGATAAGAAATGAGAGGAATGGGAGCCCAAGAGTGTGGGTAAGGGTTGCCAAATAATAAAATAAAGATCAAAAGGACTTTAAAAAACAAAAATGAGTCTGTTTGTCAGACAGAGAACACCACCAGTGAAAAAATTCACTGAAGTGGACACGGAGGGGGAAATGTGTTATAAAGGGGGTTTCATGTGGTTATGCTAAGGATTGAAAACTAGCACTCTCTTGGTAGGATAGAATGTTCTTTTGTAAAGTGCTTTTCATTGGTCAGTTTGCTGTTAAAATTCTCCCAAGCATAGTGCTGAAATGCTGTCTAGTGTCCCTAAGCACAAGAAGGCTGTGATGTGCCTTATGGAGAAAATACATATGTTAGGTGAGCCTCATTCAGGCATAAGTTATAGTCCTGTTGGTCATGAGTTCAACATTAGTGAATCAACAATACCGTATGTATTAAATAAGGTATCTTTAAGCAATAACAGACGTAAAACAAGGTTATATGTTGATTGGTTGACAAAAATGTTGTGACCAGAGGCTCACAGTAACCTAATCCTGTATTTTCCTTAGGGGCAATGGTTCAGTATTTGCCAATTTAGTAATTGTGGTGACTTTATAGAACATAATTACTGCGAATAATGAGAATAGAATATATTTTCTCTCTTTCTGTGGGTCGCTTTTTCATTTTCCTGATGGTGTGCTTTAAAGCATAATTGTTTTTGATTTTGATGGAGTCCAGTCTATTTTTTTTCTTTTATTGCTCATGCTTTTGGTGTCATATCTAAGAATCCTTTGCCAAATTCAAGGCCATAAAGATTTTACCCCCATGTTTTCTTCTAAGAGTTTTATAGTTTTAGCTCCTACATTTAGGTCTTTGATCCATTTTGAGTTAATTTTTTGATATGATGTAAAGTAAGGGTTCAGTTTCATCCTTTTGTGTGTGGTTATCCAGTTGTTCCACACCCTTTGTTTGTAAAGACTATTCTTTCCCCATTGAATGCTCTTGACACTGTTGCTGAAGATCAGTAGACCATAAATGTAAGGGTTCATTTCTGAACTCTCAGTTCTTTTCCATTGATACATATGTTTATTCTTATGCCAGTACCAAAATGTCTTATTTACTGTTGCTTTGTAGTAAGTTTTGAAATCAGGAAGCACAAATCCTACTTTGTTCTTTTTATTTAAGATTATTTTGGCTATCCTGGGTACCATGAAATTCCATATGAATTTTAGAATCAGCTTGTCAATTTACAAAGAAGTCAGCTGGGATTCTGATGAGGATTGCACTGAACCTGTAAAGCAATTTGGGGAGTATTACCATCTTAACAATGTTGAGTCTTCCTATTCATGAACATGGGATATTTTCTCCATTTACCTAGATTTTTTTTTTACTATCTTTCAGCACTGTTTTAGAATTTTTAGTATATAAGTTTTACACTTATTAAATTTATTCCTAAATATATTTAAAAATTCCATTTCCCAATTGTTCATTGCAGTCCATCCATTCTTAATTGTTTATAATATCTTAATCATGCCCTGTTGTTTTATGCCTCTAGACCCTCAAAAATACTATTCCCTCAGCTTGGAAAATCTCCCCACCCCCAGTCTCACTGTTGAATTCTTATGTGTCGCTCAAGATTTAGTTCTTGCTCTTATAAAGGATTCTATGATTCTTTCCACTATTTTTCTTTATTTAAAGAAAGGACAAAGGAATTAGAAGTGGATTATGGGTTTTAAAAAAAATCAAATATGAGTATTAAGGTAGCCTAGTTCAGTGGTTAAGAGGATTGATTTTTGATCAGACACAGTAGAAGTGGGTCCAAATCCCATTTCTACTATCACCTTTGATTTTTGGGCAACTACTTAACCTCGCTGAACCTCAGTTTTCTTATCTATTAAATGAGGGAAAGGTGTGCACTTCTTGAATCAAATTACCTTACTTCACGGGCTGTTGAGAGTATTATATGTGTTAATATAGGTAAAGCACTTAGAACAGTTCCTGGCCCATAGTAAGTCCTAATTATTATATCTACACATTTCTGAAACCCATGCTATTTTCACCAATCCATACTGTTCGTATAAACTGTGCTTGATAAATATTTGTAACTGGAAAAGCCATGGCGATGGTTATGGTAGCAGTTATAGTGGCAGATATTTCAGCTGGAACTCAGTCTTTTTTTTTTTAATTTTTAAATTTAATTTTATTTATTATTTTACACAGCAGGTCCTTATTAGTCATCAATTTTATACACATCCGTGTATATATGTCAATCCCAATCGCCCAGTTCATCACACCACCCCACCCACCCCTGCGCCGCTTTCCTCCTTGGTGTCCATACGTTTGTTCTCTACATCTGTGTCTCAGTTTCTGCCCTGCAAACTGGTTCATCTGTACCATTTTTCTGGGTTCCATATATATGCGTTAATATATGATATTTGTTTTTCTCTTTCTGACTTACTTCACTCTGTATGACAGTCCCTAGATCCATCCACGTCTCAACAAATGACCCAATTTAGTTCGTTTTTATGGCTGAGTAATACTCCATCGTATATATGTACCACATCTTCTTTAGCCGTTCGTCTGTCGATGAGCATTTAGGTTGCTTCCATGACCTGACTATTCTAAATAGTGCTGCAATGAACATTGGGGTGCATGTGTCTTTTTGAATTATGGTTTTCTCTGGGTATATGCCCAGTAGTGGGATTGCTGGGTCATATGGTAATTCTCTTTTTAGTTTTTTAAGGAACCTCCATACTGTTCTCCATAGTAGCTGTGTCAATTTACATTCCCACCAACAGTGCAAGAGGTTCCCTTTTCTCCACACCCTCTCCAGCATTTGTTGTTTGTAGATTTTCTGATGATGCCCATTCTAACTGGTGTGAGGTGATAGCTCATTGTAGTTTTGATTTGCATTTCTCTAATAATTAGTGATGTTGAGCAGGTTCTCATGTGCTTCTTGGCCACCTGTATGTCTTCTTTGGAGATATGTCTATTTAGGTCTTCTGCCCATTTTTGGATTGGGTTGTTTGTTTCTTTAATATTGAGCTGCATGAGCTGTTTATATATTTTGGAGATTAATCCCTTATCCATTGATTCGTTTGTGAATATTTTTTCCCATTCTTAGGGTTGTCTTTTCGTCTTGTTTATGGTTTCCTTTGCTGTGCAAAAGCTTTCAAGTTTCATTAGGTCCCATTTGTTTATTTTTGTTTTTATTTCCATTACTCTAGGAGGTGGATCAAAAAAGATCTTGCTGTGATTTATGTCAAAGAGTGTTCTTCCTATGTTTTCCTCTAAGAGTTTTATAGTGTCCAGTCTTACATTTAGGTCTCTAATCCATTTTGAGTTTATTTTTGTGTATGGTGTTAGGGAGTGTTCTAATTTCATTCTTTTACATGTAGCTGTCCAGTTTTCCCAGCACCACTTATTGAAGAGAGTGTCTTTTCTCCATTGTATATCCTTCCCTCCTTTGTCATAGATTAGTTGACCATAGGTGCGTGGGTTTATCTCTGGGCTTTCTATCTTGTTCCATTGATCTATGTTTCAGTTTTTGTGCCAGTACCGTATTGTCTTGATTACTGTAGCTTTATAGTATAGTCTGAAGCCAGGGAGTCTGATTCCTCCAGCTCCGTTTTTTTTCCCTCAAGACTGCTTTGGCTATTCAGGGTCTTTTGTGTCTCCATACAAATTTTTAAGATTTTTTGTTCTAGTTCCATAAAAAATGCCATTGGAAATTTGATAGGGATTGCATTGAATCTGTAGATTGCTTTGGGTAGTATAGTCATTTTTACAGTATTGATTCTTCCAATCCCAGAACATGGTACATCTCTCCATCTTTTGGTATCATCTTTAATTTCTTTCATCAGTGTCTTGTAGTTTTCTGCATACAGGTCTTTTGTCTCCTTAGGTAGGTTTATTGCTAGGTATTTTATTTTTTTTGTTGCAGTGGTAAATGGGAGTGTTTCCTTTATTTCTCTTTCAGATTTTTCATCATTAGTGTACAGGAATGCAGGAGATTTCTGTGCATTAATTTTGTATCCTGCAACTTTACCAAATTCATTGATTAGCTCTAGTAGTTTTCTGGTGGCATCTTTAGAATTCTCTATGTATCATATCATGTCATCTGCAAACAGTGGCAGTTTTACTTCTTCTTTTCTAATTTGTATTCTTTTTATTTCTTTTTCTTCTCTGATTGCTGTGGGTACGACTTCCAAAACTATGTTGAATAGTAGTGGTGAGAGTGGACAACCTTGTCTTGTTCCTGATCTTAGAGGAAATGCTTTCAGTTTTTCACCATTGAGAATGATGTTTGCTGTGGGTTTGTCATATATGGCCTTTATTATGTTGAGGTAGGTTCCCTCTACGCCCACTTTCTGGAGAGTTTTTACCAGAAATGGGTGTTGAATTTTGTCATATGGCCTTTATTATGTTGAGGTAGGTTCCCTCTATGCCCACTTTCTGGAGAGTTTTTACCAGAAATGGGTGTTGAATTTTGTCAAAAGCTTTTTCTGCATCTATTGAGATGATCATATGGGTTTTCTTCTTCAGTTTATTAATATGGTGTATCACATTGATTGATTTATGAATATTGAAGAATCCTTGCATCCCTGGGATTAATCCCACTTGATCATGGTGTATGATCCTTTTAATGTATTGTTGGATTCTGTTTGCTAGCATTTTGTTGAGGATTTTTGCATCTGTATTCATCAGTGATATTGGTCTGTAATTTTCTTTTCTTGTAGTACCTTTGCCTGCTTTTGGTATCAGGGTGTTGGTGGCCTCATGGAAAGAGTTTGGGAGTGTTCCTTCCACTGCAAATTTTTTGAAGAGTTTGAGAAGGATGGGTGTTAGCTCTTCTCTAAATGTTTGATAGAATTCGCCTGTGAAGCCATCAGGTCCTGGACTTTTGTTTGTTGGAAGATTTTTAATCACAGTTTCAATTTCATTACTTGTGATTGATCTGTTCATATTTTCTATTTCTTCCTGATTCAATCTTGGAAGGTTATACCTTTCTAAGAATTTGTCCATTTCTTCCAGGTCATCTATTTTTTTGGCATAGAGTTGCTTGTAGTAGTTTCTTAGGATGCTTTGTATTTCTGTGGTGTCTGTTGTAACTTCTCCTTTTTCATTTCTAATTTTATTGATTTGAGTCCTCTCCCTCTTTTTCTTGGTAAGTCTGGCTAATGGTTAGCAATTTCGTTTATCTTCTCAAAGAACCATTTTTTAGTTTCATTGATCTTTGCTATTGTTTTCTTTGTTTCTATTTCATTTATTTGTGCTCTGATCTTTATGATTTCTTTCCTTCTGCCAACTTTAGGTTTTGTCTGTTCTTCTTTGTCTAGTTCCTCTAGGTGTAAGGTTAGATTGTTTATTTGAGATTTTTTTTGTTTCTTGAGGTAGGCTTGTGTAGCTATAAACTTCCCTCTTAGAACTGCTTTTGCTGCATCCCATAGGTTTTGGATTGTCGTGTTTTCATTGTCATTTGTCTCCAGGTATTTTTTGATTTCCTCTTTGATTTCTTCAGTGATCTCTTAGTTATTTAGTAACGTATTGTTTAGCCTCCATGTGTTTGTGTTTTTTATGTTTTTTTCCCTGTATTTCATTTCTAACTCATAGCATTGTGAAAAGATGCTTGGTATAATTTCAATTTTCTTAAGATTACTGTGGCTTAATTTATGACCCAAGATGTGATCTATCCTGTAGAATGTTCCGTGCTCACTTGAGAGGAAAGTGTAATCTGCTGTTTTTGGATGGAATGTCCTATAAATATCAATTAAATCTATTTGGTCTATTATGTCGTTTAAAGTTTCTGTTTCCTTATTTGTTTTCATTTTGGATGATCTGTCCATTGGTGTAAGTGAGGTGTTAAAGTCCCCCAGTATTACTGTGTTACTGTCGATTTCCTCTTTTATAGCTGATAGCAGTTGCCTTATGTATTGAAGTGCTCCTATGTTGGGTGCATATATATTTATAACTGTTATATCTTCTTCTTGGATTGATCCCTTGATCATTATGTAGTGTCCTTCCTTGTCTGTTATCACATTCTTTATTTTAAAGTCTATTTTATCTGATATGAGTATAGCTACTCCAGCTTTCTTTTGATTTCCATTTGCATGGAATATCTTTTTCCATCCTCTCACTTTCAGTCTGTATGTGTCCCCAGGTCTGAAGTGGGTCTCTTGTAGACAGCATATAGATGGGTCTTGTTTTTGTATCCATTCATCAAGCCTGTGTATTTTGGTTGGAGCATTTAATCCATTCACGTTTAAGGTAATTATTGATATGTATGTTCCTATGACCATTTGCTTAATTGTTTGGGTTTGTCCTTTTCTCTTGTGTTTGCCACTTAGAGAAGTTCCTTTAGCGTTTGTTGTAGAGCTGGTTTGGTGGTGCTGAATTCTCTTAGCTTTTGCTTGTCTGTAAAGCTTTGGACTTCTCCATCGAATCTGAATAAGATCGTGCTGGGTAGAGTAATCTTTGTTGTAGGTTCTTCCCTTTCATCACTTTAAATGTATCATGCCACTCCCTTCTGGCTTGTAGGGTTTCTGCTGAGAAATCAGCTGTTAACCTTATGGGAGTTCCCTTGTATGTTATTTGTCATTTTTCCCTTGCTGCTGTCAATAATTTTTCTGTGTCTTTAATTTTTGCCACTTGGATTGCTATGTGTCTTGGCATTTTTCTCCTTGGGTTTATCCTGTATGGGACTCTCTGTGCTTCCTGGACTTGGGTGGCTATTTCATTTCCCATGTTAGGGAAGTTTTTGACTATAATCTCTTCATATATTTTCTCAGGTCCTTTCTCTCTCTCTTCTCCTTCTGGGACCCCTATAATGTGAATGTTGTTGCGTTTAATGTTGTCCCAGAGGTCTCTTAGGCTGTCTTCATTTCTTTTCATTCTTTTATCTTTATTCTGTTCCACAGCAGTGAATTCCACCATTCTGTCTTCCATGTCACTTATCCGTTCTTCTGCCTCAGTTATTCTGCTATTGATTCCTTTTAGTGTAGTTCTCATTTCAGTTATTGTATTGTTCATCTCTGTTTGTTTGTTCTTTAGTTCTTCTATATCTTTGTTAAACATTTCTTGCACCTTCTCAATCTTTGCCTCCATTCTTTTTCTGAGGTCCTGGATCATCTTCACTATCATTATTCTGAATTCTTTTTCTGTAAGGTTGCCTATCTCCACTTCATTTAGTTCTTTTTCATGGGTTTTATCTTGTTCTTTCATCTGGTACATAACCCTGTGCATTTTCATCTTGTCTGTCTTTCTCTGAATGTGGTTTTTGTTCCACAGGCTGCAGGATTGTAGTTCTTCTTGCTTCTGCTGTCTGCCCTCTGGTGGATGAGGCTCTCTAAGAGGCTTGTGCAAGTTTCCTGATGGGAGGGACCGGTGGTGGTTAGAGCTGACTGTTGCTCTGGTGGGCAGAGCTCAGTAAAAGTTTAATCCGCTTGTCTGCTGATGGGTATGGTTGGCTTCCCTCCCTGTTGGTTGTTTGGCCTGAGGCAACTGAACACTGGAGCCTACCTGGGCTGTTTTGTGGGGCTAATGGCAGACTCTGGGAGGGCTCACGCCCAGGAGTACTTCCCAGAACTTCTGCTGCCAGTGTCCTTGTCCCCACAGTGAGCCACAGCCACCCCCCGCCTCTGCAGGAGACCCTCCAACACTAGAAGGTAGGTCTGGTTCAGTCTCCCCTGGGGTCATTGCTCCTTCCCCTGGGTCCCGATGCGCACACTACTTTGTGTGTGCCCTCCAAGATTGGAGACTCTGTTTCCCGCAGTCCTGTCGAAGTCCTGCAATCAAATCCCAGTAGCCTTCAAAGTGTGATTCTTTAGGAATGCCTCCTCCCGTTGCCGCACCCCCAGGTTGGGAAGCCTGACGTGGGGCTCAGACCCTCCCCTCCAGTGGGTGGACTTTTGTGGTGTAAGTGTTCTCCAGTCTTTGAGTCACCTACCCACCAGTTATGGGATTTGATTTTGCTGTGTTTGCGCCCCTCCTACCATCTCATTGTGGCTTCTCCTTTGTCTTTGGATGTGGCTTATCTTTTTTGGTGAATTCCGGTGTCTTTTTGTCAATGATTGTCCAGCAGCTAGTTGTGATTCTGGTGTTCTTGCAAGAGGGAGTGAGAGTATGTCCTTCTACTCCGCCATCTTGCTTCCTAATCCTGGAACTCAGTCTTGAAGGAGAACATCAAATGCATTTCTTTTCTAATTAAAGTATCAGGATAATACCCAATTACCTTATCATAAGCCAAATGTCAAGCTTTTCCAGCCATCCTCTGAGAGCTGCCTTCTTGGAAATCATTGCTCTTTAATTAAATATACTTTTATGCTACAATTTGTTGATTTTTTAATTATCCGCTGTACTGAGAATTCAAATGGCTAGTATAAGCCAGTAAAATCTACAGAGTATAAATGCTTTGAGGTCTAGTTCTGAGTAATATTCACTTTCCATGAATACCTTAGCACCTAGTAGTACCATAGGTACAGTGAGATTAAAACTTGTGATGATAATTTAAGTAAAGAGCCATAGATATAAAATTCTTAGAATTTTCTCAAGAGCAAATAATTTGAAAGTGTATTGGAAAATGTACCTTTTCATAAAGAAAATCAAATTTCTTTCCTGGTTTAATAATCATCTCATTTTTTCAGTAAACTCAAGACCTAAGAAGATTTTCTATGTCGCTGTGCAGATGAGCAAGTTCCTGCAAAAATTATAACCAATTAAGCTCATTTATAAAATATTTTTGATTTATACTGACTGTGTGTGATTTATACTAAGAGCTATTAAAAATGACTTTGCCTGTTTTTTGGACAGTATACCATAAGAATGTGCCAAAAGGGGTCTTAGCATTATGTGCTACAAATGTTATGCAACATGTACTTTAGAAATCACCTCAAACAACTTTGAGTTTGGAAGCAAATTTCAAAGTAGCATGTCCAATGTATTCATGAATTCAGTAAACATAGATAAACATTTGTCCACCATTTTTTTGGTCCATATTTTTGTAAAAACTAGGACACTAGTCTTACACCTTTGTAGTTTGCTAGGGCCACATGGGCTATAACTTATAGATTGTATTTGTGTAAACCAGTTGAGCTTATACTCTCCTACAGTACCACACCACTGGGAGCTTGAATCTTGTGAGTGGTATAAGCAGTGTAAGTGAAGATTCATTTACTCCCTCTTCTGCTACTCATGCTCACTCACGTACACATTTAGGTCCCTAGTCTCTTTGCTCTCAGGATGTTCTTATTCACCCGGACATCATTTCCTATGACATTTTTTCTTTCCTTGTCCAAAGGCTAATTTTACAATGATCATGTTAAGTCAATTCTCAACAAGTGTTTGTGTACCTAATGCTATTTCTTACTGGGATATTAATGGCAGTGAAGAATTAGATCATTAGGTTTTGCCTTACATTTATTTTTGCATCTGGAACAAACTCTGGAGTTTCTGTCATGTAGATTTCTTACATTCATTCATATATTCATTCAGTCAGTCTCCCATCACAAACAGTTACTGTTGCATACTTAGTACCAGGCATTTCTGCAGGGCTCTGAAGACACATTGATAAATGAGAGAGGTCCTGTTTTGTTTAGTTAGTTGTTTAACTCCAGGGGCCTGTTTTCCTACTAGACTGTACATATTATGAAGGTAGAGAGCGTGTTTGTTTTGTTTCTCCTGTGTCTTGTTCCTGATACTGTCACTTAATAAATAATTGTTGGTTAAATGAGTTGACAGTCCATGGAGAATTACTCAATTTTATATATTTTAAAGACCGAAAAAGGAAATTTTTTCTGTAATTTATTAGGAGGAAGGGCAAATTGGGCCTTAAAATGAAATTAATTTTATACATATTCATTTGTTAAACTCCACAGTTATCTTTGGTAGAAAACTTGGAAAAGAATATTAGAGATGTGAGTGTCTTAGTAATCAACTAGGAAAGTCTCTCCTGCCTTTCGAGTGAGGCTAGAAAAATTAAGGGGATCACCTATGGTCCCGCAGTTGTCATGCAGTAGATCTGGGACTTACCCCAGGTTTTAAGAGTGTCAGATCTCTGATCATCTTATCACTATGACAATGTGTGAGGAGCACTTCAAGATAGTGATTCTTTGTTTTATACTTTAGCCTTTAGACGTCAAGGTGAAATTATATCACCCTAGATAAAGATCTTAACCCTGGAGAAACTTCCTTAAGCAAAACAGGATAATCAAATGTGGCAGATGTTAGCTGGCATCACATTTCAGGAAAAATAACTTGAGTTGGCTGAGTCCTAGAGCTTATACTTGCGTCTTGCATGAAAATGTTGCATGAAAATGTGTTGGGGCTTTGACATGTGTGGCAACCAATTCTCAGAGGAGTGAGTCACACCTCCTCCTACTCTGCAACTGTCATTGCTGGCTTCAGTCAAAAGGTTGGAAACACTGTAGTCATGTGGCTTGGCTTGCTGGGAGAGAAGAGGCCATGAGCCAGGAGAAGGCAGCACTAGAGATAAGTCAGGAAGAATATGGGACAAAATGAGGGTAAAAATGGAACCCCAGAGAAGGGGACTGACCATTGAACATAAAATCCAAGAAGGAATGAGGCTAATCTAGAGCATTTTTAAAGATCTGTCGGCTTTAATTCTTGCAAAGAGGAAAGGGAGATACAATCTTGAAGATGCTCAGTAGAGAGAAGGGATTTGAGTGGGTTGCATTAGCCAGGGAAATTTATTTCAGGCCAATAAAAGAGAATAAGAATGGGATGGGTAAATTGATTCTAGACAGAAAACTGGGAAACAAGTTAGAACACCTCTTAGGGAATAGTGCTTTGGGTTGGCTTTCACTGGATGGTATCTTGAGAGTGCCTGGCCATCCCTCTTTCAGCCAGAAGCAGTAAACTCATTCCAGTCTTGCTGCTTGTGTGGCATACTGCTAGGCTACTTCACCAGGTTCCTAGCTGGTTCTAGGGTGGGGTTATGACACAGGTATTCATGCCAAATAGCTAAGATATGGCTATGGTACTATGGGAACTGACTATATAGTACAAATAATAATCCTGAAACGTTTTGGTTTGAGGTTATCATGGCTACTGTTTATGAGGTCACCTGAGTTGGGATCTTGTGGGAAGGTATGAATTTTTGAAATACAAAAGAAAACTATGCACAAAGAGAGAAAGTAGTAATGGCAGTCCAACTGCTATGGAGTGAGGTGGATGAGGGTAATGGAAGAGGAGTGAACAACTAGAAGGCAGCTGCTACTCATATTCAGAGGTAGCTGAGCTCTAGCTCAGGCAGGAGCATATATTTTTGAGTAGAAGTGGCACATATATATGACTTTCCTGTGAGAAAGGAGCCAAAATTGTGAGACTGGGCACATAACATAAAAGTAATAATTCATTACACTTGTGTGGGCTTTTGGTGTTTACAGTTGTTTTCATATGCTTTCTTTATTCTTCCTTGGGCAGAACATGTGAAAAGATATAATTTTATTTCATTATAGATGAATGATGAGGATGTTGAGCCTCAGAGTCATGTATATGTCATCCAAGGCCATGCACATACTGAATCAGGGACTAAGCTCAGGTCTTTCGATTCCCAATTCTGAGTTTTCCCTCTCAGATTTTACAGGTTCACTCCAGAGAAGTCTGAGCATTGCTCTGGAATGGTCTTGCCCAGGGCCATTGCAATCTTGATCACCACTGTAAACATTGCACCTAGTCTGATGCCTGGCATGTGGTAGGTTCTCAGTACATATGTTTTAGGGAAGAATAAAAAAAAAATGGGGTGAGAAATGTAATGATGTTTAGTGATGATGTGACATTTACTAGACATTTGCTCTAGTAAACTCCAGTACTAGAGATAGTGCCTTTTCATCTACCACCCACTGTTGGCTACCTGACCCTTTCCTTTTCAGTTACAATGTGAAAGAAAACACAAGGAGGGGTATGGACAACTAATCCAAAGTTCAACTAGTACCTGCCTCAGATTTGGGGTTAAATGTTAGCCTGTAGTAAACCACATCATGGATCAACATTATCCTTCCTTCATTAAACACCACTGATGTAGAATATCTGCCAGCTTATATAATATTTTTGGTTTTTTTCCTCCTTCCCCAATCTCAGTGAAGTAGAGTGATAGATTTATTTATTTTACTAATACTTTTCTCCTGTTTTGTTTGCGTTAAATACTCCTTAATGTTATTGTATAATAGTACACATATTTTTAGCATTTTAAAGTTGTTTTGAAATCTCCTTGGGAAAAAGAAGCCTGTTTTCTGCTGCTTCGTTTCTTCCACAATTCTGAATACAATGCTAAGCACTAAATTAGCTTTTTTTTTTTTAAAACATCTTGCATTGCTGGGAATAACCCCACTTGATCATGGTGTATGATCCTTTTAACATGCTGTTGGATTATGTTTGCTAGTATTTTGTTGAGGATTTTTGCATCTGTGTTCATCAGTGATATTGGCCTGTAGTTTTCTTTCTTTGTGCAGTTTTGGTATCAGGGTGATATTGGCCTCGTAGAATGAGTTTGGGAGTGTTCCTCCCTCTGCTATGTTTTGGAAGAGTTTGAGAAGGATAGGTTTAAGCTCTTCTCTAAATGTTTGATAGAAGTTGCCTGGGAAGCCACCTGGTCCTGGGCTTTTGTTTGTTGGAGGGTTGTTAATCACAGTCTCAATTTCAGTGCTTGTGATTGGTCTGTTTATATTATCTATTTCTTCCTGGTTCAGTCTCCAGTGGTTTGTGCTTTTCTAAGAATTGATCCATTTCTTCCAGGTTGTCCATTTTATTGGCATATCATTGCGTGTAGTAATCTCTCATTATCCTTTGTATTTTTGCAGTGTCAGTTGTTACTTCTCCTTTTTCATTTCTAGTTGAGTCTTCTCCCTTTTTTTCTTGATGAGTCTGGCAAATGGTTTATCAATTTTGTTTATCTTCTCAAAGAACCACCTTTTAGTTTTATTGATCTTTGCTATTGTTTTCTTCATTTCTTTTTCATTTATTTCTGATCTGATCTTTATGATTTCTTTCCTTCTGCTAACTTTGGGGTTTTTTTGTTCTTCTTTCTCTAATTGCTTTAGGTGTACGGCTGGGTTGTTTATTTGAGATTTTTCTTGTTTCTTGAGGTAAGCTATAAACTTCCCTGTTGGAACTGCTTTTGCTGCCTCCCATAGGTTTTGGGTTGTCGTGTTTTCATTGTCATTTATTTCTAGGTATTTTTTGGTTTCCTCTTTGATTTCTTCAGTGATCTCTTGGTTATTTAGTCGTGTATTGTTTAGCCTCCATGTGTTTGTATTTTTTCCAAATTTTTTCCTGTAATTGATACCTAGTCTCATAGCATTATGGTCAGAAAAGATACTTGATGTGATTTTAATTCTCTTAAATTTAACAAGGCTTGATTTGTGACCCAAGATATGATCTATCCTGGAGAATGTTCCATGAGCATTTGAGAAGAAAGTGTATTCCGTTGTTTTTGATTGAATGACCTATAAATATCAATTAAGTCCATCTTGTTTAATGTGACATTTAAAGCTGTGTTTCCTTCTTTATTTTCATTTTTGTTGATCTGTCCATTGGTGAAAGTGGGGTGTTAAAGTCCCTACTATTATTGTGTTACTGTCGATTTCCCCTTTTATGGCTGTTAGCATTTGCCTTATGTATTGAGGTGCTCGCATGTTGGGTGCATAAATATTTAGAATTGTTATATCTTCTTCTTGGACTGATCCCTTGATCATTATGTAGTGTCCTTCTTTTTCTCTTGTAGTAGTCTTTAGAGTCTATTTTGTCTGATATGAGAATTGCTACTCCAGCTTTGTTTTGATTTCCATTTGCATAGAATATCTTTTTCCATCCCCTCACTTTCAGTCTGTATGTGTGCCTAGGTCTGAAGTAGGTCTCTTGTAGACAGCATATATACGGCTCTTGTTTTTGTATCCGTTCAGCCAGTCTATGTCTTTTGGTTGGAGCATTTAATCCATTTAAATTTAAGGTAATTATCAAAATGTTCCTGTTACAATTTTCTTAATTGTTTTGGTTTTGTTATTGTAGGTCTTTTCCTTCTTTTGTGTTTCCTGTCTAGAGAAGTTCCTTTAGCATATGTTGTAAAGCTGGTTTGGTGGTGCTGAATTCTCTTAACTTTTGTCTGTCTGTAAAGGTTTTAATTTCTCCATTGATTCTGAATGAGATCCTTGCTGGGTAGAGTAATCTTGGTTGTATGTTTTTCCCTTTCCTCACTTTAAATATGTCCTGCGACTCCCTTCTGGACTCTAGAATTTCTGCTGAAAGATCAGCTGTTAACCTTATGCGGATTCCCTTGTATTTCATTTGTTGTTTTTCCCTTGCTGCTTTTATTATTTTTTCTTTTATTTAATTTTTGATAGTTTGATTAATATGTGTCTTGGTGTGTTGCTCGTTGGATTTATCCCGTATGGGACAATCTATGCTTCCTGGACTTGATTGACTATTTCCTTTTCAATATTAGGGAAGTTTTCAATTATAATGTCTTCAAATATTTTCTCAGTCCCTTTCTTTTTCTCCTCTTCTTCAGTGACCCCTATAGTTTGAATGTTGGTGCGTTTAATGTTGTCCCAGAGATCTCTGAGACTTTCCTCAATTCTTTTCATTCTTTTTTCTTTGTTTTGCTCTGTGGTAGTTATTTCCACTATTTTATCTTCCAGGTCACTTATCCATTCTTCTGCCTCAGTTATTCTGCTGTTCATTCCTTCTGGAGAATTTTAAATTTCATTTATTGTGTTGTTCATCATTGTTTGTTTGCTCTTTAATTCTTTCAGGTCCTCGTTAAACATTTCTTGTATTTTCTCCATTCTATTTCCAAGATTTTAGATCATCTTTATTATCATTACTCTGAATTCTTTTCCAGGTAGACTGCCTATTTCCTCTTTATCTGCTCTGGTAGGTTTTTACCTTGCTCCTTCATCTGCTGTGTGTTTCTCTGTCTTCTCATTTTGCTTAACTTACAGTGTTTGGGGTCTCCTTTTGCAGGCTGCATGTTCGTAGTTCCCATTGTTTTTGGTGTCTGCCCCCATCGGCTAAGGTTGGTTCAGTGGTTTGTGTAGGCTTCCTGGTGGAGGGGACTGGTGCTTGTATTCTGGTGGATGAGGCTGGATCTTGTCTTTCTGGTGGGCAGGACCATGTCCGGTGGTGTGTTTTGTGGTGTGTGTGAACTTAATATGATTTTAGGTAGCCTCTCTCCTTATGGGTGGGGTTGTGTTCCTGTCTTACTAGTTGTTTGGCATAGGGTGTCCAGCACTGTAGCTTGCTGGTCGTTGAGTGGAGCTGGGTCTTAGCGTTGAGATGGAGATCTCTGGGAGAGCTTTCACCCTTTGATATTACATGGATCTGGGAAGTCTCTGGTGGACCAATGTCCTGAACTCGGCTCTTGCACCTCAGAGGCACAGGCCTGACACCCGGCCGGAGCATGAAGACACTGTCAGCCACACGGTCAGGTACATGGGTAGTTTGTTGCCTTTTGGGAAGTCTAAGGTCTTTCGCCAGCGTTCAGTAGGTGTTCTGTAGGAGTTGTTCCACATGTAGATGTATTTTTGCTGTATTTGTGGGGAGGAAGGTGATCTCCACGTCTTAGTGCTCTGCCATCTTGAAGGTCGCTCTCCCTTTCATCACTTTAAATATGTCCTGACACTCCCTTCTGGCTTCCAGAGTTTCTGCTGAAAGATCAGCTGTTATCCTTATGGGGATTCTCTTGTATGCTATTTGTTGGTTTTCCTTGCTCCTTTTAATATTTTTCCTCTGTATTTAATTTTTTTTAATACAACAGGTTCTTATTAGTCATCAGTTTTATACACATCAGTGTATACATGTCAATCCCAATCACCAAATTCATCACACCACCACCCCCACCACCCCGCCACTTTCCCCTCTCAGTGTCCATACGTTTGTCCTCTACATCTGTGTCTCAATTTCTGCCCTGCAAACCGGTTCATCTGTACCATTTTTCTAGGTTCCACATATATGCGTTAATATACGATATTTGTTTTTGTCTTTCTGACTTACTTCGCTCTGTATGACAGTCTCTAGATCCATCCACATCTCAACAAATGACCCAATTTCGTTCGTTTTTATGGCTGAGTAATATTGCATTGTAGATATGTACCACATTTCCTTAATACATTCGTCTGTTGATGGGCATTTAGGTTGCTTCCATGACCTGGCTATTGTAAATAGTGCTGCAATGAACATTGGGGTGCATGTGTCTTTTTGAATTATGGTTTTCTCTGGGTATATGCCCAGTAGTGGGATTGCTGTGTCATATGGTAATTCTCTTTTTAGTTTTTTAAGGAACCTCCATACTGTTCTCCATAGCGGCTGTATCAATTTACATTCCCACCAACAGTGCAAGAGGGTTCCTTTTTCTCCACACCCTCTCCAGCATTTGTTGTTTGTAGGTTTTCTGGTGATGCCCATTCTAACTGGTGTGAGGTGATAGCTCACTGTAGTTTTAATTTGCATTTCTCTAATAATTAGTGATTTTGAGCAGGTTTTCCTGTGCTTCTTGGCCATCTGTATGTCTTCTTTGGAGAAATGTCTGTTTAGGTCTTCTGCCCATTTTTCTATTGGGTTGTTTGTTTTTTTAATATTGAGCTGCATGAGCTGTTTATATATTTTGGAGATTAATCCCTTATCCGTTGATTCGTTTGCAAATATTTTCTTCCATTCTGAGGGTTGCCTTTTCGTATTGTTTATGGTTTCCTTTGCTGTGCAAAAGCTTTTAAGTTTCATTAGGTCCCATTTGTTTATTTTTGTTTTTATTTCCATTACTCTAGGAGGTGGATTAAAAAAGATCTTGCTGTGATTTATGTCAAAGAGTGTTCTTCCTATGTTTTCCTCTAAGAGTTTTATAGTGTCCAGTCTTACATTTAGGTCTCTAATCCATTTTGAGTTTATTTTTGTGTATGGTTTTTGGGAGTGTTCTAATTTCATTCTTTTACATGTAGCTGTCCAGTTTTTCCATCACCACTTATTGAAGAGAGTGTCTTTTCTCCACTGTATATCCTTGCCTCCTTTGTCATAGATCAGTTGACCATAGGTGCGTGGGTTTATCTCTGGGCTTTCTATCTTGTTCCATTGATCTATGTTTCTGTTTTTGTGCCAGTACCATATTGTCTTGATTACTGTAGCTTTATAGTATAGTCTGAAGTCAGGGAGTCTGATTCCTCCACCTCCACTTTTTTCCCTTAAGTTTGCTTTGGCTATTTCGGGTCGTTTGTGTCTCCATAGAAATTTTCAGATTTTTTTGTTCTAGTTCCGTAAAAAATGCCATTGGTGGGCTTCCCTGGTGGCGCAGTGGTTAAGAATCTGCCTGTGAATGCAGGGGATGCAGGTTCGAGCCCTGGTCCGGGAGGATCCCACATGCCGCGGAGCGGCTGGGCCCTTGAGCCATGGCCGCTGAGCCTGCGCGTTCGGAGCCTGTGCTCAGCAACGGGAGAGGCCACAACAGTGAGAGGCCCGCATACCACACACACACACACAAAATGCCATTGGTAATTTGATAGGGATTGCATTGAATCTGTAGATTGCTTTGGGTAGTATAGTCATTTTTACAATATTGATTCTTCCAATCCCAGAACATGGTATATCTCTCCAACTGTTGGTATCATCTTTAATTTCTTTCATCAGTGTCTTATAGTTTTCTGCATAGAGGTCTTTTTTCTCCCTAGGTAGATTTATTCCTAAGTATTTTATTTTTTTTGTTGCAATGGTAAATGGGAGTGTTTCCTTAATTTCTCTTTCAGATTTTTCATCATTATAGTATAGGAATGCAAAAGATTTCTGTGCATAAATTTTGTATCCTGCAACTTTACCAAATTCATTGATTAGCTCCAGTAGTTTTCTGGTGGCATCTTTAGGATTCTCTATGTATAGTACCATGTCATCTGCAAAGAGTGACAGTTTTACCTCTTCTTTTCCAATTTGTATTCATTTTATTTCTTTTTCTTCTCTGATTGCTGTGGCTAGGACTTCCAAAACTATGTTGAATGATAGTGGCGAGGGTGGACATCCTTGTCTTGTTCCTGATCTTAGAGGAAATGCTTTCAGTTTTTCACCATTGAGAATGGGTTTGTCATATATGACTTTTATTATGTCGAAGTAGGTCCCCTCTATGCCCACTTTCTGGAGAGTTTTTATCATAAATCGGTGTTGAATTATGTTGAAAGATTTTTCTGCATCTATTGAGATGATCATATGGTTTTTATTCTTCAATTTGTTAATATGGTGTATCACATTGATTGATTTGTGTATATTGAAGAATCCTTGCATCCCTGAGGTGAATTCCACTTGATCATGGTGTATGATGCTTTTAATGTGTTGTTGGATTCAGTTTGCTAGTATTTTGTTGAGGACTTTTGCATCTGTATTCATCAGTGATATTGATCTCTAATTTTCTTTTTTTTGCAAATTTCTTTTTTTTTGTATTTTTGTGTAGTTTTGGTATCAGCATGATTGTGGCCTCACAGAATGTGTTTGGGAGTGTTCCTTACTCTGCAATTTTTTGGAAGACTTTGAGAACGATGGGTGTTAGGTCTTCTCTAAATGTTGGATAGAATTCTCCTGTGAAGTCACCTGGTCCTGGACTTCTTTTTGTTGGAAGATTTTTAATTATAGTTTCAATTTCATTACTTGTGATTGGTCTGTTCATATTTTCCATTTCTTTCTGGTTCAGTCTTGGAAGGTTATACCCTTCTAAGAAATTGTCCATTTCTTCGAGGTTGTTCATTTTTATTGGCATAGAGTTGCTTGTAGTAGTCTCTTAGGATGCTTTGTATTTCTGTGGTGTCTGTTGTAACTTCTCCTTTTTCATTTTGAACTTTATTGATTTGAGTCCTCTCCCTCTTTTTCTTGATGAGCCTGGCTAATGGTTTATCAATATTGTTTATCTTCTCAAAGAACCATTTTTTAGTTTCATTGATCTTTGCTATTGTTTTCTTTGTTTCTATTTCATTTATTTCTGCTGTGATCTTTATGATTTTTGCCAATTTGATTACTATGTGTCTTGGCATGTTTCTCTTTGGGTTTAACCAGTTGGGACTCTCTGTGCTTCCTTGACTTGGGTGGCTATTTCCTTTCCCATGTTAGGGAAGTTTTCGACTATAATCTCTTCAAATATTTTCTCGGGTCCTTTCTCTCTCTCTTCTCCTTCTGGTACCGCTATAATGCGAATGTTGTTGCGTTTAATGTTGTCCCAGAGTTCTCTTAGGCTGTCTTCATTTCTTTTCATTCTTTTATCTTTATTCTGTTCCACAGCAGTGAATTCCACCATTCTGTCTTCCATGTCACTTATCCGTTCTTCTGCCTCAGTTATTCTGCTATTGATTCCTTCTAGTGTAGTTTTCATTTCAGTTATTGTATTGTTTATCCGTTTGTTTGTTCTTTAATTCTTCTGTATCTTTGTTAAGCATTTCTTGCACCTTCTCGATCTTTGCCTCCATTCTTTTTCCAAGGTCCTGGATCATCTTCACTATCACTATTCTGAATTCCTTTTCTGGAAGGTTGCCTATCTCTACTTCATTTAGTTGTTTTTCTGGGGTTTTATCTTGTTCCTTCATCTGGTATATAGCCCTCTGCCTTTTCATCTTGTCTGTCTCTCTGTGAATGTGGTTTTTGTTCCACAGGCTGCAGGATTGTAGTTCTTCTTGCTTCTGCTGTCTGCCCTCTGGTGGATGAGGGTATCTAAGAGGCTTGTGCAAGTTTTCTGATGGGAGGGACTGGTGGTGGTTTGAACTGACTGTTGCTTTGGTGGGCAGAGCTCAGTAAACTTTAATCCCCTTGACTGCTGATGGGAGGGGCTGGGTTCCCTCCCTGTTGGTTGTTTGGCCTGAGGCAACCCAACACTGGAGCCTACCTGGGCTCTTTGGTGGGGCTAATGGTGGACTTTGGGAGGGCTCATGCCAAGGAGTACTTCCCAGAACTTCTGCTGCCAGTGTCCTTGTCCCCATGGTGAGCCACAGCTACCCTCTGCCTCTGCAGGAGATCCCCCAACACTAGCAGGTAGGTCTGGTTCTGTCTCACCTTGGGTCACTGCTCCTTGCCCTGGTTCCGATGCGCAAACTACTTTGTGTGTGCTCTCCAAGAGTGGAGTCTCTGTTTCTGCCAGTTCTGTTGAAGTCCTGCAATCAAATCCCAGTTTACTTCAAAGTCTGATTCTCTAGGAATTCCTCCTCCTGTTGCCAGACCCCCAGGTTGGGAAGCCTGATGTGGGGCTCAGAACTTTCACTCCAGTGGGTGGACTTTTGTGGTATAAGTGTTCTCCAGTCTGTGAGTCACCCACCCAGCAGTTATAGGATTTGATTTTACTGTGATTGTGCCCCTACTACCATCTCATTGTGGTTTCTTCTTTGTCTTTGGATGTGGGGTATCTTTTTTGGTGAGTTCCAGTCTTCCTGTCGATGACTGTCCAGCAGCTAGGACTGGACACTGTTATTCTGGTGTTCTCTGAAGAGTGAGTGAGAGCACGTTCTTCTACTCTGCCATCTTGGTTTCAATTTTGTATTTAATTTTTCATAGAGCGTTTAATACGTTTCTTGGCGTGTTTCTCCTTGGATTTATCCTGTATGGGACTCTTCTCGCTTCCTGGACTTGATTGACTATTTCCTTTCCCATATTAGGGAAGTTTTCAACTATAATCTCTTCAAATATTTTCTCAGTCCCTTTCTTTTTCTCTTCTTCTTCTGGGATCCCTGTAATTCGAATGTTGGTGCATTTAATGTTGTCTCAGAGGTCTCTGAGATGGTCCATAATTCTTTTCATTCTTTTTTCTTTAATCTGCTCTGCGGTAGTAATTTCCACTCTTTATCTTCCTTGTCACTTATTCTTTTCCCTCAGTTACTCTGCTATTGATTCCTTTTAGAGAATTTTTAATTTCACTTATTGTGTTGTTCATTATTGTTTGTGTGCTCTTTAGTTCTTCTAGGTCCTTGTTAAATGCTTCTTGTATTTTCTCCATTCTATTTCCAAGATTTTGGATCATCTTTACTATCGTTACTCTGAATTCTTTTTCGGGTATACTCCCTATTTACTTTTCATTTGTTTGGTCTGGTGGGTTTTTTCCTTGCTCCTTTATCTGCGCCGTATTTCTCTGTCTTCTCATTTTGCCTAACGTACTGTGTTTGGGGTCTCCTTTATGCAGGCTGTAGGTTCGTAGTTCCCGTTGTTTTTGCTGTTTTCCCCCAGTGGGTAAGTTTGGTTCAGTGGCTTGCGTAGGCTTCCTGGTGGAGGCGACTGGTGCCTGTGTTCTAGTGGATGAGGCTGGTTCTTGTCTTTCTGGTGGGCAGGGCCATGTCTGGTGGTGTGTTTTGGAGTGTGTATGAACTTAGTGTGATTCTAGGCAGCCTCTCTGCTAAGGGGTGGGGTTGTGTTCCTGTCTTGCTAGTTGTTTGGCATGGGGCGTCCAGCACTGGAGCTTGCTGGCCATTGGGTGCACCTGGGTCTTAGCGTTGAGATGGAGGTCTCTGGGAGAACTCTCACTGATTGATATTACGTGGGGCAGGAGGTCTCTGCTGGTCCAGTGTCCTGAACTCGGCTCTCCCACCTCAGAGGCTCAGGCCTGACACCCAGCCAGAGCACCAAGACCCTGTCAGCCACATGACTGGAGTGCCTTCACAGTTGGAGAAGCAGCCTGCAGTGGCTGTCCGTCTGTGCTGCACATTAGAATCACCTGCTTCTTCCTTGTTTTGCCCCAAAGGCAGTGTTCCACAGAGAAAAACAGTAGCCTTGAAAATAGTCACAGCTCTGAGATGGCTTTTCTTTCCTCTTTGCGCTTATTTGGGTTTCACTTGCTCACAGGTGGCCATGTGCATAGGCCTCGCACCAGGCTCTTCCGATCGGAGTTCCTAGTGCAGAATGGCTGCCACCAACACCTCAGCTCAGGCGGGCTGTGTACAGAAGTGGGGCGAACGATACTGCAATCCAAGATGGCAGCCAGGGGCCATGTGCAGAGAGGCTGCGTTAATTAGCTTAATAAGTACCGGATGATGGAGTAATTATATGAAAAGAAAGCAAATTATTCTCCTTAATTTTGTTCATGTCTGTCATTGCATAAAAGTTGTACATGCCTTAGAGATATGAGTTTGTCTGTTATGGGAGAAACGTAGTTTTTGATATCAGACACAACTAGGTTTTCATCCCTTCTCAGCACTTAAATACCTATGGGGCTTTGGGTGAGTTTTATAATACTCAGAGCATCAGTTTTGTTACCTTTGAATGGGAATAATAATTCCTGTTTTATAGAGTAATTAAGATAATTACATGAGCTAATGAGGAACCACTAGAATACTGTATAACATATAGCAGGCATTTCATCTTCCTTCTGCTCCAGTTTTAAATAATATTCTGTGTGAAAGATGAATTTTAACCTTAGCTCCCACATTTATAAGATGTATAGTTGTGGACAAACAACTCGACTTTAGTTTTCTGTAAAATGAGATCAAGAGTGAGGATCAAACATAATAGTTAATGAGAATGGATTTTTTATACTGTAAATCCTTATACAAATGAAAGATATTTAGTACCATCCGTATTTTACTGACTGTGATGAGGCCTAAGAAAGGAGATCATGTTTTTAATTTTCCTGAGTAGAGGAATCTTGCCCAATGAATTTGCAGGTTTCCCAGCCTAACTCACTTTTAGGAGACTTGGCCTCAAAGTGGAGTATTTATCCTTTACCTCTTGGGTACAGTGTCTAATTATGATGGAGTTCTAGTTGTTATCATATACATTCTTTAATAAAAGTGTTAAATGTAATATTTTCAGTTGTTTACAGCAAATACCAGCTTTTACTGGCTTCTAGATATTCTTGCAATCCATTGACATGATTCTAGAACCACTTTTTCTCTCCCTCTCATCTTCTAAAAATAATCTTGTAGAAAAATGACTTTTGATTATAGTAATAAACATTATAAGAACTAATAGACATCAAACATTTTATAAAACACATACATTTGTAAGCTTTAGCTTCAAGAATGGAATGGGCAACATACAGAACAGTCATTCATAAAGAACATGAAAAGAAGGTGGATACATAATGCACGTTTCCTTCAGGCATTAGAGGGAAGATTTGTATATGCAAATGCAAGGTTAGTATTAGGCTTACCTCTCTTTTTGAACTCAAATGGCAGCATGAATATTTGGCTTCCTTTCATTGAACCTCCAGAACTTCCTTAGCAAGATTTATCTTTTCACTGGGGGGCATTAATCAAGACAAATTCCACCACAACTGTTGCCACACATTTCTTACCATGTGCTGTGTAGTTAGTTTACCCAGAGCCTCCTTCAAAGGACTATAATTTCAGCATTTCATCTGTCATTCTGGCAGTATTTGATGCCTCTTTTATCCTTCAGTTTTTTTCCTTATATAAACTATTAATATATATGAAAATGCATGTGTCTCTCTTAGGCTCTCATTACCATCTTGCCTGCACTGCTAGTTTTGCATTCAGCTTGCCGTAAACTCAGCATGGATGGTCTAAGTAAGTTATGGAAAAGCCAAATGTGAGTGGACAGATTCATAAATTGTAGTCAGGTTGTACACTAGTGAACATATATTTCTTTCTCCTTCCTCTATACCCACACATAAGGCAGTGTGTTTGCATATATACATGCTCTGTGAGAGAAGTCTCGGCCACACATAAATAAGTTGATAAAGTCCAGGAGTCACATTACACGTACCAGACATTGAGTTGCAGCTCATGAATCAGCTAGAGCTAACTATAAATAAATGGCCATGTGCTCATTACTGTGCTGGTTATGGGCTTTTTCCAGTGATTGGTTTTTAATCTAAAAATAGGGACCAGTGGGCTGTTTCAAATATTTCATGTCAAGGGAGTAATGCCCATAATCAGCTTCCTCTTTTTTTTTCTTCTTGAATCAGGACTCATTGTTAATACATAATGGCTAGGAAAAATGGCTTCAGGATTTCTGGGTCGTAAATTCACCTTAGATGCCAGAGCACAAAGCCTTATATGACCCTGAATTAATGACTTATCATTCTTGTGTTCCTGTTTACTAATTTTCTGAAATGAATTTGCAGTCATGTTACAATGTCATAAAATTAATCTCAGCTAGTTGGTTGGTTTACTTTCTGGGCACCCATTCCATTTTTCATGATTCTTAACTTCTGCTTTCTTGTGCAGTGTATTTATCAGATCTCTTTAGGTTGCAAATGACAGAAATGCAATTTGAAGAGGTTTAAACAGGGAACTGATTGACTTACTTGCTTCCTTCATCTGATGGTGCTCCAACAAGAACAGGGCTTTAGAGAGCAGTCACATGATGTTCTTTTTTTTTTTTTTTTTTTTTTTTACAAAGGAGAATCTTACTTATTTCTCTTGAAATTTACCATTTCTGGGTTCTGCCAGGTCTTCCACTTGTTCTCCAGAGCTTAATCCTGGAATACCAAGGGTGTCTAAGCCCTTTATATGAGAACTTTCAGATAGACAGAACACATAGCAGTGGGAGAAAGATTTTCCTTGCTTCCTTTGGTGGGAGGAAAGAAACCATTTTTCCTTTTTCTATCAAAGCCCCTGTTGGACTTCAATCAGTTAAGCTTATTAAGCATGGTCTGTAAGGGTCTAAAAGTAGGACTCTTTCTCCCTGTTTTTTTTTTTTTTTTTTCGTGGTACGCGGGCCTCTCATCGCTGTGGCCTCTCCCGCCGTGGAGCACAGGCTCCGGACGCACAGGCTCAGCGGCCGTGGCTTACGGGCCCAGCTGCTCCGCGGCATGTGGGATCTTCCCGGACCGGGGCACAAACCCGTGTCCCCTGCATCGGCAGGCGGACTCTCAACCACTGCGCCACCAGGGAAGCCCTCTCCCTGTTTTAAAATGATATAACCAAAATTCTAAAAGACATTTCAGTTCCACAAGACTATGTGGTTACACATAGTTTATCCCTTCAGGGCTGTGTTTACTACTTACTTTGTTTCCAAAAGAGTTCTAAAAACATAATATGATGAGAATAGTAATTTTGGTGACCAATATGCTTTTACATTTTCTGCTGCCTTATTTCCTTTCCCATACCATTTTCAGGTTCTGTCACAGTTTTCTCTGGTTTGTGATGACAGATTGACAGATGGAGAAAGGGCCACATGCTTTTCTTCCTAGGGCTCAATATCCTTCGTCAACAAGGAGAAGACCTATGCCTCCTTATAGCTACTGGTGTTACGATGTCCCTAACAAATGTCCTCTCATTGTCTCTTGGTCAGGAGTCACCATTTATATCCCCAGCCAGGGAATCCTTCTAGTATGGATAGCTCTTCATAGAGTTGTTCCATACCCACCCTTCAACCTACAGCTGCTTCACATTTGGACTTAAATCTGAGACCACATGGTCTCTCATGTGATTTGCTTCATCTTAAGTTTTGTTGTGTAGCTGGGGTCTTTACATTGATCTAAGTAGGGATTCAGATATGTCTAGGGAATGTCTAATGAACTGGTGGGGCAGCCTGCCAGGAGACTATTTGGATGGGCCAATTAGTAGGAAATTTTCCTTTTTGTTTGTTTCTTTTTTTTTTGGCTGGAAGAGGCTGAGGAAGTATGTATTTGAGATGGAAGCCTAGGGAATGAGAGAATGAGGATTACAGCACGAGGTCTTTTTTTTTTTTCTGGATTGATCCCTAGGCCTGGCCTCATTGATATTTGTCTAAGCATTTTGGAGAAGAGGCAGAGAGAGAGAAAAAATACAAAAGATAGAGAGTGGGAGAGGGTTGATTTTAAAGAATGGTTGACCATAGAATGATACCAAATTCAGATTATTTTGATGTTCTTTTATCTCTTTATCTACTGTTTCTTAGAGACACATGCTTTGCATAATCACAGGTATTTGGGAATATCGCTGTATAGTGGACTTGCATTATAGTCAACTTTTGATTTTCTGTATAGGAGATAAGTTATGTGTGCTCCAAGAAATATTCTGTAATTCTTGAGAATGTTTATTGAGGCAAACCACATATCTAAGATCTTCACATAACTGGGGTTTGGGGAAAAGAGATTATTTTGCTCTTTTCCCACTGACATGAGTTAGGGCCATTGTTTATCATCTATCTAAATTCTTTTCTTTTGGAAGGAACTATTAATAAAAAACTGATGGCGTCAGTACACTCCATAGCTTCATGAACTTTATCCAGTTTAGAGTATTTAATTCTACTCACTAGGAGTGCTTGATTTGTTTCACAAACAAATCTGTACTAACCCATCTCATACCAGCTCTTTTCCAACACATTCTTGGGTTCTGATTTAGTTAGCCTATTAAGTAAGTCACATTGGCAGTCTGACCACTGTTTTACAGTCTTAGCAATGTCATCTTCATTATTTATTTACCATGGAAGCTCCAAGAGTACATGATTATTTTTTAATAAATTTATTTATTTATTTTTGGCTGCATTGGGTCTTCATTGCTGCGTGCAGGCTTTCTCTAGTTGCGGCGAGTGGGGGCTACTCTTCGTTGTGGTGCGTGGGCTTCTCATTGTGGTGGCTTGTTGCAGAGCACAGGCTCTAGGCGCACGGGCTTCAGTAGTTGTGGCATGCGGGCTTCAGTAGTTGTGGCATGGGGGCTCTAGAGCGCAGCCTTAGTAGTTGTGGCGCATGGGGTTAGTTGCTCCGTGGCATGTGGGATCTTCCCGGACCAGGGATTGAACCCATGTCCCCTGCATTGGCAGGCAGATTCTTAACCACTGCGCCACCAGGGAAGTCCTGAGAACATGATATTTTTTCTCTGGTTGCCTGGAGTTTGTGTTTGGACACGCTGAACTGATTTCTCCTTCATTGGCTGTGACTTCCATTTATGTGAATTGTTTTTGGTCAAATATTCCAATGATTTATATAAACACAGCCAAGACAAAGCCTTCCTTTCTTGAAGGACATCCTCTAGGAATAGTAATATTTATGCTTTAGTTTATTCCCCTCTCTTCCTTGGTAGTATGCTGGCAGCCATGAGAAATGTGTTTTCTTTAGAGGGATCAGATGTCATTCTGCTCAAGTCATCAGAGCTACCTCCTGCAGAACTTTGTCTAGTTTGCTTACCTTGAATTTCCCATTGATATTTCATTTAACTATAACTGGATCAAGCAAAGCTGATTGGATCTAGATAGGACTTCATTTTTTCCCTCCCTTGGCATGCCTACTTTAAAAGTTTTTGTTAACAGGTATTTCCAAGTCTTCTCCTTTCTCTTCAAACGTATGACCTCTTTAAGAGGAATGAAAAAACACATATAGTGAAGTTTGGAAGTCATTCAAACACGGAGAGCTTGACACAGGAAACCAAAACCCAGTCTTCCTATATTCAGAGATTTTAGCTCATGATAAAATGTGGCTTCCTGTTTATAAGCCTAATCCCAGTGCATGAAAATCAACTTGTTATCAGAGGGCCCTTGCCAAACTGTGTTTCGGGTGATGTAAATTCAAGTGATTAAAAGGTACAGTCATAGAAATACTTAGTTAAATACAGGACTGGAATATTGAAATATTCCTTGGTGAAATATATTTGAACAAATTATTCCTAGAGAAATATTCATCATTCTAGCAGACCTTAATAGATACTAAAATATTAATACATTTAATTTATTCATATATTTTGTTTTTAAACACAATGAACACTAATTTTTTTCAGATTCATTACTTGATGTGCCGAGTAATCAGACTTCTGCAAGAGCAACTTATTGTTCATGACAAATACAGATTTTGGAAGGAGATTCTTTTAAAGTCTGCCCCTGTGCAGACTCAAAGAAAATAAAATATGTGAAGTTCAAAACAGTGTACATGTATTTAACATTATATGTAGAAATTTTGTGTCCAATGTAAAAAAATATTATGTAAATAAATGCTTCAAAATGCATGTGATAGTCAATAATCATAAATTAACCGGTTTGGTTTTCATGTGGTGCCTTTATATTTCTTATGGTGGAGTCATCTTGGGGAAACCACACCCACCTGATCTGTGGAAAATAGCATGCCTAAGCATTTTACAGAAAATAGATGACCTTCTGGGGGCAGGCAAAGGGCTCCTGGGATGTTGGGAGACGTCACCGTTTCAGGACACAAAGACCTAAGTGTACTGGATAGTCAGGGGTCCACAGAGATGGTCGGTATTCCTTTGTACAGTTCCATTCTTTATAGGTTTGATCAGGCTGAAAGTGGGGCCCAAGAGCAGCCAAGACCACAGTAGCAGTGGGAGTGAGGATGGGTGGGGTCTTGCAGGCTTTTTTTAGGAAGAAAATCCACCTCATGCCCTAACCTTTCCCCATTCTGCCCCATTCACATTTTATTTTTCTCGAATCTGTACTTTCAAAAACTCTAGTAAACAGGTTTATCAATTATACTTTTAAAAGTAGTGATAGGGCTTCCCTGGTGGCACAGTGGTTGAGAGTCCACCTGCCGATGCAGGGGACACGGGTTCGTGCCCCGGTCCAGGAAGATCCCACATGCTGCGGAGTGGCTGGGCCCATGAGCCATGGCCGCTGAGCCTGCGCGTCCAGAGCCTGTGCTCTGCAACGGGAAAAGCCACAACAGTGAGAAGCCCGTGCACCTCAAAAAAAAAAAAAAAAAATTTGTAAAAGTAGTGATAAAAGTATGACCTTGGGTCAGTATAAATTCTTTTATTTTAAAAGCATATTCACTGAGATATAATTCATATACCATGAAATTTACCCAAAGTGTACAATTCACTGTTTTTTAATATATTCACAATGTTATGCAATACTCACCAGAATCTGATTTTAGAGTATTTTCCTATTCCCTTAAAGAAATCCTGTACTCATTAACAGTCACTTGCCATTCACTCATACCTTCTCCTACCATCCTTAAGCAACCATTAATATACTCTCTGCTTCCAGAGATTGGCTTATTCTGGACTTTTCGTATAAATGGAGTTATACAATAAATGGCTTTTTCTGATGTTTTCCAGGTTCATCTATGTTGTAGCATGTATCAGCACTTCATTTCTTTTTGTTGCTGAATAATATTCTATTGTATGGATAATTTTATTTATCCATTCATCAGTTGATGGACACTTGGACATTGTTTCCACCTTCTGGCTATTATGAATAGCGCATTCGTGTACAAGTTTGTATTTGAACATCGGTTTTTAATTTTAGTACCACCTGTTTTTGTAAATAAAGTTTTCTTGAAAAATACCACACCCTAGGCATGGAGACACACTTTGTCCAAATGAAGTCAGTCCCTTCAAGCAGAGCTCTTTGACCTTATGGCCTGCCTTTCCATCTGGCCAGAACCCCAGAGCTACCTTGCACTGGAGCTAGGACCAGGGACTTGCTTCTCCAAAGTGACCCCTTCCCTTTACCCCCTCTACAAGTGAGGAGGGGTGGCAACCCTTGGTAGTATTGAATGGAATCTCCATCATATGAGTGAACTGGTGTGGGACAGTTGTTGCCCCAGTATCCTTGGCCTGCCTAGAATAGAGCTTCTACCATAAGAGTGGGGGCTGGTTGGAAGAATGACCTGGTCTTTTCGGCTGTGCCACCTGGAAAAGAACTTCTGCAACACAGGGCTGAGGGGCATGAGAAATACCAGCAGCCTGCTTGGCATGAAACTGTAGCCTCAGTCTAGGAGCTGGGGGAGAGAGTCTCTGTCTTCTTGGCAGCACATGCCTGACCTCTTGTAACCTGACCTCAGACTAGGAGCTGGGGGAGAGAGTCTCTGTCTTCTTGGCAGCACATGCCTGACCTCTTGTACCTGGAGGTGGGGGGGTGGGGTGAGTGCATAAATGGAGTGAGTCATGGCTCAGACCCCATAGACTCTTGCAGTTCTTAAGAAGACTTAATATATTTTCTTGAATGAATATTTCTCCATTTGCTTTATGCCCTTAGGACAATTTCCAGAGCCTTTATGTAATTGCTTTTTATAATTTTTACTAGTTAAATTGTTGAAGAGTGGGTCTCCTGAGTGCCTTACTTCACTATTCTGGAACTCCTGCCTGTCTCATTTACATTTGAGTGCAAATATTCAAGTAATTCTGACAAAATGATAATACTTGTATATTTCACTCATTATAACTTTTTGGGTTCCCAGTGATTTTTCTTTTTATTATTATTTTTTACGTGTTTTGACACATGGAGCTTGAAGAGTTTAAATTTGGCTGTCCTGTTATGTGGAAGAGAAGCTTACTTTAGGCATGTGTGTTTGCCAAAATAGCATGCTTAGTTTTTCTTTACCTACCCGTACTTGGTCTTTTTGAGAGAAAACATGACAATTCTGCAATTATTTCTTTCCGTATGCATCATCTGATCCTGAATAATAACAGATTGTTTCTTTAATGGCAAGTGATAATACTGTGCTTTTCTATGAAAGATAGCTTATATCGTGTTTTTTTCCCTAAAGACTGAAAAGTGAAAATAAAATGATAGCCTTTTAGTGGAAGTTTCTTGTCACTGCTTTAGTATGAGATAAAAGAAAATAAACATATGTGGCTAGGGAAAACAAGGTAAATTATGATTGGTAACCTTATTTGAAAATTTAAATGGTTTATGGAGGAATAAGTTGTATGACAGAGTTGTATGACAGAGTCTGGTGGTTAGTCCATGATAGAATCTTTGGAAAAAACAGACTACTGAGGAATGATTTTCAGAGTGTTTGCTTATTGACTTCATTTTGAGTGTGGAACTTCTATAAGACCCTACAGCATGATCCCTCAAAATCATCTTTACTACTTCTGGTTCTACATAGCAGCCCTGGAAGTGGGCCTTAGAAGTGTCCAAATTATAACACCAGGCTATTATTATGTATGTGATATTTCTTCCTGGTACTTTAGTGATTCTAAATTTGTGAATTTTTTCCCACATAAAAGGATAAAAATAGAGATTTTTGTAACCACAATTCCCCAGGGACCCCTGAGGATCTCTGATTAGGCAGTCAACCACCATTCCAAATAGGCTGGGCAAGTAGTGTTTTATCTGCTCTTGCATATGGGATTATTGCCCATTTCTTTTACTATACTAGAATTAAAGTGGATTTCTACCCATGAACTGTTTTTTTAGGGTGAATGTTATGTCTCTGAGTACTTTTAACCATTCCTATGAATAATTTAAAAAATATTTTGGAAAAAGGTCATCCTTTTTCATCTCTGTGCATGAACTTTGTTGCAGAGATAAAGCTGTCCATGAATCATCTTTGGAGAGGATTTGAAGATGCCAGTGTCTATTGGTGCTGGTGACTACAGCAAGAAGAGTTCCAGAATCTCCCTCAGTTCCTGACTTAAAAGGGCTTAGGATCACAGAAGGTAAGGGAAAGGGTAGTAGCTGGAGTTTCAACAATTTTTGTTCTGTTTATGTTACTGCACCCTCTTCATTGTTCTTCCCCAATCGGAATGACTATATATTGAATAATCACTGTGTGCAAGGTAGTGCTTCTCTTATATATTTATTCCAAATATACTATTTTATTTAATTCTGAAAGATAGCCAGTGAGGAAGGCATTGCTCTTCCATTAGAAGAAGTAGCCTGACCATAGCCACATAGAGCAGAAGTAGCAGAACTGGAACTTAATTCAGACATCTTATTCCAAGTTGATACTCTTTTCACTATAGCATAGAGGAAGAGCTGGGGGTGAGGACAAAGGCATCCATGGGATGTAGGAGGGGCCAATGAGAGGAGAGAGATCACACAGGTTCCAGGAAATGAGGGGGAGGTAATACAAGCATGAGGTAGAGGAGAAGATTTTCCCCTTTTTTATTTTTTTGGCATGAAATGCACTCCACTTAGGATCCAAAATTTTAACTTTCTGAATCCTTAGTAAGCAAAGACTTAAGTTGTTTACTAATACTGGTATTTCTTAAGTTGATTTCATGAAGTTTTCATACTTCTGGGTTTTTATTGTAAAAGTTTACCAAATTTCGTTTTTAAAAAATATTTTTTTTCACCTAAAATTGGGAAGTACAGATGGTTTGGGGAATCTTCTTTGTACCTTGCTGTTATGAAAAAGAAAAATTATCAAAACTATGTGTACATAGTTAAGAAAACTAATAGGACAGAATAATTTTTTTTGTTCCACATTTTCCAGTCCCAGTCTCCTGCAGAAGCAACCTGTGTTTTTCATTTTACACTTCTAAGTAGATATGCATTGACCATAAATGCTTGAGTTTTCATCATTTAATCTGTATTCTTCTTGCTATGACAGATAATAGATGATGTATGATGACTGAGCTCCCTTACTCCATCTCCCACCTTTATTTTTCCACATTTTCTTAATTTTTAGTAATTATATCATTATTTAGCTTTTCATTTTGTTACCTGTGTAAAGTCACACATTTTCATGTACCCTCTATTTATTTATTTTTGTTTTAGTTCTTTGTTTGTTAATTTTAGACAGTATCTCTTGACTCCTTGCTTTATATGATGAATATATTAACCCCCTACCTGTCCTTCCACCTGTTCTTTCCTCTTTCTATCTCCCAGCTGCTGATAGCTCCATTTTCATAAGACCACTAACATTTTCACTCCATTCTATAGCTATTATTAAATCATCTATACTTTGTGGGTAATTCTAGATGTTGAAAATTAATACACACCATTAAAATAAAAAAAACTATAATAACTAATATTAATTGAGTGCTTACAATGGGCACCATTCTAAATTGCTTTACATATAATAACTCAAATTTCTTTACATGTATAGTTACATATATTAATTCTCAAACAACATTATGAGGTAGATAATGTATTTTACTCATATTTTACAGATATGGAAACTGAGGCATTGGGAAGTTAACTAACTTGCTCAAAGTCACATAGCTAAAAGTGGTGGAGCCAGGATTTGCATCAGTGTACTCTTGAGTTGGAGTGCATTTCTCTTTGAATTAGCTTTTGCCATGTACCAAACCACACCAAAATTTCAGTGACTTAAGACAGCAGCCATTTCTTTACCTTATGATTCTGTGGGCCAGAAGTTTGTGGTGCCCTTAACTGGGCAGTTCTTTGGCGTTTGGCTGGTTCACTCCAGTATCTGTGGGCAGTAAGGTAGCCCTGCTTCTGGAAGTTCGATGGATGTAGGTTGGGGCCAGTGGGGCTAGGCCATGTGTGTTTCATCACCCAGCAGGCTAGTCTGGTCTTGTTCACATGACAGCTGGTGGAGTTCTGAGAGAGAGCAAGAATGAGAGAGAGAGAGAAGGAGAGAGAGAGGGAGGAAGAGAGAGAGACAGAGGAAGGCAAGGCCTAAGATTGGTAATGGCACACTGTCACTTCTGCTGCATTCTTTTGGCAAAAGGAGTTACACAATCAGACCAAATTCAAGGGGAAAGGAAATAGACTCCATCTATTGTTGGGAGTTGCTGGAAAGTTAATTACAGTGGTGTGCTTACAGAGAAACATGGATAATTGTGGCCATTTTCACATTCTATCACAATTCTCTTGACAATTACACATATTGCTCTCTATTATATAAATGTTATTCACTAGAGAGCCAATATGTGCTATGATTACATTTCATTCTCTATAATTCCATTGTCATCACTCAACATGAAAAATAAAATTAATAAAAAAGAGACCTCTTTCTTAGACTCCATCATTTGCTCAATTATTATATTATGTTTTAATTTTTTTTATAGTAGGCTTTTTCTTTTTTGTATGTTTTTTTCTGGGGCTTATGATTGCCATCTCCCCCTTAAGAAACACATGCTTACTTTACTATGTCTATAATAGTTTGCCGATTTTTATTTACTTTTTCGAATGCTTATAATCCATTCCATTTTTTTTTTCTTGAAGATATTCCTGAATCCAAAGTATTCTGGTTATAATTTGCACAGGTTGCTTTGTAAGCTGTCACCCTGGGATTTCTTTTCATGTATTTTTGGGTTTTGTTTGCTCTTTATATCTATATCTTCTTCCTTGGTTTTCACTCTTGTTTTGCTAGGGGATATCTTCAAGCAACTTCTGCAGAATACAGGTAAATTTTCTGAGGCCTTAAGTGTCAGAAAATGGATTTATTTTCCTTTTACATTTACCTGAAAATGTGTCAGGATGTAGTTTTCCAGGATCAAAATATTTTCCTTCAGTATTTTGAAAATCTTGCACAACTGTCTTCTAGCTTCCGTTACTTCTAATGAGAAATCTGGTGGCAGCATGACTCTCTTGTTCCTTTGTAGGTTCTGTATTTTGTTTTTTGCCTCTTTCCTTTTCCTTATCAAATATTAGATTTCTCTATTCTTTTTGTTCTGAAATTTCATGAAAATGTGTTTAAGCATGGATCTTCTGTTAATATCCATGAGATCCCTTTAAATTTTAAATATAAATTTTATATCTCCAGCACTGGGAAGGCTTCATTTATTACTATTTTGACAATAATCTTCCCTTTGTTTTTTTCTGTTCTCTCTGGAATTCCTATTAGTCAGATGTTCGACCTCTTAAATTGAATCTCTCTGATTCTCTCAGAGAGATCTGTTAAATCTCCCTCTCTTTTGCTCCACATTCTGAAAGATTTCCTCAGCTTTATCTTTTAAATATCTGATTGAATTTTTAATATTTTTAATAATACTTTTAATTTTTAAGTGTTTTTTTCTGATTTTTCTTTTTTTCTTTGCATTGTGTTCTTTCATAGATCATGTTTTCTTGAACATTTCTGAATATATCTATGACAGATTAAAAAAATTTTTTTAATCAGTTCAGTTTTTAAAAAAATATTTATTTATTTATTTATTTATTTGGCTGAACTGGGTATTAGTTGCGGTATGCAGGATCTTCATTGCCATGTGCAGGATCTTCATTGCAGCACGTGGGATGTTGAGCTGCAGCATGTGGGATCTTTTAGTTGCTGCATGTGGGATCTTTAGTTGTGGCATGTGAACTCTTAGTTGCGGCTTGTGGGATCTAGTTCCCTGAGTAGGGATGGAACCTGGGCCCCCTGCATTGGGAGTGTCGGGGTCTTAGACACTGGACCACCAGGGAAGTCTCCAGATTAAGTTTTTCTGTTTTACTTTGGCCTTTCTTTTTCATGTAGTTTCTCCAAATGACTTCTGATTTCAGTTCATATATTAGAATGAGGAAATAGGTGGGTCCGCTACAGGGAATACTTGTCAGCCAGCAGGCTTAGGTCTCATATGAGTAGGTGGGAAGCTTATTGCCCTGTATGAAGCTGTAAGAGAAGAGTGAGGGGTTGACCATTCATATATAAAACCTTTTATTAACCAAATGTTTTCAGTCCACTTTCAAGTTACATTCACTCACCTACTGATTTGTTATTTCACAATAACTCCAGGATTCGACTGCTTGAGCTCCACCACTGAAGTTCCCTCCACAAATATTTCTAGTCTGCAGCTTTCTCCTTTCTATTTCACTTAGTGACAGTCTTTTATTTCTCTATCTTAGAAATCTGTTGAAATTCACTCCCCTGAACATGTTATTTTCTCTATTGTAGATTTATACCTCTGTTATTCCTTCAACATAATTTTGATAGGTTCTCGAGAAGGAGGAGGAGGAAGCGTGTAATCTCAGTTGGATATTTTGTCCAGAAGTTTTCTCCATACTTTACTTTTCAAAACAGAAGAATCTTAGCTTTATATACTCTGCTCAGGAGGAATATCCATTCTTCTTTAATTGAGGAAGGAATCCTCTTTGTATGGTAACATCTGTATTTGCTATACTTTCAGGACTTTTCAGCTAAAAGCTCTTAAGAACAAAGATGTTGTTTACAGTTTAGCATCTACTGAGATAGGAATGAAATACTCATATTGGTGTACTAATATACTATCCAGATGTCACTATATTATGGAATATGGCAGGCCTATTATATTTCTCTCTTCCAGCTGTCCTGGGATTATCTGATATATGGGACAGGAGCTCTTACCATACATGTATATAAATATGCTTAATTAACATAGACAGATTTCTAGTCAGTGGTTGGTATATTAATCTGGCAAATCCTTCTTCTCCCATCCTGCCAAAATTTTGATTCCGTGAAAGTCTGCCAATCTAGTTCTTAATGGCTCTAAATATGGGGAACCCTTCATTTAGACTTTCTTGAAGCAGTGGCCTGTCTTCTTGTTCTCAGTGTAATTCTTTTGGAATGTTCTATTTCTTGTTCTTCCCTGTTCAAAACCCTAGAAAGTCACTCCTTTCCTCAGTGGGTAGATTTGCCTGGTTTACTCTCAAACCCAGCTCATATTTTATTGGATTGTCTTTGAATTCTCCAGGGGATATGATTTGCATGTCCTCACTTTCTTTTCCTTTCTCTCCTGTAAATACATGTAGCTCTGTGTCTTTAGCATTAGCCAAAGTGTCCCTTAGATTCCTCCTGAGAGTTTTCACGTAGACTTTCCCTGTGTCACTTTTCCAAGTGCAAGGTGAGGAGAAGTTTTCTTTGTTTTTGGTAGCCTTTTAGAAATACAGATTAGATAAACAGGAAGGGACCTTAGAAACCATTTGGACTTTAATTTTCAGCAATATTAGATCATTTTTGGTGGGGATCAAGATGCAGGATTAATAATATTTTTGTAAGTCTAAAGTATTTCATTCTATTAATTTTACATATATTCATTCAAGAGTATACATTGAATCCTTCTATTGAATCTTTATATGCTAGGGGTATTATGGTGGTCAAAGAACATATATGGATTCTATTTGGGTATTAATAAAATAATCACATAAATAAATTTAAAATTGCACAGGAACTATTAGGTATAGACAGTGCCATGAGTATTTATCATGGTCTTGGAGGTTGGGGAAGAGTCTATTAGGAAGTGATATTTGACTATGGGAGGAATGACATGATTGTATTTACATTTAAAAAGATTTTTCAGATTGGCTGTATTGGATAGGGGCCAGAAAGGATGTGAGCAGAATAGTCCAGATGAGTTATGATAGTTTGGACTGGGGTGGCAACACTGGAAATGAAGAGAAGGGGATGAATGTGCTAGTTATTTAGAAGGTAAAATCAACAAGACCTGATGATTTGTTAAATGGTGTCAAAGTGGGAGAGAGAGAAAGGTGTCAAGGATAATTTCAAGGTTTGAGCAGATAGATGGATGATGGTGCCATTTCACTTGGGTGGGTAACACTGGATGAGGGCCAAGTTTGGCAGGGAGGGAGAAGATCATGTGTCGCATTCTGCACATGCCACATTTGAAGAACTGTTTCAACATCTGAGTGGAAATATCATGTAGACATTTAGTTATAAATAGACAACTAAAGCTGTGGTTCTGGTCAGGCCCCTAATTAGCTATTTAGAAAAGTTGCCTAAAGGTTGAGGGACTTTTCCTAGGTCACACCACCTAGTGAGTGACAGAGCTGGATCAGAACCCAGTTATGCTAATTTACAGCAGCAAGCTTTCTGGTATAACCCCTGTAATTCACTATTCAAAGGTATTGCTTTACACACCTTTTCTAACTTGTAGTCTCTCATGGTCTGTACCTTTATTCACACTGTATTCTCAGAACCCAAGGTTCATTGTTTTAAATAAAAAATAGAGTTAACCTTTTTAGAGCAGTTTTGGATTCAGAGAAAAACTGAGCAGAAACTACATAGAGTTTTCATATACTCCCTGCCCCCACGCATTTACAGCATCCTCCACTATCAACATCCTGCGCCACAGTGGTACCTTTTACAATTGAAGAACCTGCATTGACACAACATTATCACCCAAGGTAAATACTTCACATTAGGGTTCACACTTTGCGTTGTACATTCTGTTGGTTTGGACGTATGTCTAATGACATGTATCCCCCATTATAGTATCATAAAAAAGTGTTTCACTGCCCTAAAAGTCCTCTGTGTTTCACCTATTCATCTATCTTTTCCCCCTAATCCCTGCCAACCACTGGTGTTTTTACTGTAGTTTTGTTTTTTTCCAGAATGTCATATAGTTCAAGTCATACAGTATGTAGCCTTTTGAGACTGGCTTCTTTCATTTAGTAATATGCATTTAAGGTTCTTCCATGTCTTTTCATGACTTAATAACCTGTTTCTTTTCAGCACTGAATAATATTCCATTGTTTGAATGTACCATAGTTTAATTATCCATTCACCTGCTGAAGGACACCTTGGTTGCTTCCAAGTTTTGGAAGTTAGAATAAGGTGCTATAATCATCCAAGTGAAGATTTTTGTGTGGACATAAATTTTCAACTCCTTTGGGTAAATACCAAAGAGTATGATTGCTGGATGGTATGGTAAGAATATGTTTATTTTTATAAGAAACTGCCAAACTGTCTTCCGTAGTGGCTGTACCATTTTGCATTTCCACTAAGGGTTTCTGTTTCTCCACATGCTTCCCACTTGGTATTTTCAGTGTTCTGGGTTTTGGCCATTCTAATAGGTGTGTAGTGTATCTCACTGTTGTTTTAGTTAGCATTTGTCCAATGACATATGATGTTGGGCATCTTTTCATATGCCTATTTGCCATCTGTATATCTTCTTTGGTGAGGTGACTGTAAGGTGTTTGGTTCATTTTTTAATCAGGTTGTTTGTTTTCTTATTGTTGAGTTTTTAGAGTTGTTTGCATACTTTGGATAACAGTCCTTTATCAGATATCACTTTTGTAAATATTTCTCCCAGTCTGTAGCTTGTCTCCTCATTCTTTTGACATTGTCTTTCACATCAAGGTTTATTTTTGATATAAAGTTTTATGTCTCTGTGTGCTGAGAAATACTTCTGGAATTTGGAAATTCATGTTGAGAGGTAAAGTAGCTTTTATGAATTCTGATGCACTCTCTAGAGTGACATTCCAAACTTGATGTTTTAGCTCACATTATGTGTCAGTACTCACATCCTCAAAGGGAGTTCTATGCTCTTGATATTGGGCAGGTGTGGAGTTTTGGCCATGAAGTGAGAGTTAAATATTGTGTGGATTCTGGGTCTCTTATTGGAGGAAATATAAATCTTACTCCCGCAAAATTGAAACCTACTGCAATAATGTTAGAGGCAATGTGATTATTGGAATGTGCATGTGATGAAGAGTAAAGAGATCTGGTTTCTAGTGTGAGCACTAACATGGTAGCTGGTAATTGTGGCTGAATAAGTCTTACAAAAGCTTATTTCCTTATCTGTAAAATTGGAATAATAAAACTTAATAATAATATTAATTAGTAATAAATTTCTTTCATGTCTTTTCTTTTTAACATTGAACAATAGTGAATAATATTGTGATGGTTAATTTTATGTGTCAACTTGGTTAGGCCATGGTGCCCGGTTTTTGGTGGAACACCATTCTAGATGTTGCTGTGAAGGTCTATTTTAGATGTGATTACTGTTTAAAATCAGTAGACTGAGTAAAGCAGATTACCCTCCATAGTATGGATAGGCTCCATCCAGTCAGTTGAAAGCCTTAAGAGAAAAGATTGAGGTCCCCCAAAGAAGAAAGAATTGTGACTCCAGATTGCCTTTAGACCTGAGACTGCAAAATCAAGTCTCTTCTGGCTCTCCAGCCTACTGGCCTCCCCTGTAGATTTTGGACTTGCCAGTCTCCATAATTGGGTGAGCCAGTTCCTTAAAATCAATCAATCAATCAGTCAATCAATCAGTCTCTCTCATACACAGACACACACTGTATTGGTTCTATTTCTCTGGAGAACTCTGACTAATAAAAGTATGCAACTGTCTAGTTACTATGAAGGTAGGATAAAATCAATTAATGAATGTAACTGTGCTATATAAACTTCACGGCACCACACTGAAGTATAAATGACATAAAGGAATGATCATTTCCTGTTCTTTTTATTTGTTTGCCACATTCCACAAATAAAAATGGTTACAAGGTTAAAAACCAGATCTGGAAGCAAAAAAATGAGCTCTGGAGAGTCAGTGAAGAGTTAGAATGAGGGTCAGTGAATGAGGGTCAGTTAGAATGTGCTGGATTTCAGAAGTTTAAAGAAGAGAAGGAGTTGGTTATGAGCACAAGGATGCGGATGAAATAAGGGTTTCTGGATTTTGTCACTTAGAGGTAACAGATGGCTTCCTTTGCTGTGCAAAAGCTTTTAAGTTTAATTAGGTCCCATTTGTTTATTTTTGGTTTTATTTCCATTACTCTAGGAGGTGGGTCAAAAAAGATCTTGCTGTGATTTATGTCAAAGAGTGTTCTTCCTATGTTTTCCTCTAAGAGTTTTATACTGTCCGGCCTTACATTTAAGTCTCTAATCCGTTTTGAGTTTATTTTTGTGTGTGGTGTTAGGTAGTATTCTAATTTCATTCTTTTACATGTAGCTGTCCAGTTTTCCCAGCACCACTTATTGAAGAGACTGTCTTTTATCCATTGTATATTCTTGCCTCCTTTGTCATAGATTAGGTGACCATAGGTGCATGGGTTTATCTCTGGGCTTTCTATCCTGTTCCATTGATCTATATTTCTGTTTTTGTGCTGGTACCATACTGTCTTGATAACTGTAGCTTTGTAGTATAGTCTGAAGTCAGGGAGCCTGATTACTCCAGCTCTGTTTTTCTTTCTCAAGATTGCTTTGGCTATTCAGGGTCTTTTGTGTTTCCATACAAATTGTAAAATTTTTTGTTCTATTTCTGTGAAAAATGCCATTGGTAATTTGATAGGGATTGCATTGACTCTGTAGATTGCTTTGGGTAGTATAGTCATTTTCATAATATTGATTCTTCCAATCCAAGAACATGGTATATCTCTCCATCTGTTTGTGTCATCTTTGATTTCTTTCATCAATGTTTTATAGTTTTCTGAGTACAGGTCTTTTGCCTCCTTAGGTAGGTTTATTCCTAGGTATTTTATTATTTTTACTGTGATTGTAAATGGGATTGTTTCCTTAATTTCTCTTTCTGATCTTTTGTTGTTAGTGTATAGGAATACAAGAGATTTCTGTGCATTAATTTTGTATCCTGCAACTTTACCAGATTTATTGATTAGCTCTGGTAGTTTTCTGGTGGCATCTTAAAGATTTTCTATATATAATATCATGTCATCTGCAAACAGTGACAGTTTTACTTCTACTTTTCCAATTTGTATTAATTTTATTTCTTTTTCTTCTCTGATTGCCATGGCTAGGACTTCCAAAACTATGTAAAAACTTTTGCACAGCAAAGGAAACCATAAACAAGATGAAAAGACAACTCTCAGAATGGAAGAAAATATTTGCAAATGAAGCAACTGACAAAGGATTAATCTCCAAAATTTACAAGCAGGTTGGGCAACTCAGTATAAAAAAACAAACAATGCAATCAATAAATGGGCAGAAGACCTAAACAGACATTTCTCCAAAGATGACATATAGATGGCCAAGAGACATGTGAAAAGATGCTCAACATCACTAATTATTAGAGAAATGTAAATCGAAACCACAGTGAGGTATCACCTCACACCAGTCAGAATGGCCATCATCAAAAAATCTACAGACAATAAATGCTGGAGAGGGTGTGGAGAAAAGGGAACCCTCTTGCACTATTGGTGGGAATGTAAATTGATACAGCCACTATGGAGAACAGTATGGAGGTTCCTTAAAAAACTAAAAATAGAACTACTGTATGACCCAGCAATCCCAGTACTGGGTATATACCCTGAGGAAACCATAACTCAGAAAGACACATGTACCCCAATGTTCATTGCAGCACTATATACAATCGCCAGGACATGGAAACAACCTAAATGTCCATCAACAGATGAATGGATAAAGAAGATGTGGTACATATCTGCAATGGAATATTGTTCAGCCGTAAAAACGAATGAAATTGGGTCATTTGTAGAGATGTGGATGGACCTACAGTCTGTCATAGAGAGTGAAATAAGTCAGAAAAAAACACAAATATATATTAACGCATATATGTGGAATCTAGGAAAATGGTACAGATGAACTTATTTGCAGGGTAGGAATAGAAATGCAGATGTAGAGGATGGACGTGGAGACATGGTGGGGGGAAGGGGAGGGTGGGATGAATTGGGAGATTAGGTTTGACCTAAATATACTACCATGTGTAAAATAGATTGCTAGTGGGAACCTGCGGTATAGCACAGGGAGCTCAGCTTGGTGCTCTGTGATGATGTAAATGGGATGGCGGGGTGGTGGGAGGGAGTTCCAAGGGGGAGGGGATATATATATACATATAGGTGATTCACTTTGTTGTACAGCAGAAACTAACACAGCATTGTAAAGCAGTTATATTCCAATTAAAAAAAAGAAGTGTTTACAGATGAGCTTTCATGGAATGGGTTCCATAGATTGATGGTAGTAGATCTCCACTTGTATGGGCAAATCCAAGGTCATACAGTGTTTTCAAGAAGTACACTCTAGAAAAAGAGTAAGCTCTAGGACTAACACCCTGTAGAGTTATTTTTGAAACATTTACTTTCAGAGGATGTCATGCAGGGTAGGAGGTCTGTTTGTGAGTTTAAGAGTGGAGAAGGCAATATCTTACTTCTTTGTTCAGATCTCTCTTCAGATTGTGTGGGAAAGTTCTTAATAAAGAAGTTAAATACAGAGAGATAAGAACTTTCCTTAAAATATTATGCATGTTTGTTTGCTATCAAGATTGGCAGATTTCGGGCCTCCCTGGTGGCGCAGTGGTTGAGAGTCCGCCTGCCGATGCAGGGGATACGGGTTCGTGCCCCGGTCTGGGAGGATCCCATATGCCGCGGAGCGGCTGGGCCCGTGAGCCATGGCTGCTGAGCCTGCGCATGCGGAGCCTGTGCTCCGCAACGGGAGAGGCCACAACAGTGAGAGGCCCGCGTACCGCAAAAAAAAAAAAAAAAAAAAAAAAAAAAAGATTGGCAGATTTCCCAGATCAAAAGCTGCTATTAGTTCACTGTTTCTTTAGCCAACATATTTTTGTTCAAATTATCTACTGTGCAATGACATGCAAGAGAAACATCAATTCCTAATAAAATATGCCCCCAAATTTTCTAATGTTTTATATCTAAGGGTCATCTTGAGAATACAAAGTTTAATGGAACTCAAGTACTGTACTAAGTAAATATTCCCGTTTTGCAGTAATCTCACGACCATATTTATTTTTAATTGCTGGAATAAATGATTTCTGTTCAGATGGTTTTAGGTAGACCTACCCAGAGTTGATTGCTTGATGCAAGTGCTGATGTACAAACAGCAAGAGGCTGAATGCATGCATAATCAGTAATGCATCTAGAGGCTCTCAACTGAGTTCAGAGTATCCATTATTTTCTCTCAGTATCTCATCTCTCTAGCTAATTATTCAAACATTCTAGGGAAACTTGGCTGCAGTACCCCACCTTCCTTTGAGCAATAAGGAGAAAGAAATTATCCCCAGCGGGTTGAAGGATATTTTTCTGCAATGGCTCCATACATATTTGAACCCATGCCTCAACAATTTTGCACAACCAGCACATAGTTCAGAGTCCTTTATTTATTCAACATTCATTCAAAAACATTTATTAAGTGCTTTTTAGATGTCAAGTATTGTTTGGGATAGAAGACAAGTTTTCTGCTGTTTATATACTGTTTAGTGGGAGAAGATAGAAAATAAACAAGTAAACCAGTAAATAAAGATACTTTATAGCTAGTATATGCAAGTCCTAAAAAAATGAAGTGGGTATTATAATGTGGGGACTGAGACTGGCAGGACTAATTACATAAGAGTATTCAGGGAACGCCTTTTCAAGGAAATGACCTTAAGCTGAGGATTTGGAAGAAGAGATTTCCAAGGCAAAGGGAACCATAATCCAAAGACACTGAAGTAGGATTTAATATGTTGAAGAAAAAGGAAGGAAGGCTGCCTGGCCAGAGTGCAGAGATTAGTAGTAAGAGTGATGTGAGGGAAGACCCTGCACAGTCTTGAAGATTGTGATTGGGAGTTTGGATTTTATTCTAACTATATTTGGAAGCTACTGGAGTATTTTGAGTTGGGGATTAACATGCTCTGCTTTCCCTTCCTTCTGCAGTTTTCTTCTTGTACTTTTTTTTTTTTTAAACTTTGGATATGCTTTATTATGCCACAAATTAAGGCACCAAACAGCTAGCTTTTCCATGGGTTTTCTGAGTCAATATTTCAAGTAATATGTTCTCTGGATAGTTCCTGTCCGTTCAAGAAGCCCCATTCTGTGAAGTAGTAGTAATAGTATTGTTACTGTTTTTTTAATTGCATAACTTCCTCAACATTTTTGATTTAATGTCACATGAATTGTGATACTATAATGTCTCATGAAGTGCAATTGAATTGGTTCCATTATATTAGAGTTTGCACACTCATAGCCTGTGAGGCACATTCAGCCCATGGACATGTTTTATTTGTTTCATTTGGAATTTTTACAAGTTGGGAAACTTAACATAAACATCTGGAGTAATGAGATGAGCTTATTTGTATATACCCAATGGCTCATATTTGGAAAATAACCTTAGAGAAAGAAGTTAGAAAAAGGGACTTAGGTCAAACTAAAAGACAAAGAAGGTGGGGAAAAAGACAAAGAAGGTGGGGAAGCAGAGTTTACAAAGCCAAAGATGAAAACCTGAAGACCAGCATTCAGTGTATATGGCTTTCAGTGTTTGGGAAACTGTCATATTACATAGAGCTAAATGGACCTAATAGTTACATATGATGAACCCATGTTGTAGGTGTTCAAATCCCAGATCTAGTACTTTTTAGGTGTATGACCTTGGGCAAGTTACTTAATCTTTCTCTGTTTCCATTTTCTTCTCTGTAAAATGGGAATAATAACTACTTTTTTCATAGGCCTGCTATGAAGATTTTTTTAAAATCAAATTTTATTTTATTTATAGTTGATTTACAGTGTTGTGTTAGTTTCTGCTGTACAGCGAAGTGAATCAGTTATATGTATACATATATCCACTTTTTTTTAGATTCTATTCCCATATAGGTCATAACAGAGTATTGAGTCGAGTTCCTTGTGCTATACAGTAGGTTCTTAACTAGTTATCTGTTTTTTATATAGTAGTGTGTATATTTCAATACCAATCTCCCAATTTATCCCTCCTCCTCTTTCCTCCTTGGTAACCAAAAGTTTGTTATCTACATCCATGATTCTATTTCTATTTTGTAAATAGGTTCATTTGTACCATTTTTTTAGATTCCACATATAAGTGATATCATATGATATTTGTCTTTCTCTGTCTGACTTACTTCACTCAGTCTGACAATTTCTAGGTCCATTCGTGTCACCCCAACAACAATGTTTTGTTATTTTTTATGGCTGAGTAATATTCTGTTGTATATATGTACCACATCTTTATCCATTCCTCTGTAGATGGACATTTAGGTTGCCTCCATGTCCTGGCTAATAGTGCTGCAGTGAACATTGGGGTACATGTATCTTTTCGAATTATGGTTTTCTCTGGGAGATATGCCCAGGAGTGGGATTGCTGGATCATATGGTAGCTCTATTTTTAGTTTTTTAAGGAACCCCCATACTGTTCTCCATAGTGGCTGTACCAATTTACATTCCCACCAACAGTATGGGGGGGTTCCCTTGCTATGACAATTGAGTTATTAATATGAAGCACTTCGAACAATACCTGTTAGTTAGTAACATTCAGTAAGTATTAGCTATTGTTATTATCATCCTTACTTTGCAGATGAAAAAACTTGACACAAACAACTAACTGATGCCATAGAAGTTACCAAGCAAGTTAATGGAAGAGTCAGATCCTGAGACCAAGTCTTTTAAGAAGCTCTGTTGGGGATAAGTGTTTCAAGAATAATTTGCATAGTTTGTCTTGGGTAAATTTTTAAAAATTATTAAAAAAATAATTTACCTCTGTTTAGCCCAAAGTTTTATCTAAAACAGCAGTTCTTATTTTAAAAAAAAAATTCAAGATGATTTAACGTTCTTAAAAATTATTGAGGGGCTTCCCTGGTGGCGCAGTGGTTGAGAGTCCGCCTGCTGATGCAGGGGACGCGGGTTCGAGCCCCGGTCCGGGAAGATCCCACATGCCGCGGAGCGGCTGGGCCCGTGAGCCATGGCCGCTGAGCCTGTGCGTCCGGAGCCTGTGCTCTGCAGCGGGAGAGGCCACAACAGTGAGAGGCCCGCGTATCTCAAAAAAAAAAAATTATTGAGGACCCCAAAAGAGCTTTTGTTTATGTGGGTTATATCTATCGGTATTTACCATATTAGAAATTAGAAATTAAAGTAAGAGAATTTACTCATTAATTCATTTTAAAAAACCAAAAATAAACCTATTACAAACTATAATAAATAACATATTTTTATGAAAAATAACTTTTCAAAACCAAAAATATTTAGTGAGAAAGTGAAATTATTTTACATTTTTACAAACCTCTAATGTCTGACACAATGACAGCTGGATTCTCATATCTGCTTCTGCATTCAATCTGTTGTGATATTACTCTGGAAAACTCCAGTGTACACACATTTCCTTACTTATATGAAAGTGGTTTTGACTTGACCAACTCTCTCATAGTCTCAGGGACCGCCAGAGGTCCTGAGAACCACTGATCTAGGTGAAATTGGAGATTTTAGATGGGAAAGATAACAAATCCTGCCCAAGTCCCAAAACTTATTTTAGGGGTGGAAATTCAATGGCCAAGAGCAAACCTTTTTCCCAGGGAACAAACACTAAAATCAAACATTTGTTGCCTTGCATAAGATTAATGACTCCAGTTATATATATCTTTACAACAAATGCCCATGGCCACTCCAAAATATTCATTGCTTTATCTTAATTATGAAATATTGTCTCTCTAACCCCTCTCTCCCAAATTGTGTGTCTGAAAGAGCTTAAGTGGTGCTCAATTGCTCAGAAGTAAATTAATGAGTAAAAGCATGTTCTTTGAATTCATAGGAAAATGAGAAATAGTCCATGTAGTCACCTGTCTTCCTTCTTGTCTTTCCAAGTTCCTCGGACCTCCTAAATATTGTATTAGTTTGCTTTGTGATAGGAGTTGGGTAACTCCAGTGGCTCCTTTCTGCAGTTGATGGGGATAGATGGGATATTTAAAGGATAATTTCTACTTGATAACAGACCCAATTATCTGTAAAGAATTCATTTATCTTCTTATCCATTAGATACTCACAGTTCTGAAGACTGGTTATTACACAGACTGAATTTAGAGAAAGAAAATTATTTATAATCAACCCAGCAAAGCACTGATATTTTAGGCTGGTACATAGAAACATTTTGAATGAATCATTTCTTGTAATGGGGTTTATTCTGATGAAGTCTGAGTATCTGTGGACTCTTTAACAGGCCAAGTATTTCATTTCTTCAGGCAGAGCTTGAAGTCCCACGTCGTCTGTAAGAGCCATCTGTAATGCATTCATTAACTCTTTGACACTTGTTGTCTAGCTCCTATGCCAGACATAGTGGTAGATACTAGTGACTTAAAGATGAATGGTCAAAATTTATATATTTGAGAAGTTCAAGAGATAGGTATATAAGTAAATTATTCAAATATATGTGAAAAACACCATAATAGAGACATGAACAGTGATTTGGGAGATGAGCAAGGGGAGACTGATTCTACCTGGGATGATTTGTGAAAAGGTACCCACTGGAACTGGGTCCTGATGGGGGTACAGGGGTTCAAGGCAAGCGAGGGAAGGGCATTATTAACAAAGGGAACAGAAGGGGTAGAGGCTTGGAGTTGTGAAGAAGGATGAGGTGTGCAGGGAATGATGAAAAGTTCCATGAGACTGGAATGTAGGGTACACTTGAATGGAGGCTAGGCAAGGCTGGAAAGGAAGGCTGTGGTCACACTATGACAGGTCCTAGGGGCTGAAAAAGGAGATTTACATTTTCTCCCTTAAATTGCAAGGAACCCTCAGTGGGCCGTTTTCTGTTGAGATGTATATGTTAGAGAGATTTCTCTGGTAGTGAATGGGCAGGAAGGTGAATGAGTTAGGGAATGGAAGCAATGGTCCCAAGTAAGATGAGAGGTTTCTGTCACTAAGATAATCATCGTGGGAACAGAAAGGAGGCAATGGGGACAGAATTGAGACGTATTTAGAAACAGGAATCAATCATCCCTGAGATTGGATGTAGAGAATGAGAGTGACAGCCTTAAGGACAACTTTAGGGAAACTGAATTGGTGAATTAAAATTAGAATGATTACTAACAAGATATAGAAAACTAGAACAATGGTAGGAGGTGGTAGAAAGGAGATTACTGATTTTAAGCATGCTGAATTTGACTGACCTATGGTTTATGTAGGTGGTGTTTGGAAATATGGATCTCAGAAGAGTGGTTGGGAAGAAGTTTGTGTTTTCCTTCTAGGAATTTCTGTAACATGTTCAATCTATACTACATATGAAGTTGATGAGAAACCTTTTGCTGTCATTTCTTGGGTGTCTTGTGTCTTCAGCTGGAAATAAGATTTTCAAAGGCTTCCAAATATTTTGAGTCACCAGTAGTAAGCTTTTAAAAGATAGGGATGATGGATTCTACCTCTTTTATTAGCCTGCCCTGCCTAATATAGAGCTAGGCACGAATTAGGGGAAAAAAAAACACCTAAAGACTTTAAGGTCAAAAGACAGAATCAGAGACTGAAGGCAATAAAGAATATTTTAGAAAATTGACCAATTAAAGATATTCAGGGAATTTATAAAAAGAAGGAAAATCCCTCATAAGAATTCTTACTACTAAGAAGTGGGAAGAAATATTGAATCCAGAAGATACCAGGAAAGATGAAGAATATGGACAGTGATGGTGTTTTATTTTTGGTACTAACACTGATTGGAAGAACGGTAGTTGCTAGGAGGGAATTTTTTTAGAAGAGACTTTTAAAAATATAAAATATTTGTAATGCTACATAGAGAAAACCTAAACAAAAATGTCATTGAGGGTTAATAAGATGATTGAACTTGATGATTCCAGTAAAAAAATCTTGGTCTTTAAACACACTAAATCAACAAAGGTGTTTTACACTCCATAAAGAGAGAATATCAACTATTGATTGACTGAAGGGTAAATTCTTACTGTACAGAGATAGACATATGCTCAGTGGAATATACTGTTTTTGTTATAACTGTGATGATGACTTTGTCAAGTAAATTTTTATTTTGTTTTATTTTCAGGCTATATTTTGTTTTCTCTCTATCTCCTGTCCATATATCATAACCACAACTATAGCTATTTTGTAAAATCACTTTCTTTGCTTTGTTACAGATTCTGGTTTACTTCAGAAACTGTTAAAAATCTAAGCTCTGATCAGCTTTGGGGAACACAGTCATTAGGTGGTTCATATCTATCTGATCTATATCATTTCTTCAACTTTGTTTAGAAACTATTACTATTCAAGCAGAAATAGCTTAAGAAAACCTGCCAGATGAATGAGATGGTGTCATATCTCTTTTAAATAAAAATCTTGCTAAGCCTTGCACCTGGGGAAAGGCTAGTGAAATTAAAATCACTGACTCTTTCACCTCCCTTTGCTCTGACAAGCATAAGAGGAGGAGGGGCTGGAAAGCTTTGACAAGGAGAGCAGGGCCTTTAACTGAAGGCAAGGAGAGCTCAGGTCCTGTTCCTAATTATAGATGTTCCTTCCAACATCAGAGGTGCAAATTCAAATATGTTGCAGTTTACTAGAGGGTAAAACCCACTTAAATAAAGGACCATTTAATTCAAAGAAATTTAAAAGACTTTTTCTATGATCAGACACCTACACATTATATTTTTGTATCCCTGGAGAATCTAAGATTCTGAATGTGGAGCTGCACCTTGCCATTTTTTCCTTACTTTAATCTTTTTTTTGGTGTGTATGTGAGAGAGAGAGAGAGAGAGAGAGAGAGAGTGTGTGTGTGTGTGTGTGTCTGTCTGTCTGTCTGTATATGAATGCACAATTTCAGCGTAGAGGTTCCTCATGACCAGCACTCTTCACTTCTAGTTACTATCACATATATTACCTTTATAGCTTCTGTCCTGCTATTTCAGTGAATAAGAAATATGATCACAGGGCAACTGGAGTTAATAACCAACTTTAGGAGTACATTGCTTAAATGGTTTCTCAATTATGTTCCAGTAGGTTCCTTGTGTTGATAAAATGAAAGCCTCCTTAACAGTATAGTTCATGTTGTAAAGTTGAGTTGAAGTTTGAGGATTCTTGCTATCATTTAACATTTAATGGTGCTCAATTTTCCCTACTTGTATTTTTGACATAGTGCTCCACGTTTCATCTGTTATAGATAGATATATTCCTATTTGGGCCTCTGGGCCAAATGAATTCCACCTACTAAATTTTGTGGTGTACTGTTAAATTGTTCTTTCATTTAGTAGGCCATTATTAATTGAACGAATCTGTTCCTATTCCAGTTCACATATGGTGCCGTAGGTATAGGAAGAATTTCTACAGTATTGATGAAGACTTTTTTGTCATGTGAGTGCCACATAAGCAGTTCTGCAGCCAGAATTCTTGGTTGCCAAATATAAAGCCTTCTAATTAGAAGTATGTGATGCTATAATGAAAACATTATCAAACCAGCTGTACTGTGTGTACAGATTTTCTGTTTTTATTCATGTGTGTGCATCTATTACAAACATAGCACAAATAGAATATAAAAATAAGTTAACACTCACAGCCAAACCTGTTAAATTTAGTTCAACAAATTGTATGAAACCCTCCATCTGTTTGCTACATTATCCTCACAATGATAATAGGCAAGGCAGATTTGCTAGCTGAGTTTTATAGAGAGAATGGCTTGTTCGAAAAATATGTAATAAGCTCCCCTGAATGAAACCAAACCAAACAGCATTATTTTCTTTTCTGTGGCTTTGAGTGTTTATGTTGTGATATTACATTTACACAGATGTTATTGTTGATCCTTTGTGCCAAAGGATGACTTTGAAGCTCTTTATCAATAGTTATTGCTTTGGCCAGTATGAATGTTCTAAAAGAGCAAACACATATGAGGCACAGATCTTTTGATTTCTTTAGCAATGGTCATGAGCTGTTTTCTGCCTTTCGTATCGTTTGTCTATGTTTGCTCATGGCATTGAAAATACAACATTTATGTTTTCAAATACAGGAAGGCCACAAAAGTCTTTATCATGTAATAATTTGTAAATGGAATAATATTCATATTATAGGATTATTGAGGATTGCATGAGACAAAGAAGTGCACAGCACAAATGCTAATTTCTTAGCTGATGAAGAACTTTGCTTATCTCCCAGCACCCACATCTCTTTTAGTGGTAATTGGGAGTTGTTGGGGATATCTCAGAAATCCCATGACTTGTCTTTCTAGAAAGTCAAAATTCTTCTGACTATTGTTTTGTGAACAACTAACGTAGTTCTAAGATATCTGCCACATGATAATTTTAAAAACCTTTTTCATTTTAAATGCACAATTAGGTAGCTCTTGTTACATATGAAGCATCTGTGTTCTGGATATATAGGGGCCAAACATAAACGAATCATACAACCTGTACAAGTTCAAATGTTTACTTGGAGATCTAGGCACACTTTTATTCCATAAACACAGATTTCCCTTTCAATTTTTGAGTATTTTGTTTATGTGCCTGGAAAAACCTTAACACCTGTCAAGAAAGCACAGCTACATGTCACACATCTAACACTAGTCATTATTTTAATCATTTTAAAATTTATTATTATTAGCTTTTTTCTAAACATAAACAGGATTGGAGGCATTCCATAGAAATAAGAACTATGTGGAACTGAACAGGTTTCAATGTATACTCTCTTCATTATTAATCCAGTGTTCCCAAGTTCTCCAGGTGTCAGGGCCACATTTCCCTTTTGCATTGAAATTCTAGTAGTACACCTCCTCACCATCACAGCCATCATAACCACAGGAATGCTTGTTTTCAGGCTTTCATCCCCCACAAATCTGGGAATTCCAGAGGAACATGTGCATATTCTTCAAATCCCATTCTGGGAGATGCTTGCTGTCCTAAGCTCTGTTCTGATTTTCTCAGGTCACATTTGGGGAGCTTGTGGCAAGCTTCTCCAAGCTGCTGTCACCCTCCCTTCATCTCTGTTCCACATGTGAATACAAACCTTTCATCTAACTCTTTGTAGTACAGTTATAATTAGACTTCCTTTAAGAAAGCCTCTTGCATTATTAGGTAGAAATGTTTAGCATCTGGTTTTCTCAACCCACCTATTCTTGAGAAGCAGGATTTACAAACTCAGGATCTTTGGAATCTGTTAAATATAAATGGGTGAAGTGGGCTAGATATAAAGAAAAAGTATGCTGTCCTCAATTTTTCTTGAAATATATGGGTGGACCTCTCAGTGTATCTCTTATTATTCAACCTTTGATAGAATAAGGTATAAGAAGTATTCATCTTAACTGTGATGACAGTTGTCATCTGACAAATAAATAGAGAAAGATAGGACTATGGTGAATGGAGAGCACATACTTCATCTATGGAGGGCTTGGTGACCCAACTTCATTTGATTATCCAAGAGAGAGCCTGGTGCCAGTGTTCCCAACTCTTCCAGCATTTTTGAGAGACACCAGAAATCTACATTTCTGTGTGATAATTACTTATTAAAGTGCCATTGCTTTTTAATTTGTTAAATTCCAGAATCTTAAAAACAGTAGGAGGGTCAGTGGTGTATATTTCAGTTAAACATGTCTGCAGGCCAAATCGGACTTAAGGCTGCCATCTTGCAACCTCTGTTGAAAAGAATTTGGGGCTTCACCTTTGCAAAACCAAAATGCCAGAAGGTCAGTGAAAGTTTTTGTTTTTGTTTTTGTTTTTTGCCAAGTTATCTACCCATAAATAGTGTTTCCATTCTCCTTTGGATCAACAGGAACAAAGAGCTGTGACATTATAATAGCATTATGTCCCTGCTACATAGACAAGATGAAGATTTGGGGAAGAATGGTTGTTTACCTGAAAATGTTTAGTTTGGTTATAGGAATCGGTGTGGAATAGTGGAAAGGACACGAGGAGGAGGTTGGAATCAGACAGATCTAGGCTTAAACCCAGCTCTGACATTGAGGTGTAACTTGGTGTAAAAGGCAAACTCTGTAACTCACCTTTCTCATTTGTAAAATGGAGTAACAAAGCTTACCTCACAAGTTATAATAAGGCCAGATAATTTGTAAAAATGACTGGTCCATAGTAAGCAATTAAAAAATATCACTTCCTTCCTTTCCACCCCCTACTTACTTTTTTTTTTTTATATTAATGTTCACATTTACCTTAGTCCCAATGCCAGAACTCTTAAGTTTGCTTTGTTTCTGTGTAGGTTTTGCAAATGTGTAGAAGCAGGATGGCTATCTCGACAAGTTCCAATGAATTATTAGTTTTATCAAATGGCAGACTTTCTGGTCTCTTGCCCGGGAACAGTTATGGCACTTCCCCAGTACATTTTGTCATATTCTGAGTACTGAGTTAATCCATCTTGCTGTGCTCACTTGTTGCCTAATGGCTGGTCCTGCTGACATAACCTTATCAACCTTATCTGCATCCAGAGCAGCCAGGTAGCTCCTTCACCAGTTATACATTTAATTGTTTTCCTAGTTGCATGCATTTCTCTGTTATATTGCGATTTGTATCATTCTGAGTGGAATTTTGGGCAGAAAAGCTACCATCTTTTTTCTTCTCTTTGCTTGTCATTATTGGTTTGTATGAGTCAGTACAAAGCACTCTGGAGAAAACACAGGTTGGGTCTCAGGAACTCTGTGTTCTGGTAGCAGAAGGTCTGACATGAGTTGTATGCCATTAGGCAAGTCACCTGATTCTTGGGTGGTTATCTCTTTTGTAAATCAGAGTTAATAGCTTTTGCCCTGCTTATCTCTCTGAGTTGTCATGAGATAATAGACATGAGGACTTTCATTATACAAATGTAATGTGATTGAAAAATAAAAGTCATCATTTTAGACTTTTAAGGAATAGAGCAGAGGTTCTCAAACTTTGCTGTACATTATAATCACCTGGGGAGCCTTAAAAACTCCCCATACTCAAACACAGCTGTTAAGTAGTCATTAAATCAGACCCTCGGGATGGCACCAGGTATTGATATATTTTTTAAACTCCCTGGGTAATCCAATGTGCAGCTAAATTTGAGAATTAGTGCTTTAGCATCTTGTTCTTAGAGTGTGATCCCTGCACCAACAGTTACCAACATCATCTGAGAACTTGTTAAGATTGCAGAATGTCAGGTCCACTCTAAACCTAATGACTTAGAATATGCATTTTTAACAAGATCTTCAAGTTATTCATGTGCATTTTAAAATTTGAGAAGCAGTACTTTAGAGGTTATTTCATGTTTTATTTTGCAGTTGAGGTAATCTGGAGATGTTAAAAGATTTACAGAGGGTCACAATTCCAGCTAGTGAAGCCAGGACTAGAATTCAGGTTTCTTGAATTCTAAGCATGTACATATCACACTCTGGATGTGGATGAACGTTATTCTCCATATAGAAGAAAAAGGTGTGGATAAATTGTCATTAGTGTGTACACTCTGACTCTACTTTGAGTGTTTTTCAGATGTGGTTAATGGATTTGCTGTACTCCATCTTATCTTCCCAGACCCATCACCTTTGAGAACAATGTTCTTGAGATGGAGAAAATGACTGAAAATTATACTTAGATTGCTTTGAATATTTTGGGAGAGAGTTGGAGCAGTTGGCAATTTGATTGTGCTTATTATTGAGTTCCTTACTAAAATCTCCCACCCCCAAAGCACAGATTCTAATAAAAAATATTTATAAAACAAGACTTTTCTGTTCTTCATTAGCCGATGGATTAGTATCAAAAGACCATGGCGTGGGATAAGAATACTAGTATGCAGCGTGTTTAATAAAAATATATTTTTTTGGTTACCAACTTGAAGCTTTTGGAAAGGGGGAAAACCTGGGGTTTTAAGGATGTGGATATTTCTGTAAGTAGCTGACTGAAGATTGTGAAGTCAGAGTTTTTGCTGGGCTCTGTTGTCTAACTGATATAGCCAGAGTATAAAGGAAGCTGGAGAGAAAATGCAGGCTGGGTTGTTGATCTGTCCAGTCAGACACCACATGGGCATAGCAGACATACGCCATGCACGTTGAGATGTGCCATTTTCAATTTCCTGGGGTAGTACTTGTTGGAGACAAGCAGTATGTTGGACTCATCAGGCTTCTTAGTAACAGGTACCTAGCTCTCTCCCCCTCTCTGCACCTGCTGTGCTGCTGATTATACTGTAAGTAATGGCAGCTTTGCCTTGGGAGGTTATGGATATGCTACAGATGGGGGCAACCCATCTGTGAAGGTGTGTAAATTTCAAATTGCTAGTTGCAATTTCTTGCAAGAGGGCCATGGGGAGCAGGAGGGAGAGAACCCCAATGGGAGTGACACCCAAAGCCACAATAATTTCTGATGATTAACCTCCCATTTTTCACATCAGCTATTATGTGTGTTTCCAGGATCATAGACAAAATGATTGCTTTGCTGTATGGAAAATCTGGCACTGTAAAACTATCTAATTTTCCTCACATGATATCATAATACCTCTGGTATCACTATTTGTAGCTAAAACTTCCCTCTCTTCCTCTACCTTCCTATTTTTTCCTCTATTTGATGTCTCTTCCTTTCATTCATTAATTGCCAAGGGAATCAGCTTAAAGTGAGGATGGTGAGTAGTATGATAGCAGCAGAAGGCCTCAGAGCTTCTTGCTCCCATGGTAAGAGATGGTCATATATGTGTGTGTGTGTGTGTGTGTGTGTGTATCTGGTTGGGAGAGGATTCCTAGAGACCTAGAATGGTGTTATAAGAGCTAACATGCATTTACAAAACTCTAATCAAATGAATGTAAGGACTGAGACAAGTAATTTAAATGAGTGACTGAGCCAAGAGTAAGCAGTAAGTAATAGGGACTGTGGTGGCCTGGACAGCTCCTAGCCTGTTTTAGCAAGCCACCAGCCAGTTCCACCAGTTGTTGCTCTAGGGAGCGACAGCCCAGTGCTGTGAGATCTTCTCATTTTTAAGGAGAAGCTGAAAATTCTAATTTCATGCGATACTTTCTGATATCTAAATGTTCATAATTGAAGTTTCTTTTTAACACTATAGATGCCAAAACTATGCAGGCTAAAAACCATGTCTGGGGGCTAGATTGGGCCTGTGGGGCAGCAGTTGACAAACTTGAGTTAGTCTGATATTCCTATTTCATAGAAAAAAAGGGATTTGTCCAAGATCATGGCACTGGTGAGGTACAAAGCTGAGAACAGAGAGTGCAGGTCAGGAAGCTTCCCATTCTGCTCAGGATACCTACAGTAGGATTTATGTGCCAGGCACAGCTAGGTCAGGGTTGGGTTACAGACATAGCTGCAGACCTCAGTGAGCTCACAGTCTGACGGGGTGACAGACAAGCAGATAACTATAATTCCCTGTGTTATGTGCAACAAAGAAGTAGCCACAAGATGCAGAGGCAACACCAGTAGGGACAAGTATGTTTTGTCAGAAGGAGGAATGACATGGTATGGAGAGTCGGGGATGGATCTCCAGACAAGGTCATGCTTGATTAGGATATTGACACTTAAGTATTTTAGTAATAGTTACAGTGTTTTGTTTGCTTGCTTCTTTTACTTTGGTTAAGCAGCTTGTTTATTACTGTGATTCTGAAGAATTTTGGGAGGCAAAAATCAATAATAAATTTTCTTATATTGGGCTTTTGACTTAAAGCTCACAAATACCATCCCACTTGTACTTCAGAAACTTGGGGGGATAAAGGAATAGGGCAGGGATTAATTCCATTCTATAGATGAGGAAATTTCAGCCCAGGATCACCTCATAGTATGTGCAGAGGCAGAAATGGGTAGAATGGATGTCTTTCTTGCTTATAGTTGGTGCTGTTCAGATTCTGGGTCCTGATTTACTGTGGGCCACGTGGTCTGGGCATGCACTATCCATCCTATGCCATAAGCCCTCAGGAGTCTTTGCCTCAGCGTTCCTGGGAAACTGCTAAGTCAGAGCATAATTCCTATGCCAGTGGTCAAAACTAAGTGCCACTGTGAGGTCCAGTTCTTTCCCCTTTTTGTGCCCAAAGGCTGAGGAGATATTTTCTGAGTTCTTGTTAATGATAACAGTGATACCTAAACAATTCTTTCTTGGAGGTAGGATTTGAAGAACTACCTTACTATTCGGTGGAGATAAGTTTACAAAGGTTTGGGAAGGCTTAGATTTGGAGTACAGAAACACTCAGGCTTCCCTTGTATGATAATGCAGGTTGTGCTTTGCACAAAGGAACCTGGCAAGGGGTTGTCGACTGAAAGATGAAATCCAGGCCTTACTCCATCCCACAAGTTGTTGGCTAATAGGGCTATGTGCAGTGGGGATGAGGGTCAGGATAGAAGGCTGAGGGATGGCGGAGGTCCTAATTTTCACAGAGGTTCAGCAGAGGCTAGCAGGGACTTTGGGAATGCTGTGGGTTAAGATTGAGCTCACACAAACAATCTCAGATTTACAGCAGTTTATCTTAGAAATTCACTGGGTTGTGGCCCAACTTTTCAGAAGAAAATTTAATCAATAAGTAAGGGGCACTTATGTTGAATGTTCACTGTGTGTTTGCAACTGTATTGGGTATTTCTGTGTCTTTATCTATATATATCATCCAGCTCAACCCTCCCAGGAAGTCTGAGAGATGAGCATCCTTAATTCCATTTTCCAGAATAATAATTGCATCTCAGAGAGGTTGTGTGACTTGCCAAAGGTCACACACATGGTTGCTAAACGGTGGAGCTGAGATAGAATGGTCTGGCTAAGTTCAAAGAATATATCATAAGAAACCTAAGAGGTGGAAATGAATTTTCCGTGTAATAGAGATGAATTTATGTCATGTAATGGTTTCATCTGGGAGGGGTTGTGTGTGTGTGTGTGTATGTATGTGTGTGTATGTTTATGGTATACTGAGGTGGCAACAGAGTAAGAAAGGTGGGGGAAATAACCAGATGGATGATTTTACTTCTAGGCCAATTTACTATGTTGGCTATTCACCGTAAGTTTCCCTGCATTAATGGAGGTAAAGAGTCTGGTGGCAAATCTCAAAAGTGGATAAATGAAATTATTTGTATTGGCATTGGGTATGAGTGTGTGTAATGGTTTAGAAAATTATAAAACAAATAAAGAGACCATTTAGTCAATATTCAACATGGGAGGAATAGGAAAGCTGTGCATTTCATCAGCTCTGCTAAATAACCTCTTTCTACTTCCTTCTCCCACATAGCAGTGTCTCTTAGGCAGGCACAAGTTGTCCTTACAAAGGGAACTGTTTTATCTCTCGCAGTTTGCTTTTTGACTTTTTCAAACCTTCTTGGAAGAGTTAAGGTAATTAAATAGCTTGGTGTAATGGAGGAAATTTCCAGCCTTCTCTTCCAATTTCTGTTAGGCTGTAGCCTACAGTTGGGAGTAAGAAAGACTACCAGTTCATTCCATCTTACATTTTTATTTAATACCTAACATGTACAAAGCATTGTGCTTAAATTCTGGGGAATGCACATATAAAAATGACACAGGCAGATATGCAGCTAATTACATTGTGGTTGGACTGTAACAAAACAGGCCCAGACTATGCCAGTTGGAAAATTTGGGGAAATCTAATAATTTGATGTCCTTAAAACCCATATTTTAAAAATATTTTTTAAAACATTTTTTAGCAGAGAGAGGATTATAACCAGCCAGGATTTTTTTCTTTTCTGTTCAAGTGTACCATCAGCTTTGATGAGCAAGATCAATTTATGTTTTACTATGGTGCCATTTTATTCCATTGAAAGCCCCTTTTATAGATTATTGTTTTGGGCCACCACCCAACTGGCCCAGCCCTTTATTCTGCTTTCCAGAGAAGGATGGGGCTTGTAGATACAGGGGAAGGAGACAGAGGAGGGAAAGACTAATTCTGACTGGGGACTGAGCCAGGCCTCAAACAGTGAATAAAGTTTCTAAAAGCTGGGAAACTCAGGGCCAGGGCAGGATGGGCCTGTCAGAAAGAGAGGGCAGCAAGGGCAAAGTCAGGCCCAATCAAGCTAAGGTGCTAGGACTGCAAACTGAAAGCAAGATTCAGGTAGTCTCTTGCTGATTGCAGAGATAGCCGTGATGAACTGTTTCTGGCAGATTCCAAGGTTTTATTTCCACTGTGATACAATTCTACTCACGAAGGGAAAAAGGCTGAAGTTGAGATGAAGTGGGTGAGGGCCAGGCTGGAGTGCTTCTCTAATTGGTGGTGATGGTCATTCCCTTTAGGATATGCCTGTTCTTAAGCATAGGCATTCTGGGCAAGCTTCCAGATTATCCCAGCTGCCCTTCACCTTGCTTTTCTTAAAAGCTTCTCTTGAAAGGATGTGACATTTGGTGGCCCTCTGTTACTTTTTGTTTCATATTGCTGATTTAGGAAGTGGCACATCTTGAGATTATTGAGTTTGTATCTTTTATGACAACTATACTAATTGGACCAACTTTGGAAGTTAATCAAAGGGTAGGGAAAATATCAGGCTGAGGCCCTGGAAAAAGTGAGATGTCTGTTGGTTCTGCTTGAAGCAGAGGCTTTCCATGTGAGAAATCCCTAGGGACATGAGAGACGTTCAGCCTCTAGGCTGAAAAAATGCCTGGAGCTTTGGAAATGCAGACTAAAGGAAAGGCTCTGCCAGACCAGTATGCAAGGTGGTAGACATTACTTACATAATTATAACCCCATTTTAGCTTCTTGGCCTTCACCTTTAGGAACAAACACATATTTGTAATGTTTCTTGGTTAAGCATTAATGGAACCACAGTTTTAGCCTTATACCCTGCCCACAGGTACAACACAGACACAGTAACTGAAGATATTTAGAGAAGAGGGCATTTAGGGAGGAGAATATTTAAAGACTGGTGTTACATGGGGAGTTCTATCCCAAGTATTTGGGGGTTGAGAAGTTTGTTCAGTCATCTAATTTTCTATCATTTTTTATATTTTTAGGACATTTTCTTAGCTCAATATTTTTTTCAAAGGGTATTTGATAGAAAAATAAATGGTATTAAAAAAAAACCCTCTATGGATACATAAGTTTGGGAAATGTTTGGGTTAAAAAAGTTAAACAGATTTTTTAAAAAAAGTACAGAACTTATCTAAACTTTAAATATGGTCTTGCTATTTGAGTTTACAAGAAGCATATATGGTATTCATTGTTTACTATTTTATAGTAAACCAAGATCCACTGGACACAGCATGCAGAGTATTGCTCTAGATCATAATTTACACATGTTTTCTTAGAGAAGCTACTTCGCTGCTAAACTGTAGTTTTGTAATATGAAAATTGACAATGAGAGCACTTGGGATCATATGAAGACCAAGTGATATTTTGCGAACTATAAAGTGCTAAGCAAATATTAGTTATTATTAGTCTACAAAATTTATGTCCCCAAAGTAGAACATTTTAGAATTATTATTCAATGCAATAAAATTTTAATGGTATTTCCACTGTGTTTTATTGATTACAAGAAACAAAAAGGTGAGAATAGAGTTTAGAGAATATGAATAGAAGTTTGAGCACCAAGCCATAGTGTTCTATTTCTTCCATAAAGTTGATAAAGGGGGTATTCTTAAGTGTTTCAAGATAGTTTATTTAATATAGGAGAATAATAATGCTTTTTGGGGGCTGGAAATAATTTATAGGTATTAAATCATAGTAGGTTTTAACAACAGAATTTTAGGGAACCAGAAATACTAAGAAGTTCAGGTATTATTATACAGTCAAACTCACTTACCATTCCAGAGATTTCACAAGATGCATCAGTATGAAAAGGAATGTAGCATAACTGGACAATGAAAAAGAGAAATAAAAGAGAACCCTTTATCTCCCTGATTATTAGTGTGAAATATGGTGTGTTTAAGCTATTTTAGATTGGGGACTGGGTTGCGCATCATCTTGTAGTGTTCTTCCAGCACCTGGAACAGTGCTAAGCAAATTCTATTAATATAAACTACAGATTTGGTTCTGTGTCTTAATTCCTGAAAAAACACGGTTTAAATTAGGTTACCATTAAGTGGGTTCATATCTAGTTGGCAATGAGATTTTCAATGATTCAGTGTCAACATAAGAGTATTTATTAGCTGAATGAAACTCCACAGTGGTCAGTCTTTGGGCAACTCAGTGGGGATACGTTCAGACTAACTCACTTAAAGAATGAAAAAGAATCTCAATATCAAGAAGATAAATTCTTTACTATTTTTGAGCAAGTATTTTAAGAAAAAGGAGCTAAGTATCAAACATCCCATACTGATGCTGGGCAACAAAGCTGATTGTTAACCAAATCAAGACATTTAAGATACAATTAATGGAGGTCTTTGCCTATAAAGGTGAACTTCTGAGGCCTTTGGCTGTATTATTTTCCAAGAACATAGATAACTTTTTCTGGCACTGCACTCATTTATCCAGGCCTTTTTATATTAGGCTAGGGTAATGCTTATATTTTATTCATCTTTGTCTGTAAAGCTAATATGCTTCCATGTCATTGCTCCCATTGGCACCATGGTGCTATGTGTAAAATCAAATAACCCAGCTTTTGGAATCAATTAGGTCTTTATTGGGCTATTTTCTGCATTTGGGGGTTACTATAATGAAATTATATGATTAGGAAATGAATGCTGTCCAGAGCTGCATCAGCCAGTATGCTAGCCACTGGCCCTATTGTTTATTTAAATTTGAATATAAATGAATTAAAATTAAAAAATTCAGTTCCTCAGTCTCACTGGCTAAATTTTAAGTGATCAGTTGTCACATGTGGTTAGTTGCTACTATATTGGACAACAGAGATATAGAACATTTCCATCATTGGAAAAAGTCTATTGGGCAGTGCTGTTCTAGAGAATAGCAATGTAAATGTTGAGATAGAACTCTATGTGGGAATATTTGAGTTATTTAGCCTCAAGAAGGGGTACCTGGAAAAGAACTTAATTGTCATTGGCTATATGAAGAGCTATAGTAATCATCTTGTAACTTCAGAAAGGAACAGTAAGCTAAGCTAAGGTAAAATTGTAGCAGGAAGGATTTAGATTAGACTCTTTGAGGTTCTTCCAGCCTATGAGGATTAAGAAGCACTGGAATCAACTGAATATGTAGAATGTGCAAATGTTTTCTGGATTGTTGATAAAAATGTGTAGAACAGTAATTTCTAATGTTTTAATGTCAAAAGTATTCACATGTATGGATGTTATTCTTTTATAAAAAGTTAATTTAAAAAAATATTCACATATCATTGTCCCCAGCCCCCAACCCTGAGTGTAATGTTGCCTTTAGTGTCTGTTGTTCGGGAAACTACCTGAGCAGGGAGAACTGCTATGAAATCAATAATGCTTTGAAATCAGTATCTAAATACAGTTTTAAAATGGTATTTTGTATTTGTGTGAGACATACTATTTAGTCAGCCTCAGCTAACATTTGCTGCTCATGTGGATTCTTTGACCTCTCTTAATAACTCTGAGCCCTGCTACCCAGAGGTTTGTGGTTCATGCCTAGGAACCACTGGCATACACATTTACCTCAGAGGGGGTTAAAGGGAGTTGCACTGGAGGCTATAGGCAGAGGCAAATGACTTTGCACTATTCTTTCTGGACCTCAACTTCATGATTAATTACTTCTGCTCATATGTTTGAGTTTTGCTACATTTTTTATTCTGGCCTGTATCCAGATTTTTACTGATTTGATCTGAAATGAAATTTTTCATTTGATTTAAAATCAGGCCATTGTAGGCTTTTGAAAGCTCAATGATAGCTTCTCATGTCTTATCTTTAGTACCCTGAAAGATCATTTTATTAAATATAAAGCCAGATGATCTCCTTTACCTAAGATGTCCATTGGAATAAGCGACGTGCACACATTCTACATCCAGCAGGACCTTCAGTTATGAACATTTAAGCATGAAAATCTTGAGTTCCCTTTTCAGTCATGCAACCTTGAGTTCCTTGAGAATTAATTCCCCTTCCTTACTCCCTCCCTCCCTCCCTCTCTCTCCTTCTCTCCCTCCCTCCCTCCCTCCCTCCCTCCCTCCCTTCTACATTAATAATGTAGGTCTGTGAACATCTCATTGAAAAGGATTAGCTCTTAGGAGAAAAGGTATTTGGATTCTTTATTTGTGCTCATCAGCCTAGGATGGGGAGTTCGAGACCATTGATTACAGCTGTGGGAAACCTGTGTGTAATCCCATGTGGACAACAAAATCTGTTGGGGAAGCAATTATGAGTTAATTTTCTTTTAATCTTGCTTTATTCTGGAGGCGGAACTCTGGTGGCAGGCAAACATTCAACAGTCTAGCCGAGGAAGCCTGCATCATGGTTCAGTGAAACCCTAAATCCCTTTAGTCGCTTTAAGAACAATGTTTCTTTCAGAAGTGCCAGAGGCACAGTGTGTAGAAATCAACATTCAGGTCATTTTAGCTATAGGAACAGCCCTCTGTATAACTGAAGATGAACATTTCTTTCCCCATAGCTCTAGCTTAGTCTAGGAAAAGAGAAATTCTTTTACAAACTGGACTACAAAGACATGCTATTGTTGAACATCATCTTTAAATTTTTAGGGTCCATAAATTCTTAAGAATGGGAAAGAAAAAAATATTTTAAATACAGTGCAGTTTAAGGAGCACTTACTGAGTATCGACTCTCTGCCAGACACTGGGGATATGATGCTCTTTAATGGGAAAGCCAAACAAGTCAACATGCATTTACAACATAGCGTAGTAAGTTTGGTGTTAGAGTGGTACAAATATTTCCATGGTAGCACAGGGGAGAGGCATCCAACCTGCCTGTGTCAGTGAGTGTGGGCTAGGATTAGGTAAGTTTTTCTAAAAGATGTAGTATCTAAGCAGAATGGTGAATGATTTTTTTTCAATAGTAAGGAGATAGAGTTGGGGAAAATTGAGGTCATAAGGAGGATATAGTATGTGTGCAGAGTGCTACAAGGGTGTTTTGGTAGAACATAAATAGCAAATTATTGAGCATCAGGAGATTGAGAAACAAAGAATGGCAGCAGACTTTCCTTGACTGTCACATGATCATCTCTTCCTCTTAGCTCAGTATCCCGAAGGAAAATAACTGAAGTAAAATACATACATATGCAAACATACACACAATTTTCAAATGTAAGGAAAATGGGTGCTCTGAAGACAATAAAGACAGTATTTGAAAGAGGCTTAGCTGAGGTCAAAATTAAAGCCATCAGCCAAGAAAGCAGAGCTTCAATCTTGTCAGAGCCAAAGAGAGCAAAGAAAGAAGTTTCAAGTTCTGATCAACTCTTGAAAACCAGAATTTTTTCTCCAGTAGTTCCTCCAGTGGCCTAACAAGTATTGATGGAGTTATTGATTATTCATTTTGATGGTTGTGATGCAGAAACAAGTTTGGAACCAGCAGAAAGAACAATTTTTTCCCTCAATTTGTAGGGGACACCTTTGTTCTTTTGATGATGGGGTCTCTATAGCAGATAGCTAACCACATCCATGCTCAGCCTCATTTAGAGCTTGCTGCTTGCTGGGCTCAATCTCCAACATAGTCTTGGCCTGAAACACTCCCTTCCCTACCCTCCCTGAAAAAATAAAAATAAAAGGTATTCTCTAGGTAAATAAAATGCCATTCTGTTACTTAAAGGATTTGGGCATTTTAGTCCTTCATTAGCCCTTCTTTGATGTATGGGTCACAGTACATCTGTAAAGGGTCCTAGGTTTTTCTAAGACTATTTTTGGATTTTGAACAAATTTAACAATTTCTACTGCAAGAATGTCTTGTTGTTTTAAAAACCTTAGGATTAGAAAAACATATCACTTTAATTTTCCTCGGTTTTAGTCAGAGACTAGATTTTCATACTGGTCAGAAAAGAACATTTCCCAAAAGCAACAGATTTTTACAAAGCCAGGGATAATTTTTATTTTCTTTCTTAGCACAGTATGAGGAGAATTGCAAAACTCATATGAGAACTGATAAAGGGTACAGAGCATGTTCTTTGTTTCTTGGCAAAAGAAGCTTCATCTGTCCCAAATGCTGTAGTTGAAAGAAACATAAACCCACCCCCAAAAGAACCAAAATCATATTTGGATTCAAGTGAGAAGCCACTTTCCTGGTTATGCTTGGGTGGCATCCTTTGGCTGGTTCGTGTAACGCTTCCCACAGTGGAAGGCTTATGAGTTCCTTTAAGTGGGTTGAATATGCTATGCCTTTTCATTCAAAGAAACTCAATCCACATATTTTACAGAAGCAGGAGGTTGTCCTTTGAGGCTGCTTGGGAAAGAATGTCTTGTGGCGAATATCAAGCCACCTGAACAAACATGAGCACAGTATGGGTCTCCCCACGAGGGCTTTCTCAGGATGGAAGGTGGAGAAGCCACTGTTTTCATCTCTAGAAAAGCTGAGAGGAGTTTACCTTCTTAAGAGAGATATGACTCCATCTGGGCCCGAGTTCTACCCTGTTTAAATCTTTGGAATGAAAGAGGTGGCAGGCATGTACATCAGATCTGCTATTATGAGTCATAGAGCCTTACTTTAGGAGGGATGGCAATGGCAGATTTAGGAATGAGCCCATAGACTCTGTTAATTTCTCACCAGCCCCCTTTTGGATTCCAGAGAGGAAAAGAGGAATGGGGAAAAGTATATTGGATTATTTCAATGAGGAAAAGAATACATACTACTGTTTATTTGAACATCTGTGAAAAACCACACAAAGGAGAAGCAGGCATGAAACATGACAGACCTTTATAATTGGGAGACTTCTTAGGTTAATATATTTTTCTGCCTGAGATCATTGTGGCATTTAGCTGTAGGCATTCAAATAGAATAACACTCTAACTTGCTAGGGAACAATACTTTTGGTTTGGGGTTTGGGCTGCTCATGGAACCACATTACATGAGAAAGTTCTTATAATAGGCTAAAAAAATGCCTCCCTCTCCCCAAAAGATAGCCACCTCCTAATCTCTGTGTACTATAAATGTTTATTTGGAAAAAGAATCTTTGCAGATGTGATAAAGTTAAGGATCTTGATATGAGATTATCCTGAATAATTGTGTGGGCCCTAAATGCCATCACATGTGTCTTTATGAGAGAGAGGCAGAGGGAGACTATACAGACAGAAGAGAAGGAGGCAATGTGACCACAGAGGCAGAGATTGGAGTGATATACTCACAAGCCAAGGAATGCTAGCAGCCACTAGAAGCTAGAAGAGGCAAGAAATGGATCTTGCCCTAGAACATCCAGAGGGAGTGCGGCCCTACCAACATCTTGATTTTGGGCAAGTGATACTGATTTTACACTTCTGGCCTCCAGAACTGTAAGAAAATACATTTCTGGCATTTCAGGCCACCATGTTTGTGCTAATTTTTTTTTTTTTTTTTTTTTTTTTATATAACAACCATAGGAAACTAATACGGTCCTGGAATCAGACCATTAACAAATTACTGGGAACTCAGGGCCATCAATATGGAAATGTGAACTAGGGAGAAAAGACAATTGTTCAGGAGCTGGTCACCCTGGTCCACTGGAACCCAGGATCAGGAACAGTAAGTTAGCAGAGAAGACTGGAAAAACTGAGCAAGAAGAGAAGGGTGAGGTGCAGCTGAGGGATAGGACAGGGTCGTGAGAACACTGGATTCTGGCATCTTGCATGACCAGTTTGGCCTGTCCCTGCAGGATCGGGGGAAGGTCCTGAAGTCACATCCCATCATCTCAAGAGACTGGATTCATAGGGCCTCATGGAATACAAAATAATGCCTCCTTTTCTGGATTGCCTTTTTATCTTTTATCTTCTATTGTCCCAACCCTGTCTTCACTATCTTCCTCCATCTCCACTGCTAGAGAAGAGTAAAGGGAGAAACTTTGATGCCTGAAGACAGTTTGGACAGAAACAACTTTATCCATAAAGTGAGCCCATGACTCTTTGGTTGCTTCTATATTTTCCTCTGCTACTTTCCTTTATTTTCTGTTTTCCTCACTTCATGTGGTTTATTGCTACATTAGAGGAGTTGATATTGAATTTTAAAATATATTATAAAGCACTCTGGGTTGTTTTAAAGAAGGCATAATATTTATATCTATCATCTCTCCATTGATTATCTATGTATCTGTCTATAATGAAGTCCTAAAAAAATGAAATCCTTTAGACAAACTAATTTAGGAATTATTATAAGTTTGGAGAAGTCTCAGAGATACAGTTTTGAGAACAAAGAAACTCAGATGAGTGAGGTTTACCCATACTGTGAAGGTACAATCTAAAGTGTCTGTTTCAGCTCTCCCACTTTGGTTTATTCATTTACTCGCTTCTTTGTTCTTTCACCTAGTCATTGATTCAAGCACCTACTAAGTGCAGGTAGTGTGCCAAATGTGTGAACTACAAAGCCTGAGAAGCTGCCATTCTGTGCTTAAGGGCTGCAGAAGCTGTGACTTGGTGGCCTGCCCAGCTTTCTTTTTTTAAAATTGGAATTTGTATGCTTTCTCTGTTTTACCACAGACCTCATCTCTGCCTACTGTATTACGCATAAATGGCTTTATACATTTACTTTACCTGTCTGATCCCTGAAGACAACAGAGCTTTAGACACCTGACTTGAATTTTATTTGGGAAGAATAGTCTCTGAGGGCTGTCCTCATTTCAGACTTTAATTCTTGAATCATTATCAACCTTTCATGGCAACTGGAGACATGGAGTCTGGGAACCAAGACTAGAATGAATGAGTTGATGGAAAAGGCCTGTACACTGACTAAATGGGGATACAGCAGCAGCATTGAATGTCCTGGTTGGAGACTGGAGCCTTGTAACAAAAACTCAGAGTGCTGAAAAGTCTGATTTTGGGTCCTGAGAGAAAACATGACTCCTTAGGGTAGAACTGGGAGTCACATTTACTCTCTTAGGAATATAAGAATTCCGTGGACAGAAAACTAATCCAGATCCCAGATGGATGGCACTGGCATGGTCACCTGGTAGCTACAAGGACATTAAAGAGCCAGTTCCTGAGGATTATTTATGACCTGAACCAAGTTGGCAAAGACTTGGTGTGTCAGATGATAATCCCCAGGATATTCTGGGTGTGAAGAAAGATGACTGGCAGGTATGAGAATTTAGGTTTGAACCAATACTTGTTCTTGTTGTAATCAGTGCCTAGAACAGTGCCTGGCAGAGAGTAGGTACTCAATAAATATTTGTTGAATTGAGTCATTTTGTGCACTTGGGCTGGGTGAGTTCGAGGTGGAGTGAGGCAGGGCTGTGGTTTGGAGCTTATGAAATTTTCTTATTTATTTTTAAACAAAGGTTTATTTCTAAAAGATGGAAGGGCCAAGAGGGTAGGTTAACTTAGTCTGTTGTCCCAGAGCTTTTGGGTGCAAAAACTTCTTTGACCTTCAGTTCCTCTATGTGTCATGATGGATAAGAGGAAGTTCCTGAAGAAGGCTGCAGCAAATTGTGACTTTCAAAGAAAAGATAGGGGGCTGGGGGGTGGGTAAAATGGGTGGAGGTGGTTAAAAGGCACAAATTTTCAGTTATAAAATAAATGAGTCCTGGATATATGATGTGCAGCATGGTGTCTTATAGTCAATAATACTGTACTGTATATTTGAAAGTTGCTAAGAGAGTAGATCTTAAAAATTCTCATCACAAGAAAAAAAACCAGTTTGTAACTATGTGTGGTGATGGATGTTAACTAGACTTATTTTACTTTGCAATATATACTTTGCAATATATACATATATTAAATCATTAGATTGTATACCTGAAACTAATGTAAATTATATCTCAATAAAATAAATAAAAATCAGTTCTCCAGGAATGTACAGCATACTTTTTCTTGCAAGAGATTTCAGCATTTATTATTCACTTGGAATTATTAATTATTAAGTAATCAACCCCCTCTTTTGTTTATTTATTTATTTATTAATTGGACTATAGTTGCTTTACAGTGTTGTGTTAAACATTGTAAATGTTGTGTTAGTTTCTGCTGTGCAACAAAGCGAGTCAGCTATATGTATACATATATCCCCTTTCTCTTGGACCTCTCTCCCACCCCCAACCCTCACCCCACACATCTAGGTCATCACAGAGCACTGAGCTGAGTTCCCTGTGCTATACTGCAGGTTCCCACTAGTTCTCTATTTCACACATGGTAGTGTATGTATGTCAATCCTAATCTTCCAATTCATCCCACTCTCGCCTTCCCCCACCATGTCCACACGTCCATTCTCTATGTCTGCATCTCTATTCCTGCCCTGCAAATAGGTTCATCTGTACCATTTTTCTAGAGTCCACATATGTTCATTAATATACAATATTTGTTTTTCTCTTTCCTACTTACTTCACTCTGTACGACAGACTCTAGGTCCATCCACATTTCTTCAAAAGACCCAATTTCATTCCTTTTTATGGCTGAGTAATATTCCATTGTAGATATGTACCACATCTTCTTTATCCGTTCATCTGTCGATGGACATTTAGGTGGTTTCCATGTCCTGGCTATTGTAAATAGTGCTGCAATGAACATTGTGGTACATGTCTCAGTTTGAATTATGGTTTTCTCAGGGTATATGCCCAGTAGTGGGATTGCTGGGTCATATGGTAGTTCTATTTTTAGTTTTTTAAGGAACCTCCATACTGTCCTCCATAGTGGCTGTATCAATTTGCATTCCCACCAACAGTGCAAGAGTGTTCCCTTTTCTCCACACCCTCTCCAGCATTTATTGTTTGTAGATTTTTTGATGATGGTCATTCTGACCAGTGTGAGGTGATACCTCATTGCAATTTTGATTTGCATTTCTCTAATAATTAGAGATGTTGAGCATCTTTTCATGTGCCTCTTGGCCATCTATGTGTCTTCTTTGGAAAAATCTCCGTTTAGGTCTTCTGCCCATTTTTTGTTTGGGTAGTTTGGTTTTTTGATATTGAGTTGCATGAGCTGTTTGTATATTTGAAGATTAATCCTTTGTCCATTGCTTCATTTGCAAATATTTTCTCCCATTCTGAGCTTTGTCATTTCATCTTGTTTATGGTTTCTGTTGCTGTGCAAAAGCTTTTAAGTTTAATTAGGTCCTATTTGTTTATTTTTGTTTTTATTTCCGTTACTGTAGGAGGTGGGTCAAAGAAGATCTTGCTGTGATTTATGTCAAAGAGTGTTTTTCCTATGTTTTCCTCTGAGAGTTTTATAGTGTCCGGCCTTACATTTAGGTCTCTAATCTGTTTTTTTTTGTTTTGTTTTGTTTTACATCTTTATTGATGTATAATTGCTTTACAATGGTGTGTTAGTTTCTGCTTTATAATAAAGTGAATCAGTTATACATATACATATGTTCCCATATCTCTTCCCTCTTGCATCTCCCTCCCTCCCACCCTCCCTATCCCACCCCTCTAGGTGGTCACAAAGCACCGAATTGATCTCCCTGTGCTATGTGGCTGCTTCCCACTAGCTATCTGTTTTACGTTTGGTAGTGAATATATGTCCATGCCACTCTCTCACTTTGTCACAGATTACCCTTCCCCCTCCCCATATCCTCAAGTCCATTCTCTAGTAGGTCTGTGTCTTTATTCCCATCTTACCCCTAGGTTCTTCATGACATTTTTTTCCCTTAGATTCCATATATATGTGTTAGCATATGGTATTTGTCTTTCTCTTTCTGACTTACTTCACTCTGTATGACAGACTCTAATCCGTTTTGAGTTTATTTTTGTGTATGGTGTTAGGGAGTGTTCTAATTTCATTCTTTTACATGTAGCTGTCCAGTTTTCCCAGCACCACTTATTGAAGAGTCTGTCTTTTCTACATTGTATATTCTTGCCTCCTTTGTCATAGATTAGGTGACCATAGGTGCATGGGTTTACCTCTGGGCTTTCTATCCTGTACCATTGATCTATATTTCTGTTTTTTTTTTTTTTTTTTTTTTTTGCAGTACGCGGGCCTCTCACTGTTGTGGCCTCTCCCGTTGCAGAGCACAGGCTCTGGATGTGTGGGCTCAGCAGCCATGGCTCACGGGCCTAGCCTCTCCGCGGCATATGGGATCTTCCCAGACCGGGGCACAAACCCGTGTCCCCTGCATCAGCAGGCTGACTCTCAACCACTGTGCCACCAGGGAAGCCCCCTATATTTCTGTTTTTTGTGCCAGTACCATACTGTCTTGATAACTGTAGCTTTGTAGTATAGTCTGAAGTCAGGGAGCCTGATTACTCCAGCTCTGTTTTTCTTTCTCAAGATTGCTTTGGCTATTCAGGGTCTTTTGTGTTTCCATACAAATTGTAAAATTTTTTGTTCTAATTCTGTGGAAAATGCCATTGGTAATTTGATAGGAATTGCATTGAATCTGTAGATTGTTTTGGGTAGTATAGTCATTTTCACAATATTGATTCTTGCAATCCAAGAACATGGTATATTTCTCCATCTGTTTGTGTCATCTTTGATTTCTTTCATCAGTGTTTTATAGTTTTCTGAGTACAGGTCTTTTGCCTCCTTAGGTAGGTTTATTCCTAGGTATTTTATTCTTTTTGCTGTGATGGTAAATGGGATTGTCCCCTTAATTTCTCTTTCTGGTCTTTCATTGTTAGTGTATTGGAATGCAAGTGATTTCTGTGCATTAATTTTGTACTTTTAAAAAACATTCCTCTCTTAGCTACAGTGTTAGAGGTTATGAGTGTTCGAGGCTTGTTCTTGGGAAGTAGTGTTTTGGTATCTAATTTTCTAACTCCTAACAACTAAAAAATTGAAGAAAGCAACTCTGTGTGTTATCCAGATTCAATTTAACTCAGAGTAATTTATTGAGCAATAATGGTGGAGGCCAGTACAAAACTGGATGCATTAAGAATCCACCTGCCAATGCAGGGGCCATGGGTTTGAGCCCTGGGTTGGAGGATCCCACATGCCACAGAGCAGCTAAGCCCATGCACCACAGCTGCTGAGCCTGCTCTCTAGTGCCCTCAAGCCACAAGTACTGAGCCCACATTGCCACAACTGCTGAAGCCTGCACGCCTGGAGTCCATGCTCCGCAACGAGAGAAGCCACTGCATTGAGAAGCCCACGCACCGCAACAAAGAGTAGCCCCCGCTCGCCACAACTAGAGAAAATCCACATGCAACAACAAAGACCCAACACAGCCATAAATAAATAAATAAATTTATTAAAAAAAAAAAAAACTGGATGCAAAACTACCCTCAGGTAGCTCAGAATCTCTACTTCTAAACTGTGTTCATCTGGGAATTCCCTGGTGGTCCAGTGGTTAGGACTGGGTGCTTTCATTGCTGGGGCCTGGGTTTGGTCCCTGGTCAGAGAACTAAGATACTGCAAGCCGCGTGGTGCAGCAAACAAAACAAAAATAAAATCTCTAGGTTTTGATAGATCAGGCCCATCAAGCAGTAACCACCATTTATATAATGATGGCAATAATAATAAAAATAAGAAGTAGTAGTAGTAACAACAACCACTAATATGGAGGGCCTACTCTAAGCCAGTTGCTATGCTCTAAGCTCTATGCTTACATTCATCACTGTGTTTAAACCTTATAGCAACCTTGAAATGTAGGAGTCATTATTCATGTTCAATAAATATGGAAGCCGGGACTCAGAGCAATTAAAGAACATGTCAAAGTCTACACAGCTAGTAAAATATAACCAGGTCATAAGTGCAGGTCAATTTTGTTCCAGATAGATGGTTCTTACCCTTCATCACGTTTCTTCCTCATCCCATACTCATACGCAGGAGAGAAGAAGATGAGCATCTTTTTTTTGCATCGTATAATTTATATAGGGTTATATAGGATTGTCTAATCTAAGCCTCAAAACATCTTTGCACAATAGATGGTATAGTGGAAATAGATAGTATTTGCACTTAACAGAGAAGGAAGCTGTGTCTCAGAGAAGCAGTGTAATTTCCATAGAGTCACAACAGGTTTGGGACTGGAGCTCATGTCAGCTTGAGTTCAGAGTCACCCTCTTTCCATTATGCTAATAGATTTTCTACTTATGGAGTATCTTCTCTGTGCTAGTCACAATACTACATGATTTTTTTTTTTTTTTTTTTTTGCGGTACGCAGGCCTCTCACTGCTGTGGCCCCTCCCGTTGCGGAGCACAGGCTCTGGACGCGCAGGCTCAGCGGCCACGGCTCATGGGCCCAGCCGCTCCGCGGCATGTGGGATCCTCCCAGACCGGGGCACGAACCCGTGTCCCCTGCACTGGCAGGCGGACTCCCAACCACTGTGCCACCAGGGAAGCCCCTACATGATTTTTTGAAAGTAATCACTAATTCTCCCAAATACTCCATAGGGTAGATATTTCGAGACCCATTTTGTTGAAGAGGAAGCTGTTCAGAGAGTTTAAGTAAGTGTCCTGTCATCAAAAGTTAATAGACACAGGGCTTCCCTGGTGGCACAGTGGTTGAGAGTCTGCCTGCCGATGCAGGGGATACGGGTTCGTGCCCCGGTCCAGGAAGATCCCATATGCCGCGGAGCGGCTGGGCCTGTGAGCCATGGTCGCTGAGCCTGCGCGTCCGGAGCCTGTGCTCCGCAACGGGAGAGGCCACAACAGTGAGAAGCCCGCGTACTGCAAAAAAAAAAAAAAAAAAAAAAGTTAATAGACACAGACAATCCCTGAAGCCTCCTGTGTAGCCATATTAAGTGATTATACGACATGATTTGAAAAGTACTGAGGAGTCATTTATAGACTTTCCACTTCCCCCTAAGTTTGCTGCAAGGATCATAATTCCACCATTAGAAATTTATTTATTTGAGCTAATTAATTTCTCCATGGTATCAGAAAAGGTTACTATGGAGATAGGGATTCTTATGGAGAGACAGAAAAATGGATCTTTTTGCAATATGGGGTCCTACTTTCAGAGGACTAGCCTGAATGGGGTGCCCCAAAGGGGAGCTCTAGGAAACCAGAGGCCAGTGGAAGTCATGGCAGTGTTGTGGGAAAGTATCCGACTCTGCCAGTGGGGCATATTGGAGGGCATGTTGGTTAGAGCAGGCATTCTCAAACAGGAGAATCATCTGGAGGGCTTCTTAAGACACAGAAAGCTGAGCTCCACAGATTTCTGATTCAGCAGGTCTAGGCTGGGGTCTAAGAATTTGCCTATCTAACAAATTCCCAGGTGATGCTGAGGTTGCTAGATTAGCGACCACACTCTGAGAACCATGATTCTATAGCATGGTATGGAGAATCATGAGGTAAAGTGGTGTCTGGAGGGGGAGAAATGCCTGGCATTATGGTGTTTGGTTATCTTCTGCTTGGTATTATATACAGGGGGTAGTAGGGGAAGAGACATAGATGGGGGAGGGAGAAACCAACAGGAATTTAAGACTTTCTTTGTATTAGCACCAGATATTTTACATTATCTCTCATTTATTAGTTTGTAAAGAGCAAGCTAAAAAAATATGTAAGGAAGACAGTTAATAAGGCTTCTATGAGCATATATATTCAAACAACACAAAAACAGATAGAACTGGCATTTAATGGGTGTATTAGAAGTAACTCAGAATCAACATACACACTCCTGGAAAGAACTGAAACAGTCATTTATCAGTTGAAAAAAATCCCAATTTCTTCATTTTGTGTGTGGTCTACATGGTTGACTAAAAAGTCAGAAAATGGACCTTAATGATAACGCATTTGTGTGAAAACACAGATTAGTTTTCCCTTTAATTATATCACTTACATTTAGCAGACTTTAATATGTCCTAAATTTAAGACACTTTGCTTGACATGTGAATTTAAGGTACAAACAGGTGGCTCAGAATTCTTGGCTGTTTATTTCCTGACTCCCAGAGAGTCCGTGTACTTAATAACTGATGATGTGTAATGAATTTTCAGTGAATGCCTCTGGGTGGACTGTTCTGACTTGCAGCTCAGAGAGAAGCTGGAAAGAAAGCAAAGGAGAAGGTTGCAAATCCCTTAATGAAATTTTTAATAAAAGAAGCTTTGAATGCATGCCTTTTCAAGTCATTGCATCCGACCATTTTTGAGAGTCGACCTAACTGATCAAGAGAGTGAGTAGTAAGAATGCAAAAAGAGAGCACAGTTAAAGAGAGAGGCACACCTGGGAGCAAATGAAGGCCAGAAAGTAACTTTGAACCTGGATCAGGAAATTTTCATGGTGGCCAGTTCTCATTGCCTATCTTTCAGTTCCTTAACCTTGAAGAGTAAAAAGTGTGTGGTAGAACTTTGTTTTACCACTGCCATGCCACCACACCAGTCTATTCCTAGAGTTTTCATAGTGAGAGGAAGAAAACTTTGTACAGAAATATTACAGGGCCAGCTGTTTGCCAGGATCACAATGTGAATTGAGAGATCGATGAGGATATAAGCTGTGTGTAGGTACTTCCTGAGAGTTCAGTGGTCAACGTCACTTCTCCCCCAGGCTGTCTTTGCTGTCCACTCCACTGAGAGCCTCTTTCACAGATGGCACTGAGGTCACCTGATGGACTTCATTATTGCTAGTCGAATGTCAGAATCTCCCAGTCAAAAAGGATGATGAGAAGATGGCAGGGGTCTAATGGACAGACATTTGTGATACCTGGACACCTAAATTGTTTTCACCCCTCACAGTGAAAAAGGCAATGGTCTTGTCTGAAATAAATGTTAACAGACACTTCTCTCCTTCCCTTTCTTTAAAAAAATAAGTATTGTTTTTAAGGCTTCCTCAGAGCCAGGACTCAGGTATGCATTGACCTCCGAGGTCCTCATGGTATTCCCTAACAAACGTAAATTAAATAAAAAATCAGTTTGGCAAGCCCACTGCATGAGAAGGACAATGAGGACAGGCACAGTTGTCTTCTCAACAATTACTTGCAGACACCATTAATAAATTCCCCTCTAAAGCATCAATCAAGCCAATTCTTCCCTTTGGCAAGATGTTTAACTGCTACACAGAAATAGCTGTAATCAGACCAAGATTAGAACAGAGGGAGACTTACTTTACGTATTTCCTTCCTTCTGTAGTTTTTGAACAAGCGTATGTGGTACTAGGCAAGTAGGTTTCCCAATGGTCCCGTGTATATGCCCCTTGGGAGTCCTCATTCATTGACATATTTATTATATGTGCAATGGAAAGTTTCCCCTTACCCAATTTTTGAATCTTTTGTGTTTTATCAAAAACAGAATGAAGTACCCTCTCTGTATGTTTACACTGAAAGTGTGTGTAGGGGGTGTATCTCAAAAGACCTCACTGAAGTATAAATTCATCGCAGGTTTTATGGGGGAGGGAAAAGAAAGGGGATGAGAAGAAAAGATTTTTTTTTTTTCAAAAAAGGATTTTGTGGCTTTTGGCACTGTTAATAATTTGTGTGGAAAATGTTTTTCTGTGTGTTTAATCCTGTGCCAAGGCAGCTGCTGGTGCAGTAGCATTCTGCAACAAATTAGAGGGCAGTTAAAGCGAGATTTTCCACCATCAAGAACAAAGCAAGGCCAGTTAGCATGAGGACAGCTTGTTCTAGTTGCTAATGTGCTTAAAAACTTGCTGCACATAATTTGAAACAGCTTTTATGTGAGGTTGCTGTGGCTCCGGTTTCTGAGGTCTAGTTCTAATTCCAAATCAAATGGAAGCAGCTGAATTAGAAAATGACAAGTTATGCACTGACATTGCCTGCCCAGGCTACCAAGATAATTTTTTCATCATTGCTATTGATATGAAAGTTAATTCCCCTCAATATTAAAATATTTAATGGATGACAGCTGTCTGAAATATGAAGCCTGCAGCCCCTTATTTACCGAAGGAGCGTTCTCAATAACTGTGTGGCAGCCTTAACACACTTACAAATTATTTAAAGATGTATTACCTTTGCTGGTAAGGAAGCAGATGTTAAAAAGATTCAGGGCCTCCTTAAAAGTTGATCTGAATCTCAAGAGTTTTAATCAATGTAGCTTTTTATTTCACTGGCTTGGAATTAAATGGGATTCCTTGGTTGAAATGCATTGGAAAAGAGCATGCTGTAGTCCAAATACCTTTCAGTGCCTAAAATTTAAAACTTTCATTTGTAACTCCGATAGGCTGTAGAGAATTAAATCTAGGTGGGAGAGAAATAGGAGAAGGCATATTTTCAGTTGGAGTTTTTGCCTACTTAAACATGGGCTGGGCACAGCTGTAGTGGTGAGGTTTCAGACCCTGTGTGAACAAGGAATGAGGATTCAGCCCCTAAATTCACATTCATCGGGCTGAATACTAAGTTCTTCTTAAAGGCCAAGTGCACTGCTGACACCCTCACTAATAGGATTTCAAATGCTATAGCTGTAGCTATCCTAAAAAATACTAATGAAGGACATTAAGGTCCAAAGAAGGCCTTGAAGAAATCTCAGAGGTCAAAAGTTCTTGGGAGAGTGTATATACTTGAAGAAAAATGAGAGGATTTTGGCTAAAGTAAATTAAATAGCAGAATTTTATTTGAAAGAAGCTTGGGAACCCTATCTTTCATCTACATTGTACCATTACCACCTGGGGATGGAAAATTATATACTTTTTTTGCCTGCATAAAGTCAAATATGGGCTTCGCTGTGTTCATTTTCTTTTAGGGAGGATGTAAATTGACCACATATTTAGTATTTATAAACATTTATTTATCTCTAGTTGAACTGCAGTGAACCAGAAAGTAGGAATTAGAGTAGAAAAAGTGTGGGTTGGACCTCTTAACATACAGGAAAAATGAGCAGCTGCTTATTTGGTAAAGAGCTGTGTATGGTTGTGTAGGTTGTACACTGCATAACTGAGGGGGGTACTGACTGTTCAGATTTCAGTCTGTGTGAATGGTATCAAAGAGTTATGTAGTGTATAGTTTGTATGGCTACCTATGGTTATACCTGAATTGGTGTGATTTTAAGGCATATGGGCAAACTCAAATGTCTAAATCTTCCCCTGTGGATAATCACAGTACCTGATTATCTTGTACAAGTAACTTTATAAGGGATAAGATTTAAATAGTTTATATCAGGGATAGTAGAAGTGAAGAATCATACTTTAGTAAGCTAACACATTAACTTCCCCATACATTTTCGGTAAAAGAGACATTGTCATTGTCTCTATTAGGAATCAAAATGCTAAAAGAAAGGAATACAGGAAAGATCCGTTTTAATGGTGAAATAGGAAAGTATTAGAAGCGTAAGGAGCTATTTGGTTTAGGAAGAAGCATAATATGGTATCTTTGGCAGCAAAGAAACAGTTTGAGAGCATTGAGGACCTGGGTTGAAAAGGTACAGAAAGAAGGAATAAAAAGCTTGGCGTATTTCAGAATTTTTCAAAGGGCTATCCTAATTGAAGGAACAAGTATTTATTTAAAATTTTCAGTTATTTCTACCTCCAGATTAGTAGGAAAAGTCTTGAAGAAATATTTTTAAATAATTTCTCTTTTTATCCATTTTCTACAGAGGCTAATTGGTCTTCCCAAGATTCAGCATTTCAACAAATACTTATTGGGCACCTCTTATTGGAGAGAGGTGATGGAACATGCAATGGTACATGTTGTAGTTCCTGACCTCAGCTTGCTAACATTTAAGTAAGAGACATAATGTAAGCTAAACACATTAACATCAGCATAAAGAGTTCTGAGGATTTAAAGAAGGTAGAGATCATGTATGGTCAGGAAGAAGATCAAGAAAAAATTTCTGGTGAAGGTGCTGTATTGGATGGGCCTCAGTGGACAGCACAGCTAGTCACTGGGACTAGAGCTGAATTCCAGGGCCCTAAAAGTCCTGAGAATTGTAAGAATTTAGGTGGGCTGAAAATTTTTCTAACATCTTAAAATTAAGTTTGATTAGAATTCCATTTAATTTGCTCATGTTTTTATTCTAGCTATTTCTGTTACCTTTAGGAGAGAAGTAGGTTAAAAGATAAGATATTTATGACAAGGGGTAAGGGTAATATTGGCATAAGAGATATTTTGTGATACAACCTGAATTGTCCATGTCCTCTCAGGAAAATATAGTTATATCTTTAACAACCACTTTCACGTTGAATGTTTAGCCACCTAAATTTCATTAGCAGCATCATTCTGAACAAACAACACACAAGCTATCTTTAGTCCCTTCTGCTTTATTTTGTTTTGCTCAATCCTGTTGAGACCCTTTGCGATACTGCATGGTACATAGCTCAGAATTATCCTACCGAAGGGTGAAGGAGTTGGAGTAGCTATTTACCAACTCCTGTCTCTTTTGGGTTACTCCAGAGAGTAACTTCCTGGGACTTCCTGAACTGATGGGTCATGCTTCAGTGGCCAGATAATGCCTCCAGGCAGAGAGATGTAGGAAGCAAGTGGCTTGTAAGGGAAGAATCCACAGGTGATTTCTAGGAGGGCTCCTGGTATATAGGAGAGGCAATAAATGTGTCTGCTATGGTATAATCCTTATAAAAAAAGAAAAAGGAAGAAATGAAGAGTAGGACTCTGTGGTCAATGAGGAGTTGAATGGAATGAAATAAATTTCTTTACCATTAGACTTCTCAGTAATTTTCATATTCATTATGAATATTCTAAAAGGGATTATGTAGGTTTTAATCAAGTATGCTTGAACATTTTTTTGAGAAGCAACTTGCAAGGCTAGTGCATGGAAGATATTTTCTAAATATTTGTAAATATTTTGTAAGTATCTTACGCCTACATTTACATAGTATGTCTATGTTCAATTTACCCTCCAAGACCCTAGATGGGAATAGGGAGATGTAGAAGTAAATCTGATTTAAATCTTGCCTTTAGGTTGCTTATGATCCATTAGGGAAGATATGATATGTATCACAATTATAATGTAAATTAATACAGGTTGGATGGAATATCAGAGATTAAAGGAAAGAAGGATTATTTCTAGCTGGGACACAAGGAGCCTTCCTGAATGAAGCAGCATTGACCTGGACCTTAAAATTAGGGTGGGCTTGGGGAATTTTAAGAGAGAGGATGGCAGCAAATTATTCTAGGCTAGGGAAGCAGCATAAGCAAAGATCATGAAGTTTGGAATTATTGGAGAATAGTGTTGAAAAAGTCCTTTTATAAATGCTGTTAAAGTCTACAAAAATTTGACTAGAAGTCATGAACAAAACATTATCTAAAAGTTCTCTCAGTAATAAACTATGAGTGTGTATGTATGTGTATACACTGTACACACACAACAGTTAATAAGTTTCTGAAGAACCTTTCCATATTGACATACAACCTTATGCTCTTGGTTGGTGAATCTAGAAAATAGTTCAAAATGTCATGAAACTGCCTGGCATTCTCTAGGCATCTCCCATGGGATCTCTTACCATTCTCATTACGTCTGGATCTGTTATAGCTGCTGTCTCAACCCTGCAGAGGGCTTCCTTCCACAGAAAACTACCAATTCCAGGAGCTACTACACTCTAGAATCTATCCATTTAACCCTGAAACTCAAAAACATTGCTTCTACCCTTTTAACTTAAAACAAGTTCTTAGAAGTGCTTAGGTGACTACTTGTAATGAAAGACCAAGGTGATTAGTTCAGCTCTCATGCCAGCCAGAGTATGAATGATTGATTGCAGTGAAGCTCTGCTCCTGGTAAAACAATTCAAAACACATATAATTATATTGTTAAAAAGATACCAAAAGTTTCAAGGAAAAACTTCAGTAAGACTACTTTTCATTTTTTAAATGTTGCCTTCTAATCCTTATCCAGATGTGTACATATTTTTCTTATTACCAAAGTGATTCCAATTTTATATTCTTATTATTAAAATGCCTTATTCTTTTTTTTTTTTTTGCGGTAGGCGGGCCTCTCACTGTTGTGGCCTCTCCCCCTGCGGAGCACAGGCTCCGGACGCGCAGGCTCAGCGACCATGGCTCACGGGCCCAGCCGCTCCGCAGCATGTGGGATCCTCCCAGACCGGGGCACGAACCCGTGTCCCCTGCATCGGCAGGTGGACTCTCAACCACTGCGCCACCAGGGAAGCCCTTTTTTTTTTTTTTGGGAACCTATGAGAACCTCAATTTCCAGAGTTGGAAAGAGGTCCAAGGTCTGCTGTTTCAGTTCTCAGGTGCAGGGTTTCAATCCTTGTGTGCAGGGTTTCAGTCCATCTTCCTGTCATCCTTTGTGTTTTCTAAAGCCCTCTACCTCTGACAATTTGGGAGGATCTGAGCTGTAACATTGATAACTTATGTCAACAAAAATAGGACCAAAATAAAAATTCCGAGGTTTTATAACTATGCCTTTCCCAATTCCTTTTAGCTTTTTAGTTTCCTTTTCTACATCTATTTTTTTTTTTGAGGGAGGGTACTTAAACAAAAGGTAGGATCATGTGAATCTTTCAGCAAGTATTAGTACAAATAAACATTTATTCTCAAACTGTTTTTAGAGTACTATTTAAGGGTTCTGCACCCACAATTCCAATTTTTTTTTCCCACACCACCAAGCAATTCTCTGCTGCCAGCTGGATTCCTAAAATTTCACTCAATTCTGACACCATCTACCCAGAGATAAATAGCATCAGATTTCACAGGTTAAGGACTCATTCCCACAAGACTACCTTCCACTTTAGATACCAATTCAAAATGCCTTATTCTTATGTTTCTCCATATTCTTTTTTTTTTTTGCGGTACGCGGGCCTCTCACTGTTGCGGCCTCTCCCGTTGCGGAGCACAGGCTCTGGACGTGCAGGCTCAGCGGCCATGGCTCACGGGCCCAGCCGCTCTGCGGCATGTGGGATCTTCCCAGACCGGGGCACGTACCCGTGTCCCCTGCACCGGCAGGCGGACTCTCAACCACTGCGCCACCAGGGAAGCCCTCTCCATATTCTTTTTAACTTTAGTTGAAGCATCTATTTTTGAAGAATAATTTGATTGAGTTTGCAAAAATTATAAGTGCTCATTATAAAAATGTCAATCAAAACTCAAAACTACAAAAAGAAAGTTAAAAAAAACCCTCTCAAAATTCCACATACAAAAATAACTATCATTAACATTTATTATACATCATTCTAGACATACTGGCATGTTTCAGAAAGAAAGGCTAAAACTGACGTAATTGCTGATTTTTAGATAAACCTCTGTTTAACACAAATATGGGGCTTTCTAAAGTGTCCCTTTAAAGTTTCTCATCAAAGCAGTATTGATAGACTATAAAAGATTGGAGTCTTTTTCTTTTTTTGTTTTGTTTTTAGCTCTGTGTTTCAACTTTGACTCTGCCTTTAAAGATGAAAAAATTAGGGACTTCCCTGGTGGTGCAGTGGTTAAGAATCCATCTGCCAATGCAGGGAACATGGGTTTGAGCCCTGGTCCGGGAAGATCCCACCTTCTGTGGAGCAAATAAATAGCCAAAAATAAATAAATTTTAAAAAAATGAGAAAATTAGACTTTCCATTTCCTCTTCCCATTTGTATCTTTGTGTTATTATATTATTTTTTAATATCATCAAATTATATTTGCATTCTGTTCTGTAACCATAATTTTCATAGTCCTGAGTTATTTCTTTTGATTGACCTTTTTGTTAATCAGATAAAAGGCTCTTGAGTTTTATATTACCTGAGCTCTTTCATACTGTCCTATACAGTAACTACTAGCCATATGTGGCTGTGGCTAGTGTGACTAAGGAACTGAATTTTAAATTTTATTTAATCTTAAGTAAATTAATTTAAATTTGAATAGCTACATGTGACTAATGGCTACCATATTGGATAACAACTCTGTCTTTAATGCTTTAGCATATTTTCACGTCTTTTATGTCTTTATATCAAATGTGTAAAATCTGGGAACACAGTTTTCCTTAGAATTTTGTAGGTATCAAGTGTCACTATGAAAAATACTGAGGCTATTCTGAGTTTTTCTTATTTATTTGATAATATTTTACATTTTGAGAGATCCCAGGGACAGGCGGACGAGGCTGCCTAGAGCTATTATAGTGGGCAGGATCCATGATATTTTGAACTATTGTCCATATTTACCAACCATTACTAAGAAAAAGGTTGCATGTCCTCATGGATATGTCAACATAGAAAGGTTACTATATTGCAAGTTATTGGTTATTATCCCAGTTTCACAAAAGAGAAGTTAAATAATTTTTCTAATGTTACACTGACAGTAAGTGGCAGAAATAGGATATGAATCCAAGCCTGTTACTGTTTTTTCCACCTCTGTAGTGATTTAATTTTTTTAGCAGCAAAAATTCTTTCCTAAAAATGAAATTTTGCGTATAATTCTAAAATACAATTATTTAAAATTGCTTATAATTCTATATTTTAAATTCCAAATTAAAAACATTAACTATTAAAAAGCCAATCTATGAGAATAATGAGGCTGTATTAATCAACACCAAAATTTGAAATTTGAGCTCATGACTAACATTTATAGCCTTACATTCCTCAGCATCCAACTTATTTCTATCTGGTTTGGTTTACCCTGTCATGGAATTCATGACTCATGGAGATACATAGTTGTAATGGTCATTCTTTTCTTAGTGGCATGCATTCAGCTCAGGGCATTCCTCAATTAAACTGATCCAGAAACTTAAAAGAGAAGCAATACAAAAAGTTTGGTTTTAAAATTGAGTATAACCACATCTAATAAGTGCTTGCTTTTCTAAACTTCAATAGAAAGGTCAGCCCCAAACTTACAGCAAACATCAAAGCTATCTGTAGAATGCTACGTGTCACTGGTTTAATTATAATTGAACAAGTGACTACTGAGTTATGTCAAGGTCTTGAGCCAAATAGACATGTGTGAGTCTTTGCTGGTACATGACTGAGCAGACATCCCATGATGTAGTGGATATTCACTTGGGTGCTTTTATATGAGTAAATTTTTAACAAAAGATGAGTATTGACCTATAACTTTTCTGATTAATGGTATATTTATAAGTTTACAAAATGCATAAAGGTAGTCAGGGAGGCTCTCTTCTGATATATGTAAAAAATAAAAAATAGATTAACCTGGCAGCATGAGTAAATTTTTGTAATCTTCAGTGTCATACAACTTGATGATTACATATTAAATTCTGTATCTTATTTTTCTAAACACAGTTTAAATTATTAAAATGTGATTGAAAATCTTTTTGAACCAAATAACCCATAGCACACTGTTGAATACATTTGACATAGTTTTGTAGCCTCACTATCAAGACTCATAGGACTTCATAGTTGCACATATTTATGTCTGGGTAGCATCTGTCAAAAGCATGCCACAAGCTTTCATGATTTTGTTCCTAAACTCATTATTCATGTTCTTTCTTTTGCGGCCAAGGTAAAAAAGGTAACCCACTTGGACCTGCTTGCTCTGACTTGGCAAAGGGTTAAAAAGGATCACTTTTCCTAGTGTAGAGCTTGTAGACCTTGAAGCAAGGTGTGTGTGTGTGTGTGTGTGTGTGTGTGTGTGTGTGTGTGTGTTATGAAAAGCTGGTATAAATTACTGGGGCCAATTGCCCAGAAAATGGTCTATGCTGATTATATTGCATATTAACAAAAATATTGTGTGGAGATCCTTAGCTGGTCAGCTCTTGCTGGGAGGGGTGCCCCCCCGTTTTTTTTTTTCTATCATGAATCAACTTTTGGCAGCTCTAGAAAGGAATCCCAGAAGTGGACATTCCTCTCCTCTGGTTTTTTCTTTAGTTGAAATTCCAGGCTTCTGAGGCTCCTTATCTGATTTCTAGTCTGTGGCCATTTCTTATTTCCTTTACTAAAGTAAGACAGGTCTATGCAACTGGAGGGAACTGGGATCAGATGTGTGCAGACAATAAAGTTTGAAGGATAGAGAAGACGAATCACACAGCTTAACTTTATGTGTGTGTGTGTGTGTGTGGGGTATGTGTGTGTGAGCAGTCTTGCTCTTCTAAATTTAAAACAGCCCAAGTATTGGTCCAGATTATGAAGTCCTCTTTCAAAGTATGGGAAAAGTAAGTAATTGAGGTGGGGTACCCAAAGAGAGTTAATATCCCTTAAAGATGTCTCCCATGTGAAATCTGAGGTATGGGTTAGATTCATTCATTGAATGAATGAAGGTAGGGACCTTGGAGGAACTGTAGTTCACCACCTTCATGGGTAGATGGGGAGAGTGATGCACAGGGAGATGCGATGGATTCTCTAAGGCCAAAGGTCAAGTGAGTGCCAGCTCAACTTTCACTTACGTACTTACTATTCAGGCAGACATTATCCTTGACTCTGCAAAGTAGATATGGTCCCTATCCCCAAGATGCTGATTATATAGTGTGGGAGCAGACACTTGAAGAGAAATTTTAGTACAGAGTGCTAAGGGTGGAATAGATTTACCTAAAGTTATTTTTTTTCACTTTTTTTAATCTCCTAAGGACCTACTTCTGTAAATGACTCTGCATCTATAGTTATCAGCCAGCATTTATATGTATGATTATCTTATTACTCAGAAAGCCCCTTTAAGGTAGATACTATTATTTGACTCATTTTATGGATAAGTAAACTAAGGCTATAGAAAACAAGCTGCTTGTCTGCAACTGTTTTGTTGTACAGCATCCTAAAATAAAAGCATGTGACTGCTTCAAAGCGAAAACAAAAAAAAACCCAAAACCAACCAACTGTAAAGAGAATGCAAAGACAAGCCACAAACTTGGAGAAAATATTTGCAAAGCACACATCTGACAATAGACTATTAATCCAAATATACAAAGAACTCTTCAAATAAGAGTTCAGCAATAAGAAAATGAGCAACCCAATAAAAAAACAGACAAAAGACCTGAACAGGCACCTCACCAAAGAAGATGGCAGATGAGCATGTGAAGATGTGCTCAATATCATATGTCATTAGAGAATTACAAATTAGAGCAATGACATACCACTACAGAGCTATTAGAATGGCCCAAATACAAAAGCACTGACAACACCAAGTGCTGGGAAGCATGTGGAACAACAAGAACTCTCATTCATTGCTACTGGGAATGCAAAATGGTACAGCCACTGTGGAAGACAGTTTGGCAGTTTCTTATGAAATTATGATCTAGAAATCACAGTCCTTGGTAGTTACCTAAAGACATCGAAAACTTGTATCCATGGAAAAACCTTCCCATGGATGTTTAAAGCAGCTTTATTCATAATTGCCCAAACTTGGAAGCAACCAAGATGTCCTTCAGTAGGTGAATTGAATAAATAAACTATGGTACATACAGATAATGGAATATTATTCAGCACTAAAAAAAACACACCAATCTTCCATGAAGAGATGTGGAAAAAACTATTCCATATGATACTAAAACGGTGGATGAATGCCATTGTACATTTGCCAAAACCCATAGAATGTACAAGAGCAAGAGTGAACCCTAATGTAAACTATGGACTATGGGTGATAATGATGTCCCAATGTAGGTTCATTGACTGTAACAAATGTACCACTGTGGTGGGAGATGCTGGTAGTGGGGAGGCTGTGCACGTGTGCGGGTAGAGTGTATGTGGGAAGTTGGTACATTTCACTCAGTTTTGCTGTGAACCTAAAACTGCCCTGAAAAATAGTCTATTAGAAAAATACTATTAAGCTCCTTTGCCCAGATTCAAGATTAATTGAGAAGGTTGGCTTGGCAAGTGACTGGCCCCAGATCCAGTGTTTTCTTTTGATCCACGTTGGTGGGTAATGTTTTATTTATTAGAGCTCTAGGTAACCTTGAACCTTCTTTTTATCAGGAGAAGAAACTAAGGGAAAAAACCCTCAACCAAGAAGAAAAAGCTTATGTACCTTACACATTTTTTTTTTTTTTTACTTCATAAACTCTTACTGTAGTAAACTTCCTCATTTGAAATGTATTGTTAATGGCCTTTTCCCTCCCACATTTGAGGGTGGGCAGATTATTACTAGGTCACACTGACTTTGAATGGGGCATACATTATGGGAAGACCCCACTGAGTTTATTATTAATCCCTATATATAATAGGAAACAAAACTCTATACAACCCTGACCCTTTGTTTCCCGTTTGCATTATTGTTTGTTGTGGTGTGCCACAGCCTGACCTGATGTAAATGCCAAGTTCACAGCCCATTCTTTGAATTTAACACTGCAGCCATAAATTGTTTGTCCATTTTTAAATAAAATAAAATGTGGGAGATGATGGAGCTTGAGAGAGCGTGTTGTCCGAAACTCTTGGATCTCATTCTCACACAGATGTGCCAAGTCTGTTTGGCAAATTATAAGTTGAATTGGATGTTAGGGCTGTTCACAGCCTTCTGGGGGCAGGTGGGCTGGGTACTTGGCTGTGATTGCCTCAGAGCATTACAAAATGGCAGTTGCCTGAGACTTTTCATGCTTTCTACTGAAACATTTCTCTCTTCCCAGTTCTCTAGTATAACCACTAGGTTTGATTAGGAATAGCTAGGAGTATTACTGATTGAAAAAAAAACAACTAATAAGTTGTCATATTCAAACAGTACATAAAGGGGTGACTTCTGTCTTCTCTGCAGGGACAGATATAAAGAGAAAGCAAATTTTATTTCTCATTAAAGTTTACTCTTCCAATTTTATTCAGTTTTGAAATGCTAAGAGGCTTTTGAAGATTTAGTATCACATTGGATGTGCTACTGCTTTCTATGCTAGTGGTTTTCCCATGGAATTAGAGCAGGACATGCAAACTTTATGAGTGAGTGCTAATTGGTCATTGAACAAGAATGGTGTGGAAGTGACTTGAGAGATAATCTTGTGTCATGGAAAGTGTGGTAGTGTCTGAAGACCTGGGTGCCGCCTCCAGTTCTGCTACTAATTAGTTTTCTGAACTGAGTGGGACACAAATTTCATAGCCTCTGATGTCTCTTCTGTGAAATCTGGGCAGAGAGGAAGGTTGAGTAGTGTTAGCATATGGTTACCAAGGTTCCTCCTCATTCTAACTTTTTATAGTTCTGTGAATATGAGCTGGGACATGATGGTGTCAGCTTTGGACGTTCTTTGAACAATTTTCCCTACAATTTTCTGTCCACTTCATGGAGGAGGTCTACAAGAGATATTGACCTTCCTCTCTCTGCCCTCTACTACAGAACAAACAGACCACATAGGAATTCTGACTCTCCAGCCCTGCATTGATATTCTGTAGTTTAAAAAGCACTTGTGCATATATGATTCTCTCAAATATTCTCTGAGATGGGTACTGTTATTGTCCAGAGCTTACAAGTGAGGAAACTATCTTGGAGACAACGTGTGCTTGCCCAAATGGTACAAAATCATCCCAGGCTGTCATGAACTGGTAGTTAAGTCTAGCCTTAGGAATAGAAAAGACTGGTTTTGAATCCTGACTCTGCCACTTATTCTTTCTGTAATCCTGGGCAAATTACTTTATCTGCATTTATACAAAGGCAATCTTAATACTCAAAAGAATGTTTTTATGTAATGTGTGTGGGGGCAAAGGAATGTTTTTATGTATGAAAAATGCTTTGCACAAAACCATCCATGGAGTAAATTCTTAAAAATGATAGCTCTGATTATTATTTTATTATTAAGTAGTATTATTAGGAAGGCTTTAGGCCTCTGATTCATGATCTTTCTACTAAACCCAGCATCAGTTGGGAGCAGAGACATTTTTATGATCTTGACCACATTAATGTCTGGAGGTCAGTTTCTCTAAAGAATGTCAATTTATGGCCAGAAAGGTCCTGTGTGAATCGGGACCTGCTGGGAGCGCTGTATTTGCCTGCTACTTAATGGAGTGAAAATGGGCCGTAGGTCAGCCTAAAAGAACTGGAACCATCTTTTCTACACTTCTCAAGGAAAACAAAAGCAAAAAATATCAACACCCAGTTTTTTAAAAGTTATTCTTATAAAAATAATATAGCTTATTTTAAATATTTTTGGAACAACAGTGTAAATAGGGACGAAATAAAAACATATTGCATATGCTTCTATCTCTTTTTTTTTTTTGCGGTACGCCGGCCTCTCACTGTTGTGGCCTCTCCCGTTGCAGAGGACAGGCTCTGGACGTGCAGGCCCAGCGGCCATGGCTCACGGGCCCAGCCGCTCTGTGGCATGTGGGATCTTCCCGGGCCGGGGCATGAACCCATGTCCCCTGCATTGGCAGGTGGACTCTCAACCACTGTGCCACCAGGGAAGCCCCTGCTTCTATCTCTTATAAACAAATACTTCTCACCTAATGGTATAATTTATTTGTTTTCTTTGCAGGGTATTATTGTTATTATCATTCTTATTGGTTATAGTTACTATCAGCTGTAGGTGTAATAAGTATCCTAAAAATATGGTCTTTAGTTCCTGCTAATCCTAATTATTAGTGACATTTTCATAGGCTTGAGGGTATGAAGGAAAGTGGGAAACAGTACTGGATGGCTATCTTGGCAGTTTTTTAAAAAGGTTTAAATTTTTTTCAAAAGGAAAAGCCGTAAAGTCTGAAAACGAAGCTAAGGTCTTAGAAACCTGGTTCCAACCTGTTATTGATACTCTTACCATATTTTCTTTGAGCCTCAGTTTTTCAATCTAAAATATCAGAATTGGGTCTAGGACCACCTTAAGATTGATTCTTAATTCCTGAAGTCTCCTGAGGTGTGACTCCAAGAAGTAGTGCTTAGCAACCTCACAGGTCTGTTCAGATTTCACTTCTGTATGGCTGTAGATGCCTCCTGCTGTTTTCCAAGTCCTAGTCACCAAAGGCAACCTCATGGACACTACATCAGTTTGAAGTTGTCACAAAACATGCTGCATGAAAACCAAGTAAAACTCAGTGGCTAGTACTGCAAGTATTTATTCATACAGATCTGTCATCGGTCAATTGAGGGTTGACTGAAGAAGCTGATCTTAGCCGGGTGGCTCTGTTGCTCTTGGCTGAACTCACTCAGATGTCAGTTGGCTTATGTAAGCTGGGCTCAGCTGGGCAGTTAGACCTTGCTCCCGAAGTCTCTCACCCTCTTGCTGGAGCCAGCCAGCTAGCAGGGGCATGTAACAAGAGCCACAAGAGAGAAGGCCAGCCAGGCAAGGGCTTTTTACAAGCCTTTGGTCACAACACACCTGCTAACATTTCATTGGCTAAAGCAAGTCACACCGTCAAACCCAAAGCCAAAGGGTATGGAAATATACTTTGCCTCTCTAGTAGGATGAATTGAAAAATCGTATGGTATGAAGGAGGTAGATACAGGGAGGGCTGCAGAATTGGGCCACTGATGCAATCTACTAGATATCTTTTTTCTGGAAACATGAAGCTACACTATTGCCTTTCAGACACACTTGCAGTGGTTGGTCGCAGGAAGAGATTTTCTGTACCTGATACCTGTCTCTTGGGAGATGGAAAAATCTGGGTCTACCTTCCTTGAGACTCATTTTTCCTGCTAATTAGGTATCTAGCTAGAATTGCATAGATCAGTGCTGCTCAAATTGTGGTTTGAGGACTGGCAGAATCAGCAACACGTGAGATCTTACTGGAACAAATTCTTGAGCCCCGTCTCAGACCTATTGAATCAGAAACTCTTGGGGTGGGGCCCAGGAATCTACATTGTGACATGCTCCCAGAGCAATTCTTATGCTTACTAAAGTTCGAGAACCTGTAGAATAGATCACATCAAATCTTTGCTGTGGTGTTCCTGGTGGCCTCGTCCCTTGTAACCATGCCGTCTCTTCTTGCTTTCTAGAACTGCCATCGTTCATTACCTGGCCCTGCTATTGGGGATTTCAGGACAACAGTTACTATCCCAAATTGGTATCAGCCTTCTTTACGGGCCTGAGGCCAAAATGGGCTTCCCGATACTTCTATCCCACCCTGAGACTGGACTTCTACACCAGTATGTGTTGAAAACTACAGACCAGACCACACTGAGGCTTCATGTCAAGCATAGAAAACACAGGGATAGGAGGTCATAGGCAGATGCAAATCTTAACTTTTAACTGTGCCCAACTGATACATACGTGCCAGTAGACCTCACATCTGTGCTATCTCATTAATTACATGAATCGTTCAACTTTAGAGGTGAAGAATATAAAAGACTGCTTCTTAATACTTATAAGGGAGTGAAAGTCATATTTTGTGTGGTTGCAGAATTATTGGAGAGGTAGAAAAGTATTGTTCCCCTTTGTCAGAGAAGCTTCTGACTGGGACTTTGTCAATCTTCTTAGCAGTTTATGACCCTTCTAAGATGAAAAGTTTCACATCTTGTTTCCATTTAGCAATTAATATAATTATATTATCTATTGAAAATGTAATGTAAAATGATGTATGTGATAATATAATACCTAAAGAAAGATACTGTTTTCTCTTTCTCATCTCACTTTGAGATAGCAGAACTGAGTATGCAAGGTTTAATATCAGCACTTAACATCCCTAAGATGAAAATATCTAGTCATTGCTAACAGTGAATAACATTATTGGGATGACAGCAGTTTAAGTGCGAAAGAAATTTGAGTTAACAAACTAGGCATACACACACAACATGAAAAATGTGTAATGCATCACCATGGCCGGTTGTGTCTGTGATGGTTAAGATACTGATACTGACTGAGAGGCTCATCTGTTCATTTGATTGTGTCTCATAGTTTAAATCTCTCTAAAGAGTGGAGGGTGGTGGAAAGAGCTAATTTGCTCTGATTGATGGTGCAAAGAGGGGGGTTCCATCTGCTTCTCATATATATATGTAAGGAATAAGCTCCTCTGAGTTTGCACTGACTTTATTATCAGAGATAATAAATGGATGGATTCTAAAAAATAAGAGGGAATGTAAAAGCCTTGAAAGCTTTGAAAGTTGCTGTGTTAACACATAGCCAGTTATCGATACTTTTGCCAGTGTTGCTGTCACTGTTTATTTGATAATTTGTTTTCTTCCATAAAGATATGGAAGAAAACGTGGAGCCATAATTGATTCTTCACTTTTCTCTCACACCCAAATTCATGGGACCTGCCATCTTTTCATTCTCAATATTTCTAGAATACTTCCTTTTCTCTTTCTTCTTGCTGTCACTGACTTGTTCATCCTTAGTCTAATCCTTGCTCACTTTGTCCTTTGCCAGAGCTATCTAGTTGGTTTCCCACCTCCAGTATTGGATGTCCTTCTTTGCAGTTGCCATCAGTGATCTTTTTACTCTTTGAATCATGAACTCTTCCATGGTGCACCATCCATCACTACGGCAGTGTTCTTCAGAGTGTTCAAGGTGACTGGATGGGTTATAGGAATAAATGCTAGGATATACACACGCGCACACACACACACACACACAGTTCAAAAGAATTAAGAAATAAAGAGGTATTACCATTTAATATAGAGTGACACTGGCACCCATACTCTGTCTCTGTGTTGTTTGGAGTTGAGGTAACCAAAGGAAAGAGAGGGAATTCCACAACAGAGTGGTAGAAAGCAATGCCCTTGTGAATCTGCTTAACTGGATTTATAGGTTATGCCATCCAATCTTAACCAAATGAACTCCCCCTAGAATGGGCAAGTGACTTACAAAGAAATAATAAGACAATTGCAGAACTGGAAGTTTGCTTTTTCTTAGTACAAGCTCTTTATCAGCTACATTATGGGCAAGTGCAATAATAACCTAATTAGATCTGGTAAGTAGCCAAAAAGAAACAGAAGTTATCAAGAAGGCTATTTGAATTAACAAAGAATCTCTCCCACAGTATAATCTATGCCTTGGGATATTAGCTAGTGAGAGTGATAGGTCTATGTAGTAAGTACAAATTAAGTTTATATATGTAATTTTTTAAAGCCAGCTTACAGGGTAAATTTCAGGCTTCTCAATGTAGCATGCCGAACTATCACACCCCAGCCTCTAGCTCCAGTCTAATTTATCTTCTGTCCACTCCTTCATCTCACTGGACTCCCCAGATGCCCTGAATTACCTGTAGTTTCCTAGACACTCCATGATGTCTCATGTCTCCATGTCTGGGCTTTCTGCCTGCCTGAATGACCCTTTCCTCATTCATCTCTTGTCCAAATATGTTGTGTCTCTTAAGACCCCCAGCCCAGAGGGCTGTTCTGGTAGGACATTTTGCATGTTGTAGTGGTTCTCAAAGCTTGGCCTGAAGAGTTTTAAAAAATACCCACTGCTCAGGCACTACCCCTAAAGATTCTGATTATTTCAAAAGGTCCCCTAGTGATTCCAGTGTGCTTAACTTGATTCTAGCATCTATCATATTGATTGACAATTATCGGTTCATATGATTATCTGCTAGGTGTAAGCATCCAGAGGGTAAGCGCTATGTTATTCTTTCCTCTACCCCCAATGCTTAAGACATTACATGGCTCTTAGTAGATGCACCATAAATTATTATTGATCAGTGGTTCTCAATCTTGGCTACACATCAGAATCACTTGGGGAGCTTTAAAAATATTAAAGTCTGGTGTGGCTTAAGCATCAGGATTTTTGAAAGCTCCCCATGATTTCAAAGTTGAGGTCCAAACTGATCTTAACCAATTGATCAAACAGTAAGCATTTTCAGTAACAATTCAAAGCTCAAGACCCAGCTGTGGTATTAATTAACTAAGTGACTCTGGGCAAGTCAACCTTTCTGAGTCTTTGTTTTCTTACCTTCAAAGTATAGGAGTGGGGGCCAGAGGATTTTTAAAGACATTGCAAACCTATAATTTGATTGTTACTCTGTGTACCACCATCTAAAAAATAAGATTTTTTTTATGTATAAGTGGAGCTTATTCCTTTAATTACCATAAATTTTAGAAATTTCTCTATTTTTGATAGGAAATTTTATTTAAAATATTTCACACTTCCCTCACTTCTTAAACAGAAAACTGAACATAATTTGACTTTCACTTGATGTTTTAGGATCATTAATATACAATTCCCTATTGCATTGTTTTTGTATTTTATTTTCTATTTTTTAATGTATTTTGTTTTATTTTATTTTATTTATTTAAATAAATTTGTTTAGTTATTTTTATTTTTGGCTGTGTTGGTTCTTCGTTGCTGCACGCAGGCTTTCTCTAGTTGCCACGAGCAGGGGCTACTCTTCATTGCAGTGCGTGGGCTTCTTAATGTGGTGACTTCTCTTGTTGTGGAGCACGGGCTCTAGGTGCGCGGACTTCAGGAGTTGTGGCATGCGGGCTCAGTAGTTGTGGCTCGCAGGCTCTAGAGCACAGGCTCAGCAGTTGCAGCGCACGGGCTTACTTGCTCCATGGCATGTGGGACCTTCCCGGACCAGGGCTTGAACCCGTGTCCCCTGCATTGGCAGGCGGATTCTTAACCACTGTCCCACCAGGGCAATCCCAGTATTTTATTTTTATTTTTTTTTTAGTGGTATCATTGGCATTGCTATATATATTTCTTTAACATCTTTATTGGAATATAATTGCTTTACAATGTTGTGTTAGTTTCTGCACTATAACAAAGTGAATCAGCTCTATGTATACATATATCACCATATCCCCTCCCTCTTGCGCCTCCCTCCCACCCTCCCTATCCCACCCCTCTAGGTGGTCAAAAAACACCAGGCCGATCTCCCTCTACTATGCGGCTGCTTCCCACTAGCTATCTATTTTACATTTGGTAGTATATATATGTCCATGCCACTCTTTCACTTCGTCCCAGCTTACCCTTCGCCCTCCGTGTGTCCTCAAGTCCATTCTCTACATTTGCATATTTATTCCTCTCCTGACACTAGGTTCATCAGAACTTTGTTTTTTTTTTTTAGATTCCACGTTTATGTGTTAGCATACGTTATTTGTTTTTCCCTTTCTGACTTACTTCACTCTTTATGACAGACTCTAGGTCCATCCACCTCACTACAAATAACTCAATTTCATTTCTTTTTATGGCTGAATAATATTCCAGTGTACATATGTGCCACATCTTCTTTATCCATTCATCTGTCAATGGACACTTAGGTTGCTTCCATGTCCTGGCTACTGTAAATAGAGCTGCAATGAACATTGTGGTACATGACCCTTTTTGAATTATGGTGTTCTCAGGACATATGCCCAGTAGTGGGATTGCTGAGTTGTATGGTAGTTCTATTTTTAGTTTTTAAGGAATCTCCGTACTGTTCTCCATAGTGGCTGTATCAGTTTACATACCCACTAACAGTGCAAGAGGGTTCCCTTTTCTCCACACCTTCTCCAGCATTTATTGTTTGTAGATTTTTTGATGAAGGCCATGGTGACTGGTGTGAGTTGATACCTCACTGTAGTTTTGATTTGCATTTCTCTAATGATTAGTGATGTTGAGCATCCTTTCATGTGTTTGTTGGCAATCTGTATATCTTCTTTGGAGAAATGTCTATTTAGGACTTCTGCCCATTTCTGGATTAGGTTTCTTGTTTTCTTGATATTGAGCTGCATGAGCTGCCTGTATATTTTGGAGATTAATCCTTTGTCTGTTGATTCGTTTGCAAATATTTTCTCCCATTCTGAGGGTTGTCTTTTCTTCTTGTTTACGGTTTCCTTTGCTGTGAAAAAGCTTTGAAGTTTCATTAGGTCCCATTTGTTTATTTTTGGTTTTATTTCCATTACTCTAGGAGGTGGATCAAAAAGGATCTTGCTGTGATGTATGTCACAGAGTGTCGTGCCTGTGCTTTCCTCTAAGAGTTGTATGGTGTCTGGCCTTACATTTAGGTCTTTAATCCATTTTTAGTTTACTTTCGTTTATGGTACTAAGGAGTATTTCTAATTTCATTCTTTTACATGTAGCTGTCCAGTTTTCCCAGCACCATTTATTGAAGAGGCTGTCTTTTCTCCACTGTATATTCTTGCCTCCTTTGTCAAAGATAAGGCAACCATATGTGCATGGGTTTATCTCTGCACTTTCTATCCTGTTCCATTGATCTATATTTCTGTTTTTGTGCCGGTACCATACTGTCCTGATTACTGTAGTTTTATAGTATAGTCTGAAGGCAGGGAGCCTGATTCCTCCAGCTCCGTTTTTCTTTCTCAAGATTGCTTTGGCTATTGGGGGGTCTTTTGTGTTTCCATACAAATTGTGACATTTTTTGTTCTAGTTGTGTGAAAAATGCCATTGGTAGTTTGATAGGGATTGCATTGAATTTGTAGGTTGCTTTGGGTAGTAGAGTCATTTTCACAATGTTGATTCTTCCAATCCAAGAACAAGGTACGGCTCTCCATCTGTTTGTATCATCTTTAATTTCTTTCATCAGTATCTTATAGTTTTCTGCATACAGGTCTTTTGTCTCCTTAGGTAGGTTTATTCCTAGGTATTTTATTCTTTTTGTTGCAGTGGTAAATGGGAGTGTTTCCTTAATTTCTCTTTCAGATTTTTCAGCATTAGTGTATAGAAATGCCAGAGATTTCTGTGCATTAATTTTGTATCCTGCTACTTTACCAAATTCATTGATTAGCTCTAGTATTTTTCTGGTAGCATCTTCGGGATTCTCTATGTATAGTATCATGTCATCTGCAAACAGTGACAGCTTGACTTCTTCTTTGCCAATTTGGATTCCTTTTATTTCTTTTTCTTCTCTGATTGCTGTGGCTAAAACTTCCAAAACTATGTTGAATAATAGTAGTGAGAGTGGACAACCTTGTGTTGTTCCTGATCTTAGTGGAAATGGTTTCAGTTTTTCACCATTGAGAACAATGTTGATTGTGGGGTTGTCATATATGCCCTTTATTACATATAGGAAAGTTCCTTCTATGCCTACTCTCTGGAGAGTTTTTATCATAAATGGGTGTTGAATTTTGTCAAAAGCTTTTTCTGCATCTATTGAGATGATCATATGGTTTTTCTCCTTCAGTTTGTTAATATGGTTTATAACATTGATTGATTTGCGTATACTGAAGAATCCTTGCATTCCTGGGAAAAACTCCACTTGCTCATGGTGTTTGATTCTTTTAATGTGTTGTTGGATTCTGTTTGCTAGTATTTTGTTGAGAATTTTTGCATCTATGTTCATCAGTGATATTGGCCTGTATTTTTCTTTCTTTGTGACATCTTTGTGTGGTTTTGGTATCAGGGTGATGGTGACCTCGTAGAATGAGTTTGGGAGTGTTCCTCCCTCTGCTATATTTTGGAAGAGTTTGAGAAGGATGGGTGTTAGCTCTTCTCTAAATGTTTGGTAGAATTCGCCTGTGAAACCATCTGGTCCTGGGCTTTTGTTTGTTGGAAGACTTTTAATCACAGTTTCAATTTCAGTGCTTGTGATTGGTCTGCTTATATTTTTTATTTCTTCCGGGTTCAGTAGGGAGGTTGTGCTTTTCAAAGAATTTGTCCATTTCTTCCAGGTTGTCCATTTTATTGGCATATAGTTGCTTGTGGTAATCTCTCATCCTTCTTTGTATTTCTGTAGTGTCCGTTGTTACTTCTCAGGTTTCAATTCTTATTCTGTTGAATTGAGTGTTCTCCCTTTTTTTCTTGATGCATCTTGCTAATTGTTTATCAATTTTGTTTATCTTCTCAAAGAACCAGCTTTTAGTTTTATTGATCTTTGCTATTATTTCCTTCATTTCTTTTTCATTTATTTCTGATCTGACCTTTATGATTACTTTCCTTCTGCTAACTTTGGGGTTTTTTTGTTCTTCTTTCTCTAATTGCTTTAGGTGTAAGGTTAGGTTATTTATTTGATATTTTTCTTGTCTCTTGGGGTAGGATTGTATTGCTATAAACTTCCCTCTTAGAACTGCTTTTGCCGCATCCCATAGGTTTTGAGCTGCAGTGTTTTCATTGTCATTTGTTTCTAGGTATTTTTTGATTTCCTCTTTGATTTCTTCAGTGATCTCTTGGTTATTTAGTAGCATATTGTTTAGCCTCCATATGTTTGTATTTTTTTACAGTTATTTTCCTGTAATTGATATCTAGTCTCCTAGCGTTGTGGTTGGAAAAGATACTTGATATGATTTCGATTTTGTTAAATTTACGGAGGCTTGATTTGTTACCCAAGATGTGATCTATCCTGTAGAATGTTCCGTGAGTACTTGAGAAGAAAGTGTAATCTGCTGTTTTTGGATGGAATGTCCTGTAAATATCAGTTAAGTCCTTCTTGTTTAATGTATCATTTAAAACTTGTGTTTCCTTATTTATTTTCATTTTGGATGATCTGTCAATTGGTGAAAGTGGGGTGTTAAAGTCCCCTACTATGATTGTGTTACTGTTGATTTCTCCTTTTATGGCTGTTAGCATTTGCTTTATGTATTGAGGTGCTCCTATGTTGGGTGCATAAATATTTACAATTATTATATCTTCTTCTTGGATTGATCCCTTAATCATTATGTAGTGTCCTTCCTTGTCTCTTGTAATAGTCTTTATTTTAAAGTCTATTTTATCTGATATGAATATAGCTACTCCAGCTTTCTTTTGCTTTCCACTTGTATGGAATATCTTTTTCCATCCCCTCACTTTCAGTCTGTATGTGTCCCTAGGTCTAATGTGGGTCTCTTGTAGACAGCATATATACGGGTCTTATTTTTGTATCCATTCAGCCAGTCTGTGTCTTTTGGTTGGAGCATGTAATCCATTTACATTTAAGGTAATTATTAATATGTTTGTTCCTATTACCATTTTCTTAATTTTGGGGGCTTTGTTTTTGTAGGTCTTTTCCTTCTCTTGTGTTTCCTGCCTAGAGAAGTTCCTTTAGCATTTGTCATATAGCTGGTTTGGTGGTGCTGAATTCTCTTAACTTTTGCTTGTCTGTAAAGGTTTTAATTTCCCCGTCGAATCTGAATGAGATCCTTGCTGAGTAGAGTAATCTCGGTTGTAAGTTTTCCCCTTTCATCACTTTAAATATGTCCTGCCACTCCCTTCTGGCTTGCAGAGTTTCTGCTGAAAGATCAGCTGTTAACTTTATGGGGATTCCCTTGTATGTTATTTGTTACTTTTCCCTTGCTACTTTTAATATTTTTTCTTTGTATTTAATTTTTGGTAGTTTGATTAATATGTGTCTTGGCATGTTTCTCCTTTGATTTATCCTGTATGGGACTCTGTATGCTTCCTGGACTTGATTGAGTATTTCCTTTCCCATGTTAGGGAAGTTTTGAACTATAATCTCTTCAGATATTTTCCCAGACCCTTTCTTTTTCTCTTCCTCTTCTGGGACCCGTATAATTCGAATGTTGGTGTGTTTAATGTTGTCCCAGAGGTCTCTGACACTCTCCTCAATTCTTTTCATGTTTTTTCTTTTTTCTGCTCTGCAGCAGTTATTTCCACTGTTTTATCTTCCAGGTCACTTATCTGTTCTTCTGCCTCAGTTACTCTGCTATTGATTCCTTTTCAATAATTTTAAATTTCATTTATTTTGTTGTTCATCTTTGTTTGTTTGCTATGTAGTTCTTCTAGGGCCTTGTTAAATGTTTCTTGTATTTTCTCCATTCTGTTTCCAAGATTTTGGATCATCTTTACTATCATTGCTCTGAATTCTTTTTCAGGTAGATGGCCTATTTCCTCTTCATTTGTCTGGTCTTGTGGGTTTTTACCTTGCTCCTTCAACTGCTGCATATTTCTCTGTCTTCTCATTTTATTTAACTTACTGTGTTTAGGGTCATCTTTTTGCAGGCTGCAGGTTCATAGTTTCTGTTGTTTTTGATGTCTGCCCCCAGTGGGTGAGGTTGGTTCAGTGGCTTGTGTAGGTTTCCTGTTGGAGGGGACTGGTGCCTGTGTTCTGGTGGTTGTGTCTGCATCTTGTCCTTCTGGTGGGATGGGCTGTATCCGTTGGTGTGTCTTGGGATGTCTTTGAACTTAGTATGACTTTAGGCAGCCTCTCTGCTAATGGCTGTTTTTGTGTTCCTGTCTTGCTAGTTGTTTGGCATGGGACATCGAGCACTAGAGTTTGCAGGCCGTTTGGTGTAGCTGGGTCTTAGTGTCGAGATGGAGATCTATGGAAGAGCTCTCACCGATTGATATTATATGGTGCTGGGAGTTCTCTGGTGGTCCAATATCCTGGACTCGGCTCTCCCACCTCATAGGCTCAGCCCTGACACCTGGCCGGAGCACCAAGACCTTTCCAGCCACATGGATCAGAAGAAAAGGCAGAAGAAAAAAGGGAAAAAAACCCCAAAACGAACAGATAGAACTCCAAACCAAATGGTGAAAGCAAATCTAAACATAAAAAATTGCAGAAAGAAACATACACACATAGACACTCTTAAAAAGAAAAGAAACAAGCAGACAAACAACAAGAAGAAAAGACACTCAGAACCCTAAGAGAAATGGTAAAAGGAAACCTAAACAGACAAAATTACACAAAGAAACATTCACATACACACTCACAGGAAGGGAAAAAAGGAAAAAAATTTTTAAATATATATAAAAAATAGAGAGCAACCAAACCAATAAACAAATCCACCAATGATAACAAGCACTAAAAACTAAACTAAGATAAACATAAAAACCAGAAACAAATCAGAGGCAGAAAGCAAACCCCAAGTCTACAGTTGCTTCCAAAGTCCACTGCCTCAGTTTTGGGATGATTCATTGTCTATTGAGGTATTCCACAGATGCAGGGTACATCAAGTTTATTGTGGGGATTTAATCCACTGCTCCTGAGGCTTCATGGAGAAATTCCCATTTCTCTTCTTTGTTCACACAGCTCCTGGGGTTCAGCTTTGGTTTTTGCCCCACTCTGTGTGGAGGCCACCCTCAGGCATCTTTTCCCCGCCCAGACAGGAGGTGGTTAAAGCAGTGGCTGATTAGGGCTCCTTTGCTCACTCAGGCCGGAGAGAGGGAGGGGTACGGCAGTCATAATTTGAATGCGGGGCGAGCCTGTGGCGGCCGAGGCTGGTGTGACATTGCAACAGCCTGAGGTGCGCCGTGTGTTCTCCTTGGGAAGTTGTCCCTGGATCTCGGAACCCTGTCAGTGGCGGGCTGCACAGGCTCCCGGGGAGGTGTGGATAGTGACCTGTGCTTGCACACAGGATTCTTGGTGGCAGCAGTGGCAGCATTAGCATTTCATGCCCATCTTTGGTGTTTGAGCTGATAGCCGTGGCTCGCGCCCATCTCTGGAGCTTGTTTAGGCGGTGGTCTGCCCTCTGTGGGCACACAGAGCAGGAATCCCCTCTCCTTGCACACCAGGAAACAATGGTTTCTTGCCTCTTTGGCAGGTCCAGACTTTTTCCTGGACTCCTGCCTGGCTAGCTGTGGCGTACTAGCCCCCTTCAGGCTGTGTTCATGCAGCCAACCCCAGTCCTGTCCCTGGGATCCGACCTCCGAGGCCCAAGCCTCAGCTCCCAGCCCCCACCCACCCCTGTGGGTGAGCAGACAAGCCTCTCAGGCTGGTGAGTGCTGATTGGCAGCAATCTTCTGTGTGGGAATCTCTCTGCTTTGCCCTCTTCACCCTGTTGCTGCGCTCTCCTCTGTAGCTCCGAAGCTTTCCCCCTGCCCATCCTCTGTTTCCACCAGTGAAGGGGCTTCCTAGTGTGTGGAAACTTTTCCTCCTTCACAGCTCCCTCCCAGAGGTACATGTCCCGTCCCTATTCTTTTGTCTCTGTTTTTTCTTTTGCCCTACCCAGGTACGTGGGGATTTTCTCGCCTTTTGTGAAGTCTGAGGTCTTCTGCCAGCGTTCAGCAGGTGTTCTATAGGAGTTTTTCCACGTGTAGATGTATTTTTGATGTATTTGTGGGGAGGAAGGTGTCTCCATGTCTTACTCCTCTGCCATCTTGAAGGGCTCCTGTTTTCTTGTATAGTATTAACTTTAAGTGCCATTGAATTATGCAGTTTATTTGCCCCCATGCTAAATGGTTCCAGACTGCTATAATTTCCAGTTCTCATGTGTGACTTTATATGTTTTTTCTTACCACCAAGTCGTTAGTTGATACTTCACACTGCTTCATTGAATGTGCCCTCCACTTCCAGTCTCGCAGTTTTCAACTTGTTGACTTTAAGGTATCATGAGCTTGGAAGAGAGACTTATGGTTAAAGTCATAGCAGTTACAGAACCATTTGATCACTATACAGAGTGAGGGAGTTGAAGTAAGACTGAGGTTCAAATCGTATTAACTCCTGTATGCTTCAGTATCCTCATCTGCTAAATGGGGATAATAATAGTATTCAGATCAAGGGTTATAAGATACTGCTTGCAACATGCTATACCCAGCAGTACTAAACACATTTTAGCAACAACAATGAATAATGATACCTAATGTTTATTAAATGATCAGTATGTTACAGTTACTGTGCCAGGCACTTCATGTAGACCAACTCATTTAGTTCCTACAAAAGCCCCATGAGCTGTGTCTCCCATTAATCCCATTTTACCTATTAGTAAACTAAGATCAGAGAGGTGAAGTAACCTGCCCCAGTTTGCATACCTTGGTGAACCAAGGTTACACACTGGGCTGGCCATCACATGTGGAGAAGGTGCTTTTTCCACCACTCTATCTTCCACCAGGGTTCAACCAGGCCTCCTTGATCTTTTATCTTCCTCAGGGCTAGTTGCTCTCTTTCCACCTGGGCCACTGCTGATCACCTACAGTGATGTTCTAGTTGCCTTTTAAAAACTCAGAATTGTCATTTGAAAGTGAGATGCTCAAGGTAGGGTCTGTGTTTAGTTACATCTCTAACCTCAGGAGCTAGAAAATTATCTAGTTCATACCAAATGTTCTGAATGGGAAGAAACTTCTAGGTTAAAGTCAGTTTTTATATGTTTTTTCCCTATGTTCTAAAAATTACTCCAAATCTCTTCAGTTCTTGGCATTACAAGAGGTTGAGGGAAGTTGGGATCCTGGAAAGAAATCTTCTGTCAGGAAGCAGTGTCATTCACATTTTCCACTGTGGGATTCCATTGCTGCTCCTACAGGACAAGGAACAATTCTGGGAGTAGGAGAGTGTCTCAAACGGGTGTTTTCTAGGCTTTGGCCTTGCTGCTTTGGCCAGGGAGGAGAAGAGAGGGGGAGAGGGAAAATTAGGAAGCCACTGTTCAAGAATGTATCATATTTTAGAATTGCTGTGCACAATGCCATGTGATCCCCAGATGTATGATGTAGAATAGTTCACAGCTGGACTTGAATGACGGCACTATACGGCTAACTATTTTGGGGGGTGAAAAGTCCTCTTGATATATCCACCCAGAGCCCGATAACTTTCTCTACCTGTCCTTTTAGTTGGAAAGCTGGAGAAGCAGAAAGGAGGCTGATCTCGCCTGCTCCCTGTAGGGAGTTGTGAATCGGGGATGAAGCAGGCAACGTTAACTGTAAGAAAGTGAGCTTTGAGGAGTGATATGCTCAGTTATTCTCCCCCAGCCCCACTTTCTCCTTTCCTTCCTTTCTCTCTTACTTCCTCCTACTGTCCCTCCCTCTTACTTTCTCCCCCAAAATAATTAAATGCAAAAGCTTCTTGAGTGCAGTGACTGGTTACAAATTTAAACCCACAAGAGTCAGAAACTGTAGAACTGGAAGTCCTTTGGGGGACGTTAACTTTGCCACTTTTATATCATTATAGTAAGCTCTTCATTTAATAGTCTAATTTGTAATCACAAAAACCATGGGAAATTTTGCTATGCTAACCTCTGGCTTCAGTTTTCCTGACTTGGTTGGTGATTTTGAATGTTTTAACCTTCAGAAATGCATATTTTTATCATTTAGCAGTCTATATCACTGGCAGATTAAATTACTTATTACCCACACTCTTCTCAGCTCTATACTCTTCCTGATATATAATAAACTTGACAAAGTCTAATGAGGACACATCTATAAAGATAAGATTAACTAGCCCCAGTTGTGTTTTTCCCCTTTGTTTAACTGATGCGTAGTCTAATGAAAGTGTATTTTTACCTAGAGGATAGTCACAGGGAGCCACAACTTAACCAGTGTTCAAAATTTTTGTTTAGAATTAGTCCCTAAAAGACCCCTTGTCCATTGAGTGCACTAAGGGCCCCAATTAATGTGTCCCTACTCTTTGTCCTGTAACTTTGTAGCTCCTCTGTGACAGTGGGCTTGATCATGTGATTTACTTTGGCCAGTGATATCCTTTAGCAAATGTGACTCAAGCAGACGTTTGAAAAACACTTGAGATTTCCATACCTGTTCTCTTGAGAACATGCCTGCACTAGTCTTCTGGATTTATAAAAGAGAGCCAATCATCCCAGCTAAGGCCACCTAGACAAACCAGCTCCCAGCCCACACACTGGCTGATTGTACTCACATGACTGAGCCTAGCTGAGACCACTCAACCCTCACACCCAGGTCAGCAGAATCACCCAGTCAATCCATAGACACAGAACAAATAATAAGGTAATAATATATATTTTTTAAGGCAGATAGCTTTGGCACACTTGGAACACAGCATTACTGTGACAATAGACAACTGATACACCTCCCTATAAACTTTTTAACATTGGAAAATGAGTTGAGGAGTGTACCTCACTCACTTCTTTAAAGCAGTTTATTTGAAGTTATGAGCCTTCTGTGGTAGAATCAAAACTTCTGTCATTAATCCCTTACACTGCTGTTCTACAACTTCTAGCCATATGTTGCATTACCTGTTATATTTCTGCTAGTTCATGAAGAGAGAATTGCATTCAAAAACCCTAGTGAGAGCTCTGCTTCCCACAGTCTGTTCCCTAGGTCCCCAACTTCTGTTTTCATTCTTTCCCAGTTGAGAGTTGGCTAGGGAAAGCAGCAACTCTGTGAGTATTAGATAATCTCATGAATGAGATCTTCAATTCCCCATCTAAACATGTGTTAAAGGCAGAAGGTTTCCCAAGGCACAACAGTAAGGAAGAAAGCCCTGTAAGAAGCAGCCTTCCACTTGACAGTGCATCTTGAAAGGCTTCATCAACAACCCACAATTACTGTTAAGAAGTACCCTATCTCTTCGGAATGAGGACAGATTGTCTTCTCTCAGCCTGATTCAAAGGTCCCGAAGCACTGGATTTATACACCAGAAAATTCATTTCTGAGTACAGAGGGTTTTAATGATTTTATTATATACCTCACAATCTGTTCCCATATAGTTTACATTTACCAATTAATAGGTGAAGTTAAGGACCTGTGTATGGGGCATTAAAGATGATAACCGGGAAATAAGCTCGATTAGAATGATCAGCTTTACACTAATATGTATAAAATAGATAACTAATAAGAAACTGCTGTATAAAAAATAAATAAAATTAAAAAAAAGAATGATCAGCTTTGATGAAAATGTAAATTGAGGATGTTTGATTAAGTATACTAGATTCATTGTTGTGTATATTATCTGAGTCAGGGGAAAACCGCAGCCTGGACAAAAGTAAACATCATTTTTAATAACTGATAGTACATACATAGCAATTGGAAATCTATGATAAGTCTCTATTAGATAGAAGGCATCTTTCTTCCATTTGTTGAGAGTGCAAATACTGGAAGTTTAACATTTTTATAAAACAATAACAGTGCTCCAAAAGATGAGTGTGAAGGTGCTTGGGCCTTTGGCTGATGGGAGGTTGCTAAATGCCAGTCATGGGTAGGCCGAGGAGGAAAGAATGGCCCACAGACTGGTTTTGGAGCATGTTTCTGCAAAATACAGAAGTCTTGTGTTGTCTGATTGAACTTTATATATATATTTTTTTCTTGCTACCAAGTTGTTAACTGATACTTCACACTCCTTCATTGTGCATGCTCTCCTCTTTGTCTCTCAACTTTCTACTTCCTGATTGTAAGGTGGTGTGGACTGGGAAGGGAGGCCTATGGCCTCTTTGTGCCCACACATAGCTAGTGGGTGGGTGTAGAGTTAGCCAGACCTGTATTCAAACTTACTATTCACCGTCATTAGCCGCCTGACCTTGGATGTCTCTGAGTTTCAAGAATCTCATTTGTAAAATGGTAAAATGGGAAGATAATAGCTAACATGGCTTGTTATAAGGATTAAATAAAATAATATATGTGTGTCTGAGGTAGGGTCTGGAACAGTATAGGCACTTGATAAATATTCAGGCCCCATCTTGCCCCTGCCTTCCCCTATGTTCTAACTTTTAAAGTAGTTCATAATATGCTCTGACAGGGAAGATTGGGAGTAAGGGATATTTTTTAGTACTCAGAATCCTTAGGGAAGCTCTATATGAAGCTGGCAGCTAGCTAATGAAGCCTGATTTCTTGGGCATTTGCCTCTAATGGCTCACTGACTTGGTAACTGAATTATTCAAAGATTTTCATAATATGTTTGAATTTCTTATATCCATTCAGTGACTAATGATTCCTAGCTGGGCCTAGAGCCTCAGCTGAGAGAGAAAAGCAGCCCTGTTCAAAAGAGGAGAATTTTCTTTTTTAATTTAAGAAAATAATTATAACATCCTGATGGATACGTGCAATTATTAGTCTGGGATTTATTGAAACTGGATGATTGGATAGTGGCAGTGAATTTAGACAGACAGCCTAGGAGAGAAGTTGGTCTATTGATTTATTTTCACAGGGATTTCAAGAGCTGGTGATCACAAAACTGGTAGAAGTGCAATACCTGAATATTGCAGTTTACGGAGGGAAAAGTTATGCTGGTCATTTTTAAGCCAGAAAGCACAGTCTGAAACTTTCCCACTTGGCTAACCTCCCATTAATGCCATTACTTTATATTACCATTAAGGTTAAAAAATGTCATCTATAAAGATGCCGTCTCAATTTAGGACGTTTCTGTTATAAGCTCTCATTTTTGTGCTAAGCTCTGGACTATCCATCAGTCACCAAGAGGTGCTTTTTAGATTCCTCTAAAGTGTTATGTGCCTACTTTTAACTACAAATATGTATAAGATGTTCCTGGGGTTATCTCCAGAGAGACACCTGTGCAACTGAAAAATGACCCTATTTGAAGTAACTGCTGGATCCACTGTATTAAAAATACAGTGAGGAGAAATTGTTTCTAACTTTGTATGGGTAACTTTTTTTATTTTAATAAGAAGGAATAGTGAATTAGATAAGTTCTCAAAAAAGAAGCTATTCCTTTATCTTAATTATTTTTTTCTCACCATCAGCAATGTTCGTGTGCAAAACAACACTCCCCACCCACCCCCCAAAAAAAGTCCACCTTTTAAATTTTGGCATACTCTCCAACCATAAAGAACTCATTTTTTCCATTGGTGGGCCAGTTGGCCAAATAGGAAAATGTCTGCCTGTAGATGCCTTCCTATTTATAGGAAGGATGTGGGGAAGGGAAGTGCCCAGATTGAGGGGATGTACATGGCTAGCCATTAATAGAATTCATGAATACCTTTGCTTCTGTAATTCAGGTGCCTTGTTAGCAAAACTCTGATGCCAGTCTGTGAGCCGTTCCTCTCCAAAATGTTGATTTCCCTTGCTACCTCATTCTCTGAAGATTGTTTCTTGGAATTTAAAAAATATTACGCACTTACTCTGTCTGCTCTCAGACAGATTATATTTAATATATATTAAATATATATTTAATCTGTCTGCTCTCAGACAGATATATTTAATATCAGTGATATTATCTGTCCAGAGCTACAGTGTTTTCCAGATTGCTTTTCTTTCCCAAGAAATAGTGTATTTTGGGAAGCACTTCATCTCAAGGGAATGTCAAAGAGAAACGTGTGCCAGCTCAGTGGCTCCCATCCTGTGGGGCTGTGGACTTTGAGGGTGAGGAGCCATGGAAAGAGTCCAAATGTTTGTAACCTTCCTAAGTACTGGATAAGTAACATGCTTCTACATGGATGTTTTGTTCTTTGTTTTTGAATGTTTGTCTCTGGTTATTCTGAAGAGTAGACACATCTGCTTCAGGCTACTCCTGAGTTCTTAACTGCTTTTGGCCATTTTATGTTTACCCCGTCAATGGTTACAAAAAGTATACCTACTACATGCAATTTATTAAGTAAAAATGGAGCACTCATGTTTGAAATGTTGGGGAGCCCCTACCCTAGAGTGAAAAAAAGTGGAGATAATTATATTTAGAAAGCAATCAGTAAATCAGGAGAGAAAAGAGGTTTGCATAAAGACTAATGAACTGAAACAGGAAAATTAGAAAACCAATCAGTAAATCAAGAGATAGAAAAACGGTTTGTATGAGGACTAATGAACTGAAACAGGAGAATTAGAGAACCAGGCTCATGAAATGGGAATAATGAAAGTAGGCCAGGAAACTGATTACTTAAGAGTTTTAGTTATCTACTACTGTGTAACAAATTGCACTAATACTTAGTGGCTTTAAGCAACACTACCTCCTTTAATTCTGTGGGTTGACTGGGCTGAGCATGGCTACACTCATTTGCACACTGAACTGGGCTGGATGTCTAAGACTTTACAAGTCTGACACTTCGGCAGGGACAGCTGAACTGCTGGGCCTTTCTTGTTCCCTGATATCTTGGAGCTTCTCTTTCTACCTGTGGTCTCTCCAGTAGGTTGACCAGACTTCTCATATGGTGGCCCAGATCTCCCCAAACAACAAAAGAAGAAGCTGCCAGGTCTTTGCAAGGTTCAGGTCTAGAACTGGCACAGCATCACTTTCTCCACATTCTGTTGGTTGAAACAGGTCACAGGCCAACCCACATTCATTGTAGGAAGGGACTATTATAAGGAGGGAAATACCTGTAGGCAGGGTTCATTGGGAGCCATTTTGGAGACTAGATACCACACCCAGGTATGGTCATATCAAAAGAACAGTGTGGCTAGGGGGATGTTTTTGCTGGCCCTGTAGCCACTGGAGACTCACATGTCTAGTAGTGACTAGACTCTTAAGCTTAATTTGCTATTGCTAGTAATATTTTTTAACAGCCACTATATTTTTACATCATTTCTTCAAGGAGTGTCTGACTGAGCCAGTATACATGCCCATGCCCTAACTGTCAGGGAGCAGGGAGAGGGATTGTGTCTCTTGATGGTTTCTATTGTAGAAGGCAGAGACTGCCTTTTCCAAGATTTGGGCAGCCATATATCTTCGCTTGCCTGGAGCAGTCCTGGTTGATGTTGATTGTTCCAGCATAATTATTAACAGTGCCCCTTTAACTCTTAGTAGCTTTTCCACGTGGCTGATAAATCATCTGTTCATCCTACAGCCAAGACCCACACAGTGGAGAATTCTCCAAAACTAGGACAGGGATTCAGATTGTAGATAACCAAAAAATAAAAAATGCCCCCTCCTTCCCTTCATTGGCTGTCCAACAGCCACATACACTATCCTTCCTGTACGTATACCTTAAAAAGACAAACGAAGCCTCCACTTAACAATGAACCTAACTCTTCCTTGTAAAACTGGCAATATAGCCCATCTTCACATGTAGGTTTCTAAGTCTTGTCAGTTGCTTCATCCTGTTCCAATCTTAAAATCTCTACAGTTTGTCCATGTTCTGTCCTGATTCTCTTTCCATTTTCCACAACCTAAGGAATAAACTATAAAGTTAACTATTTCTAACACAGTCCATGTACAATATTTAGGGAAAAGGGAGAGGAAAAAAAAAGGAAATGAGTTAAAATGTGTGAGTATGAATATGACACAACAAAGAGGGAAGAAGATATATTAGAGGCAACATTCCTGATACTTGCATCTGGCATCTTACCCTGGACTTTCAGTCCTGAGTTATGAATACTGTCTGACCTTTCATATTCACCTGCCTCCCTAGAGACTCAAAGTATGAGGCAAGATTGGTGGAGTCTACATCATGAGCAAATAGCTGAACTGCCACAGGGAGGGGAACATCTGCCTTTCTTTCTCTCCAGGGGTGGGAGGCAAGGTACTGCTTTGCATAAGCCTCACATAATAGTGGATGCTCCCTGAGTAGGAAAGGGAACAAATGCTTATCACTCACTTTCATCTAACACTTTATTGAAAGTTGATAAAAAGGACATCAATAAGAAGGGATGAAGTAGTGGCTTTAGCTTTTTTTTTTTTTTTTTTTTTTTTTGGCGGTACGCGCGGGCCTCTCACTGTTGTGGCCTCTCCCGTTGCGGAGCACAGGCTCCGGGCGCACAGGATCAGCGGCCATGGCTCACGGGCCCAGCTGCTCTGCGGCATGTGGGATCATCCCGGACCGGGGCACGAATCCGTGTCCCCTGCATCGGCAGGCGGACTCTCAACCACTGCGCCACCAGGGAAGCCCAACTTTAGCTTTTAAACTTAGTATCTGGGGAATTTGAAGGCCAAAAGATTATTAGCTGAGATCTGGGGCTACTGTGCTGGAGTAATCTAAGTCAAAATGTTTGTTCAGGGGGAGGAGAGTCTTTGCAAGGGCAACAGTGGTGAGAAGTGTGATAAAGTGGTGGTGGGGAAGGGAATACTAGCTGGGTTGGAGAAACAGAGGTAGGGAGTGTTCTGAGGGGTGTGGCTTGGCAGAATATTTAGAGGATGATGTAGTTTTTATGGGATATGGCAGAGTCAGAGTACATCTCTCCTTCGGTTTGTTAAATGCCAGTCTGAGCCAGACTGAGGGCAAGGTGAGAGGATTGGCAGGTGCTAAAAAAAAAAAGGAGGAAACATGGGTCAGATTCTTGTGATGGGTTAAAAAAATGATCTCAACACTTAGAAGTCCCTTGTGTTGAATTGTGAAACCTGAATCCTAGTCTAAGCCTGCCTCAGATTGGATATGTTACCATAGATGGTGCTTATTTCTTAATTCATAAAATAAGGGATTTAGATCAGATTAGTGAGTCCTAACATAGAGTCTCCAAATTCCAAGAGATCCTCAGTAGGAATTGGGGGTGGAGCAGAAGTCAGTTCACTGTCTGCAGTATGGATTCATAGGCTACCTAAAAGGTTAATTCCTGTCGACAGGCATTAAATGTGATAAGAAGTGCTATGGGCGAAGCATAGAGTGCTATGTAAATACACTGTGTGAGACCCAGCCTATTCCAGGGGTCTGGGCAGGTCTCCTGGTGATACTTAAGTAAAAGGTGAAAACAAAAGCGAGCATGTCCAGTAATGTTTAGAAAAAATTCAGTTCTGGGGCATGACAAAGATCAGCAGATGTGGAGTGTGGATATTTCTCTATAAATGTCCTAGTTCTAACTGTGAGGAGAACAAGGTTGTTCTAGAAAGGTTTGTAGTGTGGTGGATGGACCTAGAGTCTGTCATACAGAGTGAAATAATTCAGAAAGAGAAAAACAAATACCGTATGCTAACACATATATATATGGAATCTAAGAAAAAAAAAAGGTCATGAATAACCTAGGGGCAGGATGGTAATAAAGACACAGACCTACTAGAGAATGGACTTGAGGATACAGGGAGGGGGAAGGGTAAGCTGGGACAAAGTGTGAGAGTGGCATGGACATATATATGCTACCAAACGTAAAATAGATAGCTAGTGGGAAGCAGCCACATAGCACAGGGAGATCAGCTCGGTGCTTTGTGACCACCTAGAGGGGTGGGATAGGGAGAGTGGGAGGGAGGGAGACGCAAGAGGGAAGAGATATGGGAACATATGTATATGTATAACTGATTCACTTTGTTATAAAGCAGAAACTGACACACTAACACACCATTGTAAAACAATTATACTCCAGTAAAGATGTTAAAAACAAAAAAAAGGAATGCTGCACAAACTATGCAGGAACTTGACAGACCTCCAGGTCTTGCAAGTTGGTCCTTTTTTCCAGCTCTTGTCTCCTTTAATGAAACGCAGTCTCTGCTGATGAACAGAGCACTTCAGCCCTGAGGTGCTCTTAGAACTCCATATAGAAATGTACCTTGATTTTGGACTTGAGACCATTACAAAATAATTGTTGAGATGCTTGAAATAAATCTCATTAAGGCTAGTATATGGCTCTGTGCCTTTCTGTCATGCCTATGGTAGTGAAGGATAGTTTTAGTTGTATTATCAAAGTTGTTCCAGAAAGCATGATGAATCAGTGACTGATTTTATTATAAGAACTTGGGCATAGACCCTCTTTTGCCTTCTTCCTGCTGCCAATTCAATGAAATTTATTTTTTCTTGAATATTTTGCTGATGAAACTTGATGAAGATTCTATAATTTTTCCATTTGAGGTACTATTATAGCAAGGTTGCCATAGGAAAATACCCCTCCTTCCCTTTAGATTAATTATTGTTTAGCTTTTCTCATGGACATAGGAGAGATGATTCAATAATTATTAATTCTGGTTGCCCAAGTTGACATCTTTCCTACGAATCTAACTATTCCTGAATAAAATCCTATGTGACTAGTGAAAGAAGACGCTTCCTGTGTCTCTCCTACAAAACTCAAAAGTCCGAAGTATGAAAGAAAAATATTTTGTTTTTATGAAATGCAAACTACTTTTGGTTTTATGTCTCTAGAGTTTTATAATACTGAACACTCATTATCTTTTCTCTTCCGTTCAAGTCTCTTTCCTTGCCTTATGTATGCATTTTGAACACTCTGGATCACCTGTGACCAGTATTTGCCGTTTGGTGTGTCAGGGCAGTAATAAGTGCCTGTATCATACTCCACCGCCCAAACTGTGGACTTTCTGCTCAGAGGGACAAGCAAGCATAATGATATCCATCTGGGAGGGAGCTTAAAATAGTGCCCATGCATCATTTTGCAGTTAGGAGTCTGGATATGGCTAATGGGGTGTTATCAATCAGGAGATAAAATTAAAATCCTACATTAGGAACTGCTCCTGCCAGAAAGAGTGGATTTTGTAACAGCTGTTTTCTATTAGATGCTATTGTGTTCTTTAGCAGCAAATTACATAGATCAGAAATTAACGGTTAACAGTTTCCCCAAGTGAGGTTGTAAATGAGCCTGTTGTCCTCTGAATAAGATATTGCAGGAAGGAGAGGAAGCTATGAGCAAAGTCTTGGTGGACTTAATGGGCAGTTTTCTGCTCCCCCTTGGAGGCTAAATAATTGTTCTCTCAGAAGGGAATATATATATTTTTTGTGATCCTAGTAGGGAAATGACCTTTTGAACTCTGGAAGAGATGATATTAAAGCTTTTACCTGGCTAGTGTCTCCTAACAACCTGAATTTGGTTGGTTCCAGAATTCATTAAACCTTAAGGGGGAAAAATTATCTGGGGGCAGGATAGAGGGAGGAGAGAGAGAGGAAGCACTGTATCCAGCAAGCACCAAGTGTCTCAGCTCCAAATGAAGATAAGTTGTTTGAAATGAACAGTTAAGAGACAGTCCGTGCATTCTCCTGCTTCTTGCGGCTCAGTAAATTAGACTTAGCATGCTCAAAGTCTGCTTCCATACTGATGTTCTTGCCTTATGGAAAATAATGTGCTTCTTCCCCACCCCACTTTTTTTCTGTCTCTAACAGATGACAGTAATAATGAGAACTAAAATCACTCAAGTCAGCATATGAAAGGGAGCTGTCTATTTAAAAAAAAAAAAAAAGACATCTCTCAGTGCCATCTGCTGAGGTACAGTAATGTTTTGTAACAGGTTTTAGGAAGCACATTAAAAGGCTTCATCTGTGCTTGTCCTTTCCAGTTAGTCAAGATATAGTTGTGTCTCTCCTGTATGATGTGGATTATTGCATCATGTAATTATTTCTAATTTATCTCTAAAATAAGCATCTCAAATACAATTTTAATTGGGATTTCATTAGGTACTTATTATACCATGTGTCAAATGATAGTTGATTATTCTGAGAATGGATACAGAATCTGAAAAAGATAGTAGGAGAATGATGGGTACCTCTGAAAGCTGATGGTGCTCAATAAATATGTCTTAAATATAATCAGTTGATATATAATTAACGTAATTACTGCAATTAAACTCTATTTATGGAACCCTGCTGTGTTGTTTCCCATCCTAAGCTTAAACATGATTATTGTTCTTTTGCCTAAATAAAATTAACGTAATGAGAGAAAAACAGAATAAATATAGGCCTGGATAACAGAGAGAGGAAAATATTTTCCCTTTATTAGAGAAGGATGGCATGAAGAGAAAAATTTCCTTTCATAAGGAAAAGGTGTATGAGGCTTTAAAAACATCCTTTTCAGCTAAATGAATTAGGCACATTCAATGCACAGTGAGAAGTACAGGAATAACTTGGAGATATTGTGTGCTTGGTTCCAGACCACTGCAATAAAGCAAATATCACAATAAAGTGAGTCACATGAATTTTTTGGTTTCCTAGTACATATAAAAGTTACCTTTATGCTATGCTATAGTCAGTATAACAAAGTGTTATGTTTAAATAAACAATATACATAGCTTAATTTAAAAATACTTTGTTGTTAAAAAAATACCAAAACAATTACAATAGTAATATCAAATATCACTGATCACAGATCACCATAGCAAATACAATAATAATAAAAAATTTTGAAATATTGAAAGAATTACCAAAATGTGACATAGAGACACAGAGTTAGCAAATGCTTTTGGGAAAATGGCACCAATAGACTTGTTCGATGAAAGGTTGCCACAAACCTTCAATTTGTAAAAAATGCACTGTCTGCAAAGTGCAGTAAAGCAAAGCACAATGAAAGGAGGTATGCCTGTAGTAGAGCTAGTAGGTGGGATAAAAGTATGTGGATCTAGATGAAGGAAGAAGAGAGAGACTGCTGATCTGAAAGACTTGACGGTGACAAAGCAGATTGGCCACATACCCCTCATCATGTAGTTGCTGTTTTAATTTCTCTCTATATCCTCAGCACTTAGGACAGTGCTGGCTATAGTGAATACAGATAGTCCCTCACTTACGATGGTTCAACTTACAATTTTTCAACTTCATAATGGTCTGATAGTGATACACATTCTGTAGAAACTATACTTTAAATTTTGAATATTGATCTTTTCCTGGTTTAGCCATATGCAGTTCCATACTCTCTCATGATGCTGGCAGCAAACCACAGCTCCCAGTCAGCTGTGCAATCATGAGGGTAAACAACTGATACATTTACAACCATTCTATATCCATACATCCATTCTGTTTTTCAGTTTGATGGTTCAACTTACAATTTTTCAACTTCATAATGGTGTGATAGTGATACACATTCAGTAGAAACTATACTTTAAATTTTGAATATTGATCTTTTCCTGGCTTAGCCATATGCAGTTCCATACTCTCTCATGATGCTGGCAGCAAGCCACAGCTCCCAGTCAGCTGTGCAATCATGAGGGTAAACAACTGATACATTTACAACCATTCTATATCCATACATCCATTCTGTTTTTTTTTTCAGTTTCAGTACAGTATTCAGTAAATTATATGAGATATATATTATAAAATAGGCTTTCTGTTAGCTGCTTTTGCCCAACTATAGGATAATGTAAGTGTTCTAAACATGTTAAAGGTAGGCTAGGCTAAGCTATGATGTTCAGTAGTTAGGTGTATTAAATGCATTTTTGACTTAATATTTTCAATTTATGATGGGTTTATTAGGAGGTAAATCTACCATAAGTCGAGGAAGATCTGTACTTAAAAAATACAGTGTTGCCTGACTAAGCCTAGGTCAAGTCTGTCTTGAGTGACAATGACCACACATGGTTTACAGGAGGAATATGGAAAAGCAAAGGAAGGGAAGAAAAATCAACAGACTCAACTAAATGTGTTCCCCTGATCAAAGTAAGCATTCCTAACTTCTGCTTCCAGGTAACATGGGCCAATAGGTATTGGATTTACTCTCCTACCTGAATCAACTTGAAAAATTAACAGATATATATATGGAACAATGGTTTCAAGACACTGAACATCAAGCAATAAAGGACAATTTCCTGAGAAATGAGAAGCAGATGAGGAAGGCCATATGATTGCCCCAGCTTGCTTCCTAGAGAGAGTTTTCAGGTTGTAGCACAGTGAGGAAGAACTCAGGTAAAACTGGGTAATCTCCCTGAGTTAATGAGACAGAGCGGGGAACCTGGAAAGATCAAAGCAGCTGGAGTTTGTAGGACAGAGGATGAGAGGAGAGATCTGTATAGAGAAAGAACTTCAGAGATCTGCAGCTCTCCTTTGAGGCTTCAGATGAATAATTATCAGCGCATGCTATTGAGGAAACTTCCTGAGGCCATGGAAAGCACCACCTGAAAGAATTAGAAGGAATAATCACCAGGACACACATAGGGCTGGGAATTGTTCCTGTTTTTACCAGGTAGAATAGTTCCTGTTATTACTCACTCTAGAAAAGGTGAGAATATAAGGTCATTCAGAGGGTTTTAACTCAGTAATGTGGCAAAATTAGCTGTAGACTAAACTCTGCTCTGTTCCCACATAACAAAGTTTAAAAGAAAGACCCAAGAGGATCATGTCTTCATTCAGATTGCTATAACAAAAATACCACAGACTGGGTGGCTTAAACAACAAACATTTATTTTACCACAGTTCTGGAGGCTGGGAAGTTCAAGATCAAGGTGTGATCAGATTTGGTGTCTGGTGAGAGCTATCTTTCTGGTTCATAGATGGTTGTCTTCTCACTGTCTCCTCATATGGCAGGGTGAGAGAGCTCTCTGGGGTCTCTTATAATTGGCATTAATCTCATTCATGGAGCTCTATTCTCATGACTTGATCACCTCCTAAAGGCTCTGTCTCCTAATTCCATCACTTTAGGGGTTTGGATTTCAGCTTATGAATTTTAAGGACATAAATGTTCAGTCCATAACAGATCGAATTGTTTGCAATCAACTTAATTGTGTCCAAGAACAAAGCTCAAGACTATATATAGGGACACACAAATATCTAGCACCTAACAAGGTAAAATTCACAATGTTTGGCATCCAATTAAAAATTAGTAAGCATTCAAAGAAGCAGGAAAATATTGCCCATAATAAATAGAAAAGTCAATCATTTGAGAAGCCTAACTTACCTTATCACAAAGTGAGGGGAGAGTCAAATCCTCTCCCTAAAAAACAAGTATAAAACTGGACAATACTGTCAAAAACAAACATTTTGTGGCCCTTGAAGTCAACCAAAGGCAAAGAAACAAATTGAGAAGTACTTATTCATGAAAAACTGCTGAACTTCAGATCAAAGCATTGGGAATCAATCACATTCTTGACTGGAGCTTTTTTCATCTTTCCTACTTTGGTAAGTATAGTGGTTTTACTATGTGGGGCAGGCTCTGAAGGCAGCAGCTTTGCTGCCAGAAGGGACTCACTTGATTTTGGGTGGAAGGTGAAAAACCCACCCTCAACAGCATTCTCAGTGAAAGTAATGATCCTGGAAGCATGCAAATGAGGAAGGCCAGCAACTGCTCATTTGAGGTGTAGTCCCATTTGGGAAAAGCAGCAGGTCAGTGACCAACCAGGCATTAAATAGAGAGATCCTAGGTATGAGATAGCCATAGAGGCGGCTGGTAATATCTCTGCACATTCCTGGCTGCCTTCATTTTGCATGCACATGTGAGACCAAAGAGAGTCCAATATATCCAAATAACCCCTGGCAAATTGAGACACCTCACACTTGTGCAGAGTAGATGCAAGAAAATAAATACTGGGGTAGGACAGAAAGTCTTTGAACTTTGAATGAACCCACACACAGAAGCAATAATAAACAGTAGAAAGCTTATTCGTTCAAAGTGATTGAGTATAACCTCTGATGAATCATTGATTGATGGTTAAGCCGTGCAGACACAGGGATGACCTCAAGGAAGCCAAGCTTAAAAATCAAGAATTTAAAAAATTACTCAGAAGAGATACCAGAAGCTACACATGGCAGGGGAAACCAATTCCATAGGTTGACAGAAAGTAAATTTCTAAAACAAGAAAACACAAAAAAACTACCACCAACACAATCTAGAATTACTATAAGACACTATCTAAAATGTCCAATTTTCAACAAAAATAATGCAACATTCAAAGAAAAAAGAAAGGGTGATCCATACTCAGGGGAAAAAAAGCAGTCAATGGAAACTAAATAAGTACAGATGTTAGATTTTTCATACAAAGCTTTCAAAACAGCTGTTATAAATATGTTAAAAGAATTACAGGAAACCATGCTTAAAAAATTAAAGGAAATTATGATGCCAATCAGTCAGTAATTAGAGACTATCAGCAAAGAGATACAAAATGTAAAAAAGAACTACATGGAAATTTGGGAGTTGAAAAGTATGATAACTGAGGAAAAGTTCATGAGAGGGGCTCAGCAGAAGATTTAAGAAGAATCAGCAAACTTTAAGTAGGTTAGTAGAAATTATCCAATCTGAAGAACAGAGAGAACAAAGTTTGAAGAAAATGAACAGAGCTCCAGAGACCTATGAGTCAAAAGCAAGTTTATCAACATAAATATAATGGAACTTCCAGAGGGAGAAGAGAGAGAGGAAGGGCTAGAAAGAATATTTTTAGAAGTAACAGCAGAAAACTTCAAAAATTTGATTAAAAAGTGACTCTAGAGATACAAGAAGCTCAACAAACACCAAGTATGATAAATACAAAGAGATATATACCTAGTCACATCTTAGTCAAACTGAAAGAGGAAATCTTGAAAGCAGCAAGAACAAAAAGACTCATCAAGTATAAGGAAACCTTAATGAGATTAACAACTGACTTCTTATAAGGAATAATGAAGGTCATGAGGCAGTGAAATGATAAATTCAAAATGCTGAAAGAAAAAAAAACCTGTCAACCAAGAATTCTATATCTAGGAAAACTAGCCTTTAGAAATGAAAATGAAAAAGAGACATTCTCACATAAATAAAGGCTGAGAGAATTTGTTACTAGCAGACTTGTCTTACAAGGAATACTAAAGGAAGTCTTTTAGACTGAAAGGAATGACATTAGATGGTAACTGAAATCCACAAGAATTAATAAAGAGCATTACACATGTTTAAAATAAGTGGGTAAATATAAGACTGCACAAATATTTTTTTCTTTTCTTAAATTCTTTAAAAGGCATTAGAGTATATAAAGCAATAATTATAATATGTTGGGTTTATAACATACATATATATTATAATAATAGCGCAAATGCAGTAAAGTTTCTGCATTTTACCAGAATTAAGTTAGTATTAGTTTGAAGTAGATTATGATAAGATACATATTATAATCCCTAGATCAATCACTAAGAAAAGAACTAAAAATATATAGTAAATCGGGACTTCCCTGGTGGTCCAGTGGTTAAGACTTTGCCTTCCAATGCAGGGGGTGCAGGTTTGATCCCTGGTTGGGGAGCTAAGATCCTACATGCCTCAGGTCAAAAAACCAAAACGTAAAACAGAAACAATATTTTAACAAATTCAATAAAGACTTTAAAAATGGTCCACATCAAAAAAAACACTTTAAAATATATAGTAAAAAAATCAACTGATGGACTTATGCTTCTGCAAAATATAGAGAAACAGGGACCAGATTTACCCTTTCACCTGAAATAACCAAGGAAAAAAGCCCCACTCAGTCCAAATGTATGAAACAATGGTTTTCAAGACACTGAACATCAGGAAGGAAGAATTAGAAAAGAATATGAGGAAACTTTTGAGGGTAATGGATATGATATATTCATTATCCTGATTGTGGTGATGGTTGGCTTCATTTATGTGTATGTATTTCAGATCTTATCAAACTGTCCAATTTAAATACATGCAATATATTATATGTCAGTAATATCTAAATAAAACTGTTAAAAGCATTTTTGCTAACATGGATCCTTACCTTTAAAACACATATACACAAATGTACAATACATACACAACTTTTTGGGGGAGGGATTATAAAAGTAACTCATGTTAACTTGAAATTCTCCTCATGGAACACTTTTCCATAATTTGGAAGTAATTTGGAAAATGGATAATTTGAAAGATATGGAAACGTAGATGCAGTTTATATCCTGGAAAGTTTAGCCTTTAAATCTAGCAGTATATTAAAAATACCACACAATATAATTTGAAAAGAAAGTACTATTTCATGAGTCTAGTGGCTTTATAAAAAATAAACTCTCTCAGACTCACCTAATTTCCTTTTATAGGAGAGTAATGTATAGAGGAAGAGGGAAGGGCTGGCCTATTGCAGTTTATTCCAGGTAAGAATCAGTATTGGCTGTGGTGATTTAGGTTGGGGAATAGATTAAAGAAGGGTTGGAAGAAAAAAGAAATTTCCACGGCATAGCATCTAATTATAGTTCTGGAGGTTAATGAGAAGGAGTCAAAGGTTGTTGAAGTCTCTATCTTGGATGACTGGGTAGGTGTGTTGTCATGAGATGAGATAAGGATTATCAGAAGAGCAGGAGGTTTAAGGGAGGAAAGAGGTAATGATTTTGGTCTTAAGCATAACATAGGGATTTTCTTTTGTATTACATATTTGAGAAATGTATAGGCATTAGTTTCTCAGACTTTTCCTCTGAAAATGTTCATATAAAAATGACTTTGTGCATAGAAGGGTGTTTTGTTAGATCCTGAAACTTTGGTTCTCTTCTGCAGCAATGATGGGGATTGAACTCCAGGGTGAACTGTCTGGTGACTTTGTAATCAGTCAGTCAGCATATATTTATTGAGACTCTCTGTGCCAGAAATAGTGCCAGGTTCAGAAAAATGAGAAATATAGACAATGTTTTTACCTTCATAGGCCCTTTTCCTGGAGATTTGGAAATTTGCAGAGGCATCAGTCTGAAGGTTAAAATGGAACATTTTAGCCCTTGATTTTACAGTCACTGTTAGAGATGGAGACAAGTGGTTTGGGGGCAAGATCCAGGACTACAGAATTGAGATGCCTCATGTGGTCAGGGATCTAACTCACTGGGGCATGTGACAGCTCTGATTCTGCTTCATTCAGCTTCAGGCTTTGCTTCATTAAACTCAGGAAAATGCCTAGATTCCTAATTACAGAAGGCAGGGGAGAGTATGTGGAAAGTCTGGGTATACTGAGCATTTTCTGTGGAATCAAATTATGGCATAAGTGCTACCACAAAACCAGGCTATAGTTACAGCAATTACAGTGGTAGTTCTTTGAAAGGCAGAATGAATATGGTACTCTTTGGTTCTCCACAATAAGATTTCATTCCACATTACTGACTTGATATCTGTCTTTTTAAAATTTATTTTATTGAATTATAGTTGATTTACAATGTTGGGCTAATTTCTGCTGAACAGCAAAGTGATTCGGTTATACATATATATTCTTTCCCACTATACTTTATTATAGGATTTTTTTTTTTTTTTTTAGTGGTACGCGGGCCTCTCACTGTCACGGTCTCTCCCACTGCAGAGCATAGGCTCCGGACGCGCAGGCTCTGCGGCCATGGCTCACGGGCCCAGCCGCTCCGCGGCACGCGGGACCCTCCCAGACCAGGGCACAAACCCGCGTCCCCTGCATCTGCAGGCGGACTCTCAACCACTGCGCCACCAGGGAAGCCCGTATTATAGGATATTGAATGTAGTTCCCTGTGCTATACAGTAGGACCTTGTTGTTTATCCATTCTATATGTAATAGTTTGCATCTGCTAACCCCAAACTCCCACTGCATCTCTTCCCCACCCCCCAAACTTGGCAACCACACGTCTGTTCTCCATACCTGTGAGTCTGTTTCTGTTTCATAGATTAGATTCCACATATGTTATTGATATCTGTTTGATATGAATGGTATCAGTGTTAAATTTGTGCTAAAAAATTTGAATTAGTGAGACATTTAGTTCTGAAGTGGATTTTTCCTGAGACCTTCTTGAATCTTCTTAATTAAACATTTACCCATGCTCCATATTCCGGGGGAAGAAAGGTGGTGTCATTATTTTAAATAATCTAACACTCATTACTCTCTGGGTAGATTTAATAGCACAGGGGCAATTATTACTGTATTATTTCTGTACATTTTTGACTCAACAATTTAAAGAGTAAACTATTAAATTGTTTAAATAGGTTTTGTCTAACATTTAAATTAGATAAGGCAGATTTTGTTTATTAAATGCTAATTATTTCAAACATATTTTGGTTGCTTTAAGAATGGCATGTGAGGGCTTCCCTGGTGGCGCAGTGGTTGAGAGTCCGCCTGCCGATGCAGGGGACACGGGTTCGTGCCCCGGTCTGGGAAGATCCCACATGCCGCGGAGCGGCTGGGCCCGTGAGCCATTGCTGCTGAGCCTGCGCGTCCGGAGCCTGTACTCCGCAACGGGAGAGGCCACAACAGTGAGAGGCCCGCGTACCGCAAAAAAAAAAAAAAAAAAAAAGAATGGCATGTGATTACCAAAAATCAGTCAGCCCATACTAAATGTTGAAAATAATATATTTGCTTTGAATTTATAATTGCTTTTTATAGCTATCCTGAATTTAAATGCATTTAAATAAATGAAATTTTGTGGAAGATTTTTAATACCTCAAAACCTCAGTGATATTTGGCAGCAGTGAGAGGGTCACATAGATGTATAACTCTGAGAATTAGTTGTAATATAAGTTTTGAGGTTTAGGTCACAAGTTCAAGCTGACATCAACTTTATAATGACCAGCGTTGATTACCATCTGAGAGCTACTTTGTTGGTGCTTGAAGTGATTGGATGGTCTCAAAGTAACTTTTCTATTTCTTACCTTTTTTTTTAGTAAAATATTCTTTCTGCAAATATCAAAAAGTCACTTTTTTTTCATTGTTTAAAAATCACAACTGTAACTTGGAGAAAAATCGAATAAATAGGAATCATTTGTTTGCTGTTATTTGAGAAAGAATTTTAAATACTGCAGTTATTTAGGCCCAACTTTTAAAGATTGGTGGATTTTATTTTCTTGTCTTTTGCTTCTAGTTTAAGGGAGACCATATCAATAAAATCTATTTTTCAAGAAGGGAAATACACCTGAAATTAATTTCATCTGAATTTAGGGGTCTAAGGGTGCATGAGTATGGCCTGGAAACCAATGTTTGGCCTCTTAAAGTGTTAGCCATTTTTAAAATCAGAGTTGGCACCTGAGTGGTTTGGGACTTGACTCATGAATGGCACACAAAAAAATCCTGTATGCATATTCACATCAAGCAGGATGACCACTCATGGCTGCACAGGTTGTTCAGTGAACTCCATGGGAGCTATTCACATAAACTGGTAATGGCACCCTCTGGAGTTGTTCATTGCTGTCCAGTGTTGAACCTCTATAAGTCTATCCAGTGGCTTTTACAAGGTTTTCATTTTACATGTTATTTCTTTTCTGTCTGTTTAGTTTTCTATGGCTTAATTTATTCAGAGATTCACATTCTTATTGTTTAGTATTTTTAGTATTATTACACACTAGCTAACTATTTGCACCCCCATTGCTTCATTAGTATGAATGATCTGATTTCAATTTTTCACACATTGCCTCAAGTAGTGAAAATACTCTTTGTCTACACACACACACACACACACACACACACACACACACACACACACACACACACACACACACACACACACACACACTGGTACAGGTACACCGAAAGCAGTGTTAGTGTTTCTGGAACAAACACTAATATTTAAAACAGTGCTTCACAGGGAGATCAGCTCGGTGCTTTGTGACCACCTAGAGGGGTGGGATAGGGAGGGTGGGAGGGAGGGAGACACAAGAGGGAAGAGTTAAGGGGATATATGTATATGTATAACTGATTCACTTTGTTATAAAGCAGAAACTAACACACCATTATAAAGCAATTATACTCCAATAAAGATGTTAAAAAATTAAACAGTGCTTCATTCAGTAGAACTGTTTTGTTTTCTTCCTTCTATTATTTTCCTCTTTTTCTGGTGTCTTTTCTGGTGTCGAAGAAGTTTATGGCAACTGAATAGCTAAATATTGATTTGAAATCACTATGTGTTATCATACAAATGAAATCATAGAAAACAGAATTTCAGAAATATTAACCTACACCTGACCTTTTTTCTTTTGATATGCTTACATTCCTAGTGTTTAAAGTCACAACTCCCCAAATTAGCATATGATATTTCATCCGGAGTTTTTTTTTCAAACTCATGGTTTCTAAAGATTCTTCCATATTAAAACATCTTTAAAACATCTTTATAATTGCATAATTTGTCTCCAATTTAGGAATTTTTGTATCTACTTTGGGTGATTATTTGTTATTATCTCTTAATATAACAGAGATAAGAGATACAGATCTAAAGAAAAGCATGTGAAACCCTTTATTGTCAATCTCAGTCTGTTCTCAGTACTTGAAACCCACTCAGAGTTGTACATCTCGTGGCACTTTCCCAGTGTAAATTTTCTGTAAAACTTCCTCCCATAAACTGTAACTTTAGTTATTCTCATAATGATTGGTTTAGTCTTTTATGCCATAATTTCTGTATTCCTTTTTCCATTTGTCTAGGGTTGTAGATAGTACTTTGCTTATTGGTTTTCTTGGCTATAAGTTGCAGGTTTACCTCTTGAGACTCAGGAGAAATTACACTTGTGTTCTTTTTCAGTCTTCTTTAAATACATCTACACTGCTTTGGCGTTTTACGATTCATTCACCATTGCTTCCAATTGATATTATTCCAATTCAACAAAACCATTCTCTTGGCTTTGCTGAGTTCATCATTGAATTCATACTTCTATCAACTGGGAGAGATACTGGGAGAATCGACTGTGAATGTAGTGCTTGATCTGTATGGAATTGTACCAAGCCCTCTGGAGAGTGCAGTTTTTCTAGAAATTGTGTGTGAGTGTGTGGTTGATTGAGGCAAATCAGTAATGTCACAAATAAAACATTGAGTTTTGAGAAGGCATTATGACTGCAATCCATGTCAGTTAGCATATTTACTATATCATTACTGTGAAATGTACTGGTGTAGAATGTATTTGAGAGAAATTCATAGGCCTGTAGTGGATGTCCTAATAATATAACAAGGGACGAATTTGAACAAGTTAAGGGGGGTATGGTCACATTAGAACAGGAGCCTAACTTGTCATTCCAGCTCCAGCCATACCAATACTTTATCTCAAATTCTTTATCCCCCTCTCTTTTGAATACCCCTGTTGGAAGCTAACTGTTGTTGGGGATAGTTTGGGTGTAGCAGCTAGACTAGTTTAAGTGGGGGCAACATGTTAAATTGTGGAAAGTGCAGGTTGTGCTTTTACAAACCATTATCTCTCACAAAACTCTGTGTCTAGTACCGACATGTCTTTTAGTCTATAATCGTCTGTCTCCACCTGCCTCCTGAGCACCTCGGTATGGATAAATGCCATCTCAAAGTCAACAGGTTGAAAATAGCTCACTGTGTTCTTCCCCCAGTCAACTTTTCCTTTACTTCCCTGTCTTTATAAATGATATAATAATTTTTTACATGCACTGAGGATTAAAACTTATCACATATAACCCCTCCTTCTTTTTCAATCACTATATCCGATCTATCAAGAGTCCTAGAGATTCTCTTAAAACATTCCTTCCATTGTATATTTCACATTTCCCTTGCCAGCCCTTTATTTCAAGCCCTTAATACTTCTCATGTGGACCCTTTCAAAAGTTAGGTAAGGAATATCAACCCTCACTTCCTACTTCCCTTCCAATCCATAATATTCAAATAGGCAGATTAATCTTCTTTACTAAAACATGGCTATCGTTATACCATCCCCTTGTTAAAAAACATTTAAAGACACAATTGCCTGCCAAATTAATTATGCAAGAAGATGATGAGAACAAGAGGAAATGGAGGCAGTGGCTAGAGCTAGAGTATAATCAAGTTTATACATATCACATGAGCACGTATTTATTTATCATCTACTAAGTACAAGAAATTATGTGCTAGTAGATAGTATGTGATAAGAGAATATGAAGGGAATATAAGGTAGATTCTCTGCCCATGAAGAATTTATATTTTAGTTAATGATATAAGATCGCATGCAATGTTAAATAATAATAAAATAGTTAAATTGACAAGAGATGTCATAATACAAAACAATAGCTTGCTGATGAATTTTATAATTTCTATAAATTTTAGAGGACACAGTGATCAGTTTGGACTGAGTGAGCTTTATAGAACCGATAGGACTTGAATGTTTCAGAAGCAGCATATTTTGATTTGAGTGATGGGTGAAAATAAAGGATTGGTAAAATAAAGCAGGACAGGCAGGTAGGGACTCAGAATAACTGTATGGAACAATAGATTTTCAACTAGTTAACATGGTCATGGAGGGGTACCGTGTGAGAACTAGTACCTGCCTTGTGGAGGAGGATCAGATTAGTAATTTGCTGGGGAGCTATGATTAGGAACTCACTGGAGAAACTTAAAGCAGACAGGTTAGAGGAAAAACTGAAGTCAGGACCTTGACATTTGTCCTCAGATCCCATATTGAATGCTTTAGTAAATCCCTTCAGCTCTTTCTTCAAATTATGTCCCCCAATACTTTTTATCCTGCCATCTGCTCCAAGCCAACACCACTTTTTAAATTGGGGGCTGTGGCAGTAGACCTCATCCAGCATCCTTCCTTCCGTTCTTACCCCAGCCCCCGCCCCCACCAAGCCACCGTCTTTCACCACACAGTAGCCTTGGTTTACTTTCAGAAACTCAGAACCCTCCAAATGGTTCATCGTGTCACTAAGAATGAAAGCCCAAGTCCTTACCACGGTGTGCAGAGCCCCATATGATCTGGCTGCCAGCTACCTTCCTACCTTATTTCCTCTCAGTCCCTGCCTCATTCGCTCTTGGCCTACCACACTCACTTTCTTGTTTTTTGAACACACCAAACTCGTTCCTCCTCAGGGCTTTGGATGTGATATTCTCTTTGCTCGGGGCACTCTTCTCCAGTTAGCTGAGTGGCTTGCTTCCATAATCCTTCAGGTTACCTCCCCAGAAAGATATTCCCTGATCCCCCATCAAACATTCATGCTCACCACCCTATCACTTTGTAAATCCCTTATTCTTTATATTTTTCCCATAGCACTTATATGCCTGACAGGGTATATATTTATTTATTTGTTTATCATCCACCTCTTTCCACCAAAATATAACTCCATGTGGGCAGAGATTGTTTTTCCTCTGCTGTATCCCAAGCACCTGGAACAGTACAAAATACATATTAGGTGTTAAAAAATATTAAATAAGCTGAGGATTAATCCAATGAAACAGAGGAACCAGAGGAAAAAACAGCCATGATAGCCCTTAAGGGGGTTAGAAGTTCCAAATTCTAGATGGTGGGGATACAGTATCCTGCTCTCATTCTCCTGGGAAAACAGACAGTAAGTAAACAAATATGATGATTTTAGCGGGATAAGACCTATGAAGAAAATCTTAAAAATTGCAAAGCAATAGAAAGTGGTGGGAATGGAGTGTGGGGCATTAGATGGGGTAGTTAGGGATACATTCTCTGAGGAGATAATAGTTGAGCTGAGACCTGAATGATAAAGTTCCAGCCAAGTAACTGGGGGACAAGAATTCTTTGCACTAGGAAGAACCAACCAAAGGTTCTAGAGTTCCCTTGGGTGCTGTCCCAGGGCAGTCTTTTCTTGCTATAAATGACCCTTGCTCATTCATGAGTGTGCTAGGGAGGAAATGCAGGGGAAGTGGGGACTCCTGGGATTCCATTTTGCCTTTGTGGTAGTGCTAGCTGTGCCTTTTTAGATTTATGAGTTCTCTTTGACTGTTCTCCTTGGGATTTACTGAAGACTCTGTCAGGGAGCCATTATATATGTAACTCTTAAGTGGTTTGAGATGGGCAGACAAATGCCCATCTGCAGGAAGGGAAAAGGTTAGTGTTACTGATAATCCCCCAGATCAGTCCAGCACACAATTTAAAATGGGGGATGCACTGATAGAAATAAAACATTTCACTTGTTCTTTTATTAACCTATTATGAGATTTCAAGCACTCTACCTCCTCCCAATTATGGGGTTTCCAGGGTCTCAGATGTGCTCAAGAATAAGACCTATTGTTTGCCATATCTTCTTTTCTCTATTTGTTCTAGTCTTTTTAGTGTATTGTAAAGTTTTCGTCACATAGATTGTTCATGTTTTGTTGTTTATCCTTAGATATTTCATTTTTTTGGTTATTATTGTAAATAGGCTTTTTTCTTCTTTTATATATTCTATCTGGTTGTATAAATGCAGACTATTGATTTCTGTACATTTGGCCCTTCTTATCTGGAGGTTCTGCATCTGCAGGCTCAACCAGCTGCAGATCAAAAATATTTTAAAAATCCAGAAATTTCCAAAAAGCAAAACTGGAGTTTGCCACACACCAGCAACTGTTTACATAGCATTTACATTGTATTTACAACTGTTTACATAGCATTTACTTGTATTTACAACTATTTACATAGCATTTATATCATATTAGGTAGTATAAGTTATCTAGAGATGATTTAAAGTATACAGGAGGATGTGCATAGATTATGTGAAAATACTACACCATTTTATATAAGGAATTGGAGCATCTGCAGATTTTGGTATCTGCGGGGGATCCTGGAACCAGTCCCCCATGAATGCTGAGGGACAACTGTATGTTAATTCTGTAACTAGCCATTTTGCAAATTTTCTCATTGTGTATAATAATTCTGGGACTTTCCTTTAAAATATTAGTCATCAGTTCAATATAGATTCATAGAAGGGTTAATAGGAAATTCTGATTCATTCATTAGCAAATATTCATTGAATGTCTACTATATGTCAGGGAATCTTCAAGGCCCTAGATATCAGGGCCATCATTAGCCAGGAAGGTTGGGTTTTTTTGTTTTTTTGTTTTGTTTTTGTTGTTGGTGTTGGTGGTGGTGGTGAGAATTAGCTTCCTCAAAAGATTTTTCTTATGGAAAATTGTCATAATATCCTGATTTTATTGAGATATACTGCCTTTGCTGGATAAGTTTGGTAGTAAACCTGCAAATCTATGTGTATGAACTGAATCACATCTTCTTGGATGTCATGCCATTGTGCAGTGCATAGCCTGCACATGCAAATACAGCAGCCAAGGAAACAGCAGTGGATAAAATAGTCAAGAATTCTGCTCTTACAGGGCTTACCTTCTGCCAAGGAGATACGGTTTTTGCCAGCACATTGAGCTTGCAGGGATCATGGAGTGTATTCCTAACATCATCTTTATTTTGCCTGCTACTATCTCTTTAAACCTATTTAGTGGAAGTCATCCTTTCCCTGACTTCTTCATGAACACTCTGGTAGTCCTATGACCTTTCTTGTCACTCTCAGGTAATAAAATATTTTAGTCATTGGAAGCTGAGAGCACAGTCTCAACTTACATCTTCCCCATGTTCCCTAGGTGAAAACCTACCATCTGAGAAAGAGTATGGTTGGCTTCTTCTCTTTTTGTTTTTGACCTTCTCTTCTACTGATAAGTTAGTTGCTGTTCTGATTCCTCCAACATTGGAGTATTGAGGTGGAGGAAAGGAAATGGGATCAGGAAATCCTTACTTGACTGATGCTGTTGAGGCAGCTTCTTTTCTGTCTGTGGCCCATTTCTCACACATTGCTTTTCTGACAAACTCTGGGAGTTTGGGTTGATCCTAACATAGTTACCTCTGCCATCAGAGCAGCCAGCAGCCAGTCTTTAACCTATTAGGCTTCTCAGATGACAGTCAGACTCGGTTCATTCGCCATTCAAAACCTAAGGGTCACGTAGCAGACTCCAAGAGCTTCAGTTGAAATCTCTTGTACTAGGCTTGGGTTTGGGAAGCAGCATTCCCCCACATACATATCTCTTCTTTTTGGGAGTCCAGGAGAAGGAATCATCATGGTTCGGCTCTCAGTAAAATAACCCTCCTCACAAAAACCCCCTCTCTCCATTCTTTCATCTTTTTAATTTCATTTTTATAAATCTATCATCTTATCCCTTGCTACTAAAAAAGTGGTCTGTGGACCAGCAGTATCAATATTGCTGGGAGCTTATTAGAAATGCAGAATATTGTGCCCTTCCCAGACCTGCTAAATCACACTTTGCATTTTAACAAGATCTGCAGGTGATTTATGTGCACATTCAAGTTTGAGAAGTACTGATCTAATCTATTTTAAGTCTCTTACTTTAAAGTTTCTTTTGGTAATCTTCCTCATACTTCATGTTGATATCTAATATCTGTCATATTTTGGAACCTCAATGGAAACTGATAATTTGCCAGGTTTTTACCTAGACAATAAGCAAAAAAAAATTTTTAAATCAGATTGGGATAACTTCTATGAAGAAAATATATAAGGGTAATTGTTATGAGTTGAATTGTGTTCCCCCCAAATTCATATCTTGAAATCTTTATCCCTGCTACTTCAAAATGGGACCTTATTCAGAAACAGGGTCATTGTAGATGTAATTAGATAAAGGTGAACTCACATTGGAGTAGGGTGGGCTTCTAATTCATTATGACCAGTGTCCTTATGAAAAGGGGAGGATTTGGACACAGATACACATACAAGGAGCACATGATGTGGAGACAAAGGTTCAGATTGGGGCACTGCTCTACAAGCCAAGGAATGCCAAAGATTGCCAGCACACTGCCAGAAGCTGGGAAAGAGGCATGGAACAGATTTTTTTCCTCACAGCCCTCAAAAGGAACCAACCCTGCTGACACCTTGATCTTGGATTTCCAGCCTCCAAAACTGTGAGACAATAAATTTCTGTTGGTTAAGCCACCCAGTTTGTGATAGTTTGTTATGACAACCTCAGTGTGCTGTGTGACTAGGACCTCAGTGAGTTAGAACTAGGATGGAACACAGGAGATGGTCATGATTTACAGAGGAAGGTCAAGAAACATGGAAGGGTTAAATTAAGGCTCACTCAGAAGAGAGGGAGAACTAAAAGTAGAACCCACTTCTTCTAATTCCCAATTGCATGTAGCTTCTGCTGGTCCTGCTGCAGCATTCTCCAGAACCTTTGTGGACAGTGAATATATATTTGTTGATGTGACAACATCAAAACATTGTCTTGCTTTGGAAAATGTAAAGTGAAGAGAAAAAAGGCAGTGTCTGGTAAGTGGAAGTAATTCTCAGCAGCTGAATTCTTACCCAGTTAGCACTAAGGAATTTTGCTCAAGTTGTGAGAATGAAAACATATTGAAACAAATAACCCAAGTTTTCCATTCTAGTTCGAGAAGATGAGGACTTGGCTTGTTATTAATATTCTCCGCTTGATTGCTTCTTTCTGTTGTGCTAGAGATGAAAGTGCCCTGTGGTCCTACTCAAGCAGCTCTTCATTAATCTGCAAACAGGGCTGGAGGAATGACCGATGCGGTGCAGAGCCTAGCAGGCTGGGGACACATGGGCATTGGTGGGAAGCCTAGAGACATGCCAACAAAACTGTAAGGCAGGCGAAGCTCCCTTTTCATACCCTCTTTGTTCCCTTTTCTGCAGATACCTCACCCCTTTAAGAAGGACTAGTTTTTAATGATTGCCTTGTATATTCACATTAAATTCTCACAACACAAATTGATATAAATATTTTTATCTCTACTTTCCTAAACAGGCCCTTGGGGCTCAGAGGTTAAATCACTCACTTAATGGAACATCTTAAAGTTAACATAAATAGTTTGTTGCAGATGTGGACTCTTCCAGACAGGCTGCCTACACTCAAATTCCAGCTTCACCCCTTACAAACTGTGGGACCTTGGGCAATTACTTAAACTTTTCCATACCTCCGTTTTCCCATCTGTAAAGTGAAGGTAATAATGCTAATAGTTCTTATTTCCTGGAGTTGTTGAGAGGATTAAATGGATCACTCTGTATAGTATTTGAAACTTCACCCAACATAAGAGGATGCTGTAGGAGGATCATGAACCCAGGCCTGTTTGACTCCAAGACCAGTGTTCTTTCCATGGTGCACAAGCTACTTCTCTCAGTGCCCAGCTGCCCTCATGACACTTGTCCATTCTTCAGATCTTTCTCTCCTTTTCCTCCCACCAAACTTACCTCCTCTGAACTCCAATTCCTCATGAACTACCAGGTATTTGGATTAGTTAACTTGATACATTTCTGCAGGCTCACGTGTTAATGAGTGCTCCTGGGCTTGATGGTGTGCTTTTTGGTATGGTGGCAGTTTGAGTTGTGCAGACGTGGAATGGGCTGTCTTATAAAGTAGATGTTGGACAGTCACTGGTACGGGGACTGGACAGGGGATACACGAGCTGGGGGAGGGTTGGCTCTACTTTTCTACGCAAAGTGAAGACCCATGTGGGAAGTGCAGCCATTACTGTGGACTCCGGAAGCTAGACCTTTGTGCCATCAGGGCTTTGCTTTACCTCTCAAATCTTGCCATTTGTTAGAGACCTTTTTCACTTGCACATAGGCTAGCCAGGCCTGGTTGGGGTGGAGAGGAGCAAGTCATCTAAATAAAAGCTGGTCACTTCAGAATCTTTGTAGAAACTGATTTACTGTTTCCATAGTCATTTGTTGTTTTAACCATTCAAGGTTTCCATTCTTGGATTAACATATTTTGGGGGTGCTTTTCTCAAGCCAAAATGATCATTTATTTTAAATGTATTTTAAAATTTATCTCAATCTATTCGTCAAGAGTAGATACATGAAGTTTAGTTTGCCAATTAAACAATTCCTTGTTCAAAAGACTGTTTCTGCCTAAATCTTGCCAGCCTAGAGAAGGTTTTAAATGCAAACTCAGCCTCCTATAATGGTGCAAGGAGAGTGCCCTGGAAAGAAAAATTTTGGTGGGAATCAGAAAAGAAACTGACGAGCACCTCTCCTGCTGCTGAAAACTGAACTAAGAAGGGGAGTGGGCTAGAGAGCCACAGATTTTTTAAGGAAGCAAAGCTTGTGTGTGTGTGTGGGGGGGGTGTGGGTGTGTGTGTGTGTGCACATGCACGCATGCGTGCACACGCTTTATTTCTACTGACAGATGGGTCTTAGCTACCAAACTTGGAAGAAATGTAGGCAGTAAATCAGTTTTCCCATTTCATGACAGACTTTATCATGAAAGATGATTCTAAATGTAAACACAGTGGGTAAAATGCCACTTAGAGGGAATTTAATAAACATACTAATTTAGACCTCAGCAAGAGAGCACCTAAATATCAAATACCACAAATCAAATATTCAGGATATCTTTTTTAATCTAAGAGGAAACATAACTCTTTATTCTAATCTTCCTGTAAATCCTTTGGCTTCCTAAAGTATGTGATCTTGTTAAATTAAAGGATTAAAGTGAATGCATCCTTACTTTGGAATGTACTTACAACTAAATAAATAACATGCTTGTTATGACTGCAAACAAAATGAATTAAGTGAAACAAGACAGACAGCGTGGACTTGCTGATGTCTTTGTTTTTGACAGCCTCTAATCCTGGAAACAGGAAGATATTGAGATGAATAAACATTCCTTGCCTATGTGAGCTCCCAAGTGGTTAAGTCTATGCCCAGATTCGTGCTAAGAAGTTCAGAAACTGAAGCATCTGGAAACCTTGCATATGTATAAAAGGAAATCTCTCCCTTCCATTGTCTTTTCTGTTTCCTGCTTATCTGACAATCCATTAATGCTTTAGCATTTGGGGCTCCCAAGTAAAGTAGGGGCAGTGGGGGCGGAAAAGAAAAATTTCTCATTAGACGCTTTGGAAGACTTGTCCCCCTTGAGCAGCTGTCCAAGTTTAGGCTCCATCAGCTGTCACTGACCCTTGTAAAAAAGAGAAAAAGACCTAGTGCTTTCAGTGAAATCCCATCCCCAGCAACATTTAACTCAGGGGCCACAGATGGAATGTGGTCCTGCACCAAATACACTGGCAGTTAAACAGCCCATGGACACACCACAAATATTTGTTTATTGGGAATCAAAATGTGGAGTGGGCTACAAAGCTGGGGGCTGGATTATTAAGACCAGATTTAAGAGGGCTGTGGTGGTGCTTGGGTAAATATCACTGGCGGTACAATATTGAAAAGATTGGGAAGTCATCAACCAGCTCTTCAGAACTGAAACACATGATTTAACCACAAGCTGTACTTCATGAAATCTTAAACTGTAACATGAAGAGTGACCTAATTTAATCCATGTGGGCTACATGTTTGATGTCAACATACTTTTCTTTTTAAACTGTTTGGGAAATTCAGCAGGGTCTTTAGTCTTTAATAAAATCTGGGCTATTTCCTGCTAACTCACTTATCTTGAGGGATTAATTATTCTACTTTATGATTGATATTCCATGGATTCCATGGGTTTTCCTGTACCTTTTTGTGCATATCCTTTTTTTTTTTTTTTTTTTTTTGCAAAGGACAATTAACCATAAGTGTTAAAACATTAGTCTCCCACAGGTGTAATGGGTATGGTAGTAGATCCTGAGGCAGACAGTGCTTCTCTTACCCTGAAGGGCTTGTAAGAGACAGAATGAAGACAATAGTTGCTGTCATAAGTCATACGCATGGTACTTGCTTCATACAGAAGCCTCTTGTGGACTTAACATTACAGATGTGTACATATTATAGGAAAGCCCCTCTTAAGCAACTCTTCTTAAACTAGTTTGAGACATAATTTGGGGGCTGGAGCTTTGCCACAGATTAGGCACACAAAATATTTTTTCACCAGAATGAGATTATCTCAACATGATTATAAATTTTTTTTTTCTACCAGATGGACAACTAGTTAACCCTTCACTTTTTAAAAAATACTATGACCATTAACTTGAAAATACCAGATGGACACATTTCACAAGTGTATCTTTTTAAGAGCTCAGTGTGACTAAAATTTCTGAGATGATAGCCTTGGTCCAGACTGGAATAGTTGAAAGTGATACAGTGTCTGCCCTCAAGTAGTTCTGAGGATTGCTAGCTTGATAAAAGCAGGGAAAACATAGCTAGACTATTAAAAAAAAAAAAGATAAGCAAGGAAGAACTTAGGCCTATGTCCCTTCTCTACCTGTGCTCAATTCTTTATAGCTCCCATACTCAATGTGATGGTTTGCAGACCACAGCATCAGCATCAGCATCACCTGAGGATTTGATAGAAATGCAGACCGACTCAGAGGTTTCTCCCCAGACCTACTGAATCAGAATATGCATTTTACCAAGAACCCTAGGTACATTTAAATTTGAGAAGCACAGCTTTAGAGGGTTTTGTGGTGTGATTATAGAACGCCTTAACTGGCTGAGCTTATCCTTTTAAAAGTACCCCATAGAAGGGAAATTTCCTTTGCTGGATTCTGAAACATCAGAACCAATGAATTAGTAGGAGGTTTATGTGTATACATAAAATCATATTTCTCACTGAGTAGTGAAGGATAGTGTTAGAGGTACCAAACGAGAATAAGAAGAGACACTTATCAGCCCTCTGTAAAAAAGCCTGAAGCTGAGTAGAGTAAGAAAGGAAGTAGTCTGGGGGTATTCTTGCTTTGGTTTTATAACAACTTTAAGGTTGAGCTCTGCTCTTCAACTTTGAATTTGAACAGTCAAATATTCTAGACCAGAAGGATCCTCACAATTTCATGTTTTTCCTGAAAGCAAATAGATAGGAGAGGCCCTTTTTCCTGGGGCCAGGCCTTTAACACTTTAAAAATACTTTAGTTCATAGTATGTTAAAAAAAACACACATTCAACATATTGATGAAATTGAATGTTCAATCCAAATTGTGAAATATTATTATGTATACTAACTTTGACATTTGTCTTATATAATAAAAGGGAATGTATTCTCATCAGATACTTTTCTATTTTTAATTTATTAAAAATAAACATAAACTCACAAGGTCAAAAATTCAAACTATAAAGATATAAAATAAAAACAAAAACAAAACCTTTCTCTTCAGGCTCCTCTTCAATACTGAAAAATAAATTATGGTTAACAGTTTGTTTTCAGTATCCCTCCAGAAAAATGATTTTATTCTTCATTTGCTTCCTTTCCTCTTTCTCTCCCCTCACTTTCTCCCTCCTTCTCCTTGATTGTAATGATTTTTAAATTTATACAATAGTATTGCATCTTACTGATTTTATCATGCTTTGCTTTATTTACATAATTTGTCTTGCATAACTTTCTGTGTCATCACCTTCAGATATACCTCATTTTTATTTTATTTGGAAAATTTCACAGAAAAGTGTTGCAAGAATACAGTTGTCCATGGGTATCCATCAGGGATAGGTTCCAGCAGTTCCTCTTGGGTACCAAAATCCGTGTTTGCTCAAGTCCATTCTGTAAAATGGCTAGCATAATGAATACAGCTGGCCCTCCATATCCATGGGTTTCACATCCCTGGATTCAGCCAACTGGGATTGGTTGGTTGAATCCGAGGATGTGAAGCCTGCAGATAGGAAGGCCAACAACTCTAGTACATTATGCCCTTTACCCAGATTCACTTATTTGTTAACATTCTACCTCATTTGACTTATAATTTGAGCTCTCTTTCTCTCTGTGTCTTTGTCTCTGACTCTTTCTGTATATATATGTGTTTAAAGTTTCTCCATGTCTTTTCATGACTTGATAGCTCCTTCCTTTTTAGAATGACTAACATTCCATTGCCTGAATATAACACAGTTTATCCGTTCACCTACTGAAGGAAACCTTGGTTGCTTCCAATGTTTTGGCAATTGTGAATAAAGCTGCTATAAAACTCTGTGTGCAAGTTTTTGTGTGACCATAAATTTTCAACTCATTTGGGTAAATACCAAGAAGTGCTATTGTTGAATTGTATAATAAGAATGTTTACTTTTGTAAGAAACTGCTAAACTGTCTTCCAAAGTATCTGTATCATTTTGCATTCCCATCAGCAATGAAGAGAGTTCCTGTTGTTCCATGTTCCTGTCAGCATCTGGTGTTATCAATGTTTTGGATTTTGGCCATTCTAATAGATGTTTGGTGATAACATTATTCTATTAATTTGCAATTTTCTAATGACATATGAGGTTGGGCATGTGTTTACGTGCTTATTTGCCACCTGTATATCTTTTCTGGTGAGGTGTCTGTTCAGGTTCTTTTGCCCATTTACAAATTTGAGTTTTAAGAGTTATTTGTATATTTTGGATAACAGTCCTTTAGCAGATATGTATTTTACAAATATTTTCTCCCAGTCTGTATCTTGTCTTCTCATTCTTTTGATATTATCCTAGTTATATATTGCTGAGTTTGATTTGCTAACTTTTTTGAGGGGTTTTGCATCTGTGTTCATGAAGGATATTGATATGCAGTTTTCTTTTCTTTTGATGTCTTTGTTATTAGGGTAATGCTTGCCTCATAAATGAGTTGGGAAGGGTTTCTTCTTTTTCTATTTTTTGGGAAGAGATTTTGTAGAATTAGTATTATTTCTTTCTTGAATGTTTGCTAGAATTCACCAGTGAAACCAGCTGGGCCTGGGGTTTTCTTTTTTGAAAGTTTTTTTTACTATGAATACAAATTCATTTAGTAGATATAGGACTACTCAGCTATCTGTATCATCTTGAGTGAATTTTTTTGTCTGATAATGCTGTTTTTATGTTTTTTTCTTTAACTCCATTGATTTCTGCTCTTATCTGTATAATTTTCTCCCTTCTGCATGGTTTAGTTTACTTTTCTGTCCTTTCTCTGCTTCTTAAGGTGGAATTTTAGGTTACTGATTTGAAAACTTTTTTTCTTCTTTTTTAATATAAAAACAATGCTATTCTTAAGTATTGTTTTAGCTACATCCCACAAATTTTGACATATTGAATTTTCATTTCTATGCAGTTCAAATTATTTTTTAAAGTTGCTTTGATAGTTCTGTTTTGATCCAAGGGTTATTTATAAGTGTGCTGTTTAATTTCCACATAATTGGGGCTTTTCCAGGTATTTTTCTGTTACTGATTTCTAGTTTAATTTGGTTATGGTCTGAGATTTTTTTTTGTATGGTTGATACTGTTTTCAATTTGGTAAGATTGATTTTATGGCTGAGAATATGATTTATCTGTCAGCATTCAGTGTGTACTTGAGAAAAATGTATTGTGCTTTTGTTTGATGGCATGTTGTCTAAATATTAATAAGGTTAAGTTGGTGATAACATTGTTCAGATTATCTAGATCCTTAACTGATTTTTCTGCCTTCTTATTCTATCAGTTACTGAAAAGAATGGTGAAGTCTCCAATTGTAATTGTGAGTTTATCTGTTTCATCTTTCAGTTCTATCATCTTTTGCTTTATGTATTTTGAATTTCTGTTATTTAGTATATACAATTTAGGATTGTTATGTCTTCTTGGAGAATTGATCCCTTTATTATTATGTAATGTCTGTCTTTATCCTTGATTATATTCCTTGTTCTGAGGTCTATTTTGTCTGATATTATTATAGCTATTCCAGCTTTCTTTTGGCTACTGTTTATATCATATATTTGTTTCTATCCTTTTAATTTTACTTTATCTATATGTGTAAAGTGGCTTTCTTATAGATAGCATATAAATGGATTTTCTATTTTATCTAATGTGATAATCTCTTTTAATTGGTTTGTTTAGACCATTCACATATATGTGATTATTGATATGGGTGGACTAAAATCTACCAACTTGAGAGCTATTTTCTTTTTTTTTTTTTTTTTTTTTTTTTTTTTTTTTTTTTTTGCGGTACGCGGGCCTTTCACTGTTGTGGCCTCTCCCGTTGTGGAGCACAGGCTCCGGACGCGCAGGCTCAGTGGCCATGGCTCACGGGCCCAGCCGCTCCACGGCATGTGGGATCCTCCCAGACCGGGGCACGAACCCGTGTCCCCTGCATCGGCAGGCGGACTCTCAACCACTGCGCCACCAGGGAAGCCCGAGAGCTATTTTCTATTTGTTCCATTTGTCATTTATTTCTTTTTTCACTTTTTCATCCTTCTTTGAGGCTAATCAAGCATTTTTTATTCCATTTTATCGCCTCTAATGAATTATTATTTATATCTGCTTAGAAAAGTTTTTAGCAATTACCCTAGGGTTTACAATATACATCTCTAATGAGAATATATCTTTAAATATTTTAATACAATTTCATTTGTAATGTAAGGACCTTACAATAGGACATTTTCAACTCCTCCATCCCATCCTCTGTGGTACTGTTGTGCTACATTTTACTTTTATACATGCTATAAACACAGAACTCATTGCTTTTTTTTTTTTTTTTGCTTTTCACAGTTATATTTTAGACAAATTAAAAGAGGAAAAAGTGAATTTTTTGTTCATTTTGCTCTATTTCAAGTACATTTTATTTCTTTGTGTATATACAAGTTTGTCTTGCATCATTTGTTCTTCTTTAATATTTTTCCTCAGCATTTTAAAGAAACTCAAAATGTACAATGTGATGATTTGATATATATATTATTGCAAACTGATAACCACAGTAAGGTTAGTTAACACATCCATCACCTCACATAAATACTATTTTTTTTTGTAGTGAGAACATTTAAGATTTACTCTCTTAGCAGCTTTCAGGTATATGATACAGTTTTGTTAACTATCGTTACCATACTGTATATTAGATCCCTTGAAATTATTCATCTTATGACTAGATGTTTGTACCCTTTGGTCAAAATTTCTCCATTTCCCCACCCCCCTGCCTCCCCCACCCCTAGCCCAACCATTATACTCTCTGTTTCTATGAGTTTGGCTTTTTTAATATATCATATATGTGAGATCATACAGTATTTGTCTTTGACTTATTTCATTTAGCATAATACCCTCAAGGTTCATCCATGTTATTGCAACTGGCAAGATTTACTTCTTTTTAAATCTGAATAATACACATCTTCTGCATCTACTGAGATGATCATATGATTTTTATCCCTCCTTTTATTAATGTTCTGTATCACAGTTATTGGTCTGCATATGTTGAACCATCTTTGCATCTAGGGATAAATCCTACTTGATCAGGATGTATGATCCTTTTAATGTGCTGCTGAATTTGCCTTGCTTGTGTTTTATTGAGAATGTTTTCATCTATATTCACCAGGGATATTGGTCTGTAATTTTCTTTTCTTATAGTGTCCTTATGGGGCTTTGGTGTCAAGGTAATGCTGGCCTTGTAAAATAAATTTGAGAGTGTGCCTTTGTGTTTGGTTTTTTAGAAGAGTTTGAGAAGTATTGGTATTAATTATTTAAATGTTTGGAAGAATTCACCAGTGAAACTGACTGGCCCTGGGATTTTGGTTGTTGGAAGGTTTTTAATTACTGATTCCATCTCCTTAGTTGTTATTGATCTGTTTGAATTTTCTGTTTCTTCATGATTCACTCTTGATAGGTGGTATGTTTCTAGGAATTTACTTATTTCCTCTGATTTATCCAATTTGTTGGCACATAATTGTTTATAATTATAGCCTCTTATGACTGTTTGTATTTCTGTGGTGTCAGTTGTAATGTCTCCTCTTTCATTTTTAATTTTCTTTAACTCCTCTTTCTTTCTTTCTTGGTTAGTCCAGCTAAATGTTTGTCAGTTTTGTTTTATTTTTTCAAAAAAACAACTTTTTGTTTTATTAATTTTTCTATTGTGTTTCTAGTCTCTATCTTATCTGTTTCTACTTTATTATTTACTTCCTCTGTTAATTTGCGCTTAGATTTTTCTTCTTTTTCTACCTCTTTAAGATGTAATTTTAGATTTCTTTTTGAATTTTTTTTTTGTTTTTTGCCTCTTAATGTAGGTATTTATAAATGCCTGGATTAGAGCTGCTTTTGCTGTATCCCATACTTTTGGGTGTGTTGTGATTTCAATTTCATTTGCTTCAAGATACTTTTTGATTTCCCATTTGATTTCTTCTTTGATTCATTGATTGTTCAGGAGTGTGTTGTTTAATATAAAAGGTTTTTTGATTATTTTTCCATTTTTCTCCTGTTAATGATTTCTCGTTTCATACCACTGTGGTCAGAAAAGATGCTTGATATATTTTCAGTCTTGTCAAATTTGTTAAGGGTTGCTTTGTAGCCCAACACATATTTTGTCCTGCAGAATGTTCCATACGTACTTGAGAAGATTTGTATTCTGGTGCTGTTGGATGGAATATTCTGTAAATGTCTGTTAGATCACTTCAGTCTATAGTATTACTTAGGTCTTCTGTTTACTTATTTTCTGTCTGGATGATCTACCTAATGTTGAAATTGGGGTATTGAAGTCCCCTACTATTATTTTATTGCTCCCTTAAGTACTGTTAATATTCGCTTTAAATATTTAGGTACTCCAATGTTGGCTGCATATATATTTGCAGTTGTTGTATCCTCTTGATGAATTTACTCCTTTATCACTTATATCATTTTATGTGACCTTCTTTGTCTCTTGTAACCAATTTTGACTTTAGGTCTATTTTATCTGATGTAAGTGTAGACAATTCTGTTCTCTTTTGGTTACCATTGCATGGAATATCTTTTTCCATCCCTTCACTTTCAGCCTGTGTGTGTCCTAAAAAGCTAAAGTGAGTCTCTTGTAGGCAGCATATTATTGATTTTTGTGTTTCTTCATCCACTCAGGCACTCTGTCTTTTTTTTTTCTTTTTTTTGTGGTACGTGGGCCTCTCACTGTTGTGGCCTCTCCCGTTGCAGAGCACAGGCTCCGGACACGCAGGCTCAGTGGCCATGGCTCACAGGCCCAGCCACTCCGCGGTATGTGGGATCCTCCCAGACCGGGGCACGAACCCATGTCCCCTGCATCGGCAGGTGGACTCTCAACCACTGTACCACCAGGGAAACCCCACTCTGTCTTTTTATTGGAGAATGTGATCCTTTCATGTTTAAAGAAATTATTGATAGGTAAGGACTTGCTATTGTCGTTTTGTGACTATTTTTTTTTGATATTATAAGAAATATTTAGTAAATAGTCATGGTCTAATGATATCAACCCTGGATTAAATGAGTTAATTCTGTGTCATTTGGCAATGCAAAGATAATGAATATTGTGAATATAAAACTCAAACATGAGGGCTTCCCTGGTGGCACAGTGGTTGGGAGTCCGCCTGCCGATGCAGGGGACGCGGGTTCGTGCCCCGGTCTGGGAAGATTCCACATGCTATGGAGTGGCTAGGCCTGTGAGCCATGGCCGCTGAGCCTGCACATCCGGAGCCTGTGCTCTGCAACGGGAGAGGCCACAGCAGTGAGAGGTCCGCGTACCGCAAAAAGAAAAAAAAAAAACAAAAAACTCAAACATGAGAAGAAATAATGGTCAGATACAAAAACGCAGCCACTAAGCAACGTTTCTGTTCATTGTTGAGTCATGCAATCTTGTTTCCAAATTGTCTCAAACCCCACTCACTTCTTTCAAGTTCCTTTTGTCCTTGGGCCTCATGGCAATCAGACAGCTCTTTGTCATCCATAACAATTAGGGTAGAAGTGTCTATTTGTTTTTAAAGTGCCTTTGTTCCTTTCTTTCTCTCTTGCTGTCTTTGTGATTTTTTTTTTTTTTTTGGAGTGGTATGCTTTCATTCCTTTCTTTTGATCTTATGTATATCTACAGTAGGTTTTTTCTTTTCCTTTGTGGTAACCATGAGGCTTACATAAAACGTTTTATAAGTATGAGCTGATAACAACTTACCTTCAAACTCATACAAAAGCTCTACCTTTTACTTCTCCTCCCCCATATTTTATACTATTATATCACACTTTATATATTTTTTATATTGTGCATCCTTTAGTAAATTATTGCAGCTGTAATTATTTTAATACTATTTAGAAAACTTTTATACTAGAAATAAAAGTGCTTTACACACCACCCCTACAGTATTAGGGTATCCTGAATTTGACTATATATTTACCTTTACCAGTGAGTTTTATACTTTTATACATTTTCATGTTGTTACTTTGTGTTCTTTCATTTCAACTTGAAGACCTTCCTCGAGCATTTCTTGTAAGTCAGGTCTAGTGGTGATGAACTCCCTTAGCTTTTGTTTATCTGGGGAATGTCTTTATCTCTCATTTATTTCTGAAGGATAGTTTTTCCACATATATTATCCTTTGTTGGCAATTTTTTTTTTCTTTTGAGCACTTTGAATATATTATCCCACTATCCTCTGACCTGCAGAGAAATCTGCTTTTAATTTTATGGTGGGAGGGGAGGGTCCCTTGTATATGATGAATTTTTTCTCTTGTTTAGAAAATTGTCTATTTTTTACTTTTAACATTTTGATTATAATGTTATAATGTGTCTTGGCATAATATTCTTTGGGTTGATCTTGCTTGGGGTCTTTTGAGCTTCCTGTACTTGATTGTACATATTTTTTTCCAAGATTTGGAACATTTTCAGGTATTATTTCTTTAAGTAAACGTTCTATACCTTCCTCTCCTTCTGGGACTCCCATGATGGGAATACTTGTTCATTTAATTGTGTCTCATAATTCATGTAGGCTTTCTTCATTTTTTTTTCTTTCTGTTTCTCTATCTGGCTAATTTCAAATGATCTGTATTAGAGTTCAGTGATTCTTCTCCATGATCAAGTTTGTTGTTGAAGCTCTTTATTGAACTGTTCAGTCCTGTCATTGTTTTGCTCAGCTCTAGGATTTCTGTTTGTTTCTTTCTTATGGTTTCTATTTCTTTATTAAACTTCATTAACATTTTGTTCAAGCATTGTTTTCCTAATTTTGTTTGTTTGTCTATGTTCTCTTGGATTTCACTGAGTTTCTTTAAGATTCTTATATTGAATTCTTTGTCAGGCAAATCATAAATCTTCATTTTTTGGAGTTAGTTACTGGAGCTTTATTAGTTTGCTTTGGTGTTATATTTGCCTGCCCCTTTATGAACCATATAGCTTTGCATCGGTGTTTGTGCATTTTAAGAAAAATATACCTCTTCCAGTTTTTACCACCTGATTTTGGCAGGTAAACATCTTCTCTTATTGGTTCCCTGGGCTGATAGGATTACCCCCAGGATCTTAGTTGTGCTGGCTTGGAGCTGTTAATGAGGCTGTCACAAGTTTGTGGTGGGGTCTGTGGCTCGTGGGCTTGTTACAAGGGGTTCTGGTGGTTGTAGATCCTTTATGGTCCTTCGGTGGACTGGACTGACTTCAGTACCTTGTTCAGTAGGGTGGTACTTGGACAAGAGTCTGCTTTAGGATCCACAGTTGGGTTCCCTGTTAGTGGGCCTGTTACCAGGTACATGGAAAGGTGTGAGTTCTGCCAGGTTCCTGGAAGGGCTCCTGCCTTGGTCACTGGATTGATCTCTGGATAGGCTGGGCTGGTCTTGGACCATGGCAGAGAGGGACTGGGACCAAGCCCCACGGCTGTTTCAGGTTCCACAGCCAAGATTGAGGTCTCTAGACCTGGTCTGGAGCCATGGATGGGCATGTCTTCCTAACAGGCCCCTGCTTGGGCTCGACTGCTTCCTGACCATGGCTGGAGGGGCTGGAACCAAGAATAGGGCCCTTTCTGGATCTCCTGAGTTGCGGTTCTGAGTTTCCCACTGGGTCCCTGGGCCAGCAGTACTGCTTGTGGACTGTGACTGAGAGGAGCTAGAGCCGAGTATAGGGCCCTTTCATGATTTTTGGCAGCCCAGATAGGAGTTTCTCCTGCTGGGTTCCTGTGCTCACAGAACTGTTCGAGGAGTGAAGCTGAGGGGAGCTGGAACTGAGTATCGACCCCTTTAGGATCTCTGGGAACACAGACAGTAGTATCTCCCACTGGGACTCTGGACACTCAGGACTATAGGTAGACTGTAGCTGTGAAGTGGCTGGAGCCTAGTATAAGGCCCATTATGGATCTTCAAGGTTGCAGATGGGGTTGTTTCCCACTGGGACCCTTGACCTGTAGGACTATTGGCAAACTGTGGTTGTGAGGGAGCTGGAGCCAAGTATAGGGTCCTTTATGGATCTCTGGGACACAGATGGGAGAGTTTCCTGCCAGGTCTCTGTGACAGCAGGACTGTTCACAGAATATGACTGGAATGAACTGGAGCCCAGTTATAGGGCCCTTTCAGAATCTACAGTCTGACCACCTTTAGTGGCCTTACTTCCAGGGGCTCTCAGACTGTGGCTGAGAGGAGCTGGAGCTGGTTCATGGGCTAATTCAGGGATCACAGCTGGGACCAAGTTCTATATGCCTATTACCCAATGCTCAGGTAGGTGTGACTTCTACTGGGTCCTTTGGTGTATGATGCTTGTGACAGGACTAATCCAAATGGGGCTATAGCCAAGTCCTCAGGGGATGGAGATTTTTCTGGGTCTCTAGCTGGGACTATGGTCAGTGATTTAGCTGCTTGGATGCAAACTTGCCTTTTCAACATGGCTCTCCTCAGTCTTGGACTTAACTGAGGTTTCACAATCTCCTACCTGGATTCCAGCACTCCCAGAAAGGCACTTTTGTGAGTGAATGAATGCCACATTGTTTTTCAGAGGGGATGCAATTGGAGGACATCTTATTTGGCCATCCTGCTGACATCAGTCACAATTTCTTGTAGACTAGGTTGACTTGCAATAAATTCCTACGGTTTGTATGTGTCTGTGAAAATTTTTATTCCTCCTTTGTTTTTGAAAGTTATTTTTGCTGGGGTTGAATTTTGCATTGACAATTTCATCTTTCAGTATTTTGTATATATTCAGTATATTATATAATTATTTTCTAGCTTGCATAGTTTCTGAAGAGAAATCCACTGTTTTTATCTTTTTTTCCTTTATCTTTTTTTCCTTTTTTTTTCCCGTGCATGTGATGTCTTTTTTTTCCCATGCATGTAATGTCTCTTTTTTCTCTGCCTGCCTGGTTATCTCTTGTGTTTTGATTTTAGCAATTAAATTTTTTTTCCCTGTGTTACTTGGATCAGTGGTTTTGCATTTATCATGAATCCTGAAAAATTCTTGGTCATTATTTTTCAAATATTTCCCCTGTCCTACTCTCTTTCTTTTCTCCTTCTGGAATTACAATTATGCATACATTATACTGTTGGATATTGTCCCACAGCTCTTGAATGTTCCATCCTTTTTAATTCTCTTTTTGTCTCTTTGTACTTCAGTTTGGATAACTCTTTTTGACCTAGTTTTCTTGTTCACTGATTCTTTAGTCTACTTATGAGCCCATTGAAAGTATTCTTGTTCTCTGATACTATGCTTTTGATTTCACATTTCCATTTGATTCTTTCTTACAGTTTCCACCTATGTGCTAAAATTATCCATCTGATCTTAGGTATTGTCCAGCTATTCCATTAGACCCTTTAACATATTCTTAGTTATTTAAAATTTTATGTCAGACATTTAACATCTTTGTTATATCTGACTTTGGTTATGATGATCACTTTATTTTTTGAGAGTGTTTTTTTTTTTTTTATGCTTTTTTATCCCGTGTGCTTTTTTGTTGAAAGCCTAACACCTTTTTTTTTCTTAATTTTTACTTTACATTGGAGTATAGTTGATTAATAATGCTGTGGTAGTTTCAGGTGTACAGCAAGGTGATTCAGTTATACATATACATGTATCTATTCTTTTTCAAATTCTTTTCCTATTTAGATTATTGCAGAATATTGAGCAGAGTTCCCTGTGCTATACAGTAGGTCCTTGTTGGTTATCTATTTTAAATATAGAAAGCTGAACATCTCGTGTAGGACATTAGAGACTCAGGTAAATAATTTTTATCCTTGGAAATGGGTGTGCATTTCCTTTAGCCAAGCCTTTAGTACCAGGATTTGTGTTAATCTAATTAAGATTTGGGCTAGGTTTGAGGTTTATTGTTTCAATGATTACCCTGATTACACCATGGGCTTTAAATTCTTCTAGGGATATTTTCTGTTTAGGATAGTAGTTGGTGTGAAAGAGTAATTTTTTTCAGTGATTACTCCATCTTCAGTCTTAAGTCTTTCCTTTGTGCTGTCCCTCAGGGAGATCTATCTCTTGCATGTTACTTGTGACTCAATGCTTGTTAGTCTGGCAGTGGGAACTAGGGGTTGGGGAGAGTGGTATTCTCCTTTGTTTTATTTAAGCCACAGTCTTAGGCAGTCACTGTGTCCCTGTATCTTGGGGATGTGGCCTTAACATTGATCCTGCTTCTCCCCCAGTGATGTTCTGAACTTTGCACATATATGCTACTCCTCCCTCAGGGGTCCACGTTTGTTTCCTGTTATCTTCCCCCAGCTTCAGTGGGATTTTACTAATGTCCAAGGTGTGATGGTGTTTTTTCCCCCTTTCCCCACAGCTTAAAAGCTTTTCCTTCCTTCTCTCTTGCCTCCCTCCCTTTTTCCCTTCCTCCCTTTCTCCCTTTCTCCCTCCCTCCCTCCCTCCTTCCCTTCCTCCCTTTATTTTTGTAGGTAAGAAAAGAGAGAAGGGTCTGGGCAAATTCTTGCCACTCCTACAGTGACTGCTTTTCTCCTTTTTTAGTTCTACACCAGAAGCGAGACTTTTTCAGGATTCTCCCAATTGTTTCTGTGAGTGTCCAGTGAGGTTTGTGGAGGAAAAAGTTTTTAAATTTGCTGCACTTAAATTAAGGCTTTACCCTCTCACCAGTGTATTGTTGGCCTCCAGAAATTTGCCTGTCTCCTTAGCTGAACTCTTCTTATTGGTGATTGGCTTCCACTTTAATCTAATCAAATTAGATTAACTTCTTACTGGAGTTTGACCTGGGTAAATTACAGTTCATATCTTGCCTCTCACTGTAGGGGCCTCTTTCTCCCTAGATTCTGGGCCAGTTGGTTGCCCCATGACATTAGCACACTGATAGGTTCAAGAATAGTCATGAATTTGGTTTTTTAAGATTATTTATTTATTTATTTTTGGCTGCACTGGGTCTTTGTTGATGCCCACGGACTTTCTCTAGTTGTGGTGAGCAAGGGCTAGTCTTCATTGCGGTGTGTGGGCTTCTCATTGTGGTGGCTTCTCTTGCTGCAGAGCACAGGCTCTAGGTGCACGGGCTTCAGTAGTTGTGGCACTCAGGCTCAGTAGTTGTGGCTCGTGGGCTCTAGAGCACAGGCTCAGTAGTTGTGGTGCACGGGCTTAGTTGCGCCACAACTAAGTGGGATGTTCCCGGACCAGGGCTTGAACCCATGTCCCCTGCATTGGCAGGTGGATTCTTACCCACTGCGCCACCAGGGAAGCCCATGAATTTGGGTTTTTCCAGTTTTTTTTTTTTTCACCAAAATGTTGGGAGCAACACTCTTTCCTGCTTTCTGTGTCTCCAAGCAGAGATTGGATATCTACTGTTGTTTTAAAAATTATAATAATAGATATATATTTTCAAAAAGAAACAAATAGGACATATTCCAAAGGCAACTTTCCACTGCCAGTAGGAGCTGAAGTAGAGAATGAGGAAAGCAGATAGTGAGTACAGTCATGTTCACATAGGTTTACAGAAGTTGGATATTATGTTCTGAAATACCAAAGTAAAAATACATGCAGCACTAAGTCTTCCTTTGAGGGCTATTTGTAAAACTTCTTAGAAATTAGTGTTTTGCAGCCATGTTGACAGATGCCAGAAAGGAGGCAGAACTTTACCACTGACTTCTAAGTTTACATCTTTGTGATTCAATATTTTTCTGCTTTATTTTCTGATCTCTAAATTATCATCAAACTCTAAATAATAAATGCTGTTTATTTTTGTTCATTAAGTAACTCATTTGTCTTTCAAAATCAAACATGGACCCTCTAACAAAATGTTACCATAATTAAACATAGTATTAATGAAGAGAGAACCCACAATACAGAGGCAGTAGAAGGAGGAATGGAAGATTCATTCAGAAATATATATATATATTTTTAAACAAAAAGAATATTTCTCAAATACTGAGTGAATATGAACCATTCTTATCTAAGAACTGGTGGATTGGTGGCTAGCGGAGAAAGGACTGGCTCAAGAACCAGGAAACTAGAGTTTCCTTCTCTGTGTAACTTTAAGCAAGTTAGGTAATATTTCTAGATCTCAGTTATCCTAAATATCAAATAAAGGGTGGGGTGGGTTGGATTAATAGGTTTTTAACATTCCTGTTACACTGATGATTGCTGGAGTATAGATCGTGTTTCCTGATATCTTGTATCTTTCCAAAGCGTGCGTGGATACCCATAATAGGTTGTTATCTACAATTCATTTATGGCTCCAGGAGCTCTGCCAGATTCCTGGGCTCTCCCACACTGGGGGCGCCTACCTTATGGCTCACCCTGTAGCATATTAAGTATTTTCAGCTTTCAGACTTATACCCATGTTTTTGGTTGATGTAGGAAGGATCCTCCTGAATTTAGATTCTCACTTAGTTTGGAACCCAGCTGAAACTGAATTCCTGACACTTGTGAAGAGCCTTCCTCTAGTGGTACTGAAACTGCGATGGAATTACTTCAGTGCCTCAAGCTTTTGGGATAGAAAGACTGTTGGAGCACACATGCCCACATGGCACAATGGTTTCTAGGTACCCAAATCAGCCATACAGAATTACAAAGAAACCTTATTTAAGCACTTTCAAAGGAAAAGGAAGTCTCCTTCCATTCTCCGAAACAAAGTAACATGATCTCAACTATAGAAACACAAGGACTGGGTTGTATTATCCTCAGACCCAAAGGAAAATATTAGAGGCTACACAAATTAAATATGTATTAGCTGTTTGCTGTACTTGAGGGAAGTGAGTGCTCTTTGCAGGAAAAGGCCAGAGGAGCAGGTATCACTGTGGAGAGGGAGAGAAGGAGTTGGTTTTTCTGTAGATACTCATAGTAGAATCAGGAGCACCTATACGGCAGCAAAAAGGTAGCATCCCTATAGGAGGCAAAGGGAAAGCTAGAGTCTTTGATTCATGGGACCAATGCTCAAGTTTCAAAGCTTTGCCTAATTTATACGGAAATATGGGCTCCCTTGAAAGAAAAGCTGGGTAAGTGGCAACATTCTAGCTCAACTTGCAAAAGGCATTATTTCATGTGTATTATTTGGAGTGGGGCTGCTGGAATATTTGTATTGAGAAGGTTTGGGAGGTTTCAGTGGATTTGGGAGGCCCCACTGGGCTCAGTGTGAAGAAGTTAATGCTCAATTAGTAATACTTGCCATGAACCTAGGATGGAGGCTCTGATTTCTAGGTTATTGAATGTCTCTGAGAGGGTTGCATTTCATTATTGAAGGAAAGCTTGAGACATTCTTATAAGCCAACTAGGGGTGAAAAATCTGTTTTAAGAAATCTTAACTGGTTAGAGAATTGATTTCACCTGTACCCCTGAAACTTTTCAATGCTCAAGTTTGTTTTACCTTCTTGGTGTCTAATAGCATTTTAAAAATAAGTCCTTTTTCCACCACCACACAATTTTAAAATGTACTTTCTCTTTTTATTCTTCTGGAGACTTGACTGTAGAAAGCTTTATAAAATACTCATTTGATACAGCCTTCTCTTACTTTTTTAGCTGCTATACTAATTTGACTGTGAGTTTCTTTTTCACCTGAGTAATTTAAAGCTTTGTATCCACAGAGAAAAACGTGAGAACTAGACTCAGCAGAAAATAGCAGAGAAAACAATAGTATGTTTGCCTTGCTGTCTTGATATCCATCAAGCCAGAAAATAGTGCCAGGACCACACCTGTTGTTTTGAAGATGAGAGGGAGACTGTTGTTTTAACTGTTCAGACCACTTCCCTGAGCAGTGTTCAGTGGTTAGGGACAACCTGAGGTTTTTGAGACTGTTATGTTGACATCTCAGAAATATTTTTACTGCCAGGGGAGCCAGCTATACAGTGCCTTACAGCAATATCCCCAGACATCTCAATCTATCTTTATTCATTGAGGTTCTCTAGTAGTTTATTTATCCTACCCACTGCTTGCCACTGCCAGTTTTACTCATTTAATCCTTCATTTGCCTCATCATTTCTAGTGCTCTATTTCCTTATTCTTCTTTCTTTGGGCATTAAATTTCCCCTCATGGATATTCGCAATTCCCTAATTGCACATGCCCAGTTAATCTGGATTTTGTGTGTCTGTTTGTGTGTGTGTAATGTTTTATCCAATTGCCTATCCTAACGTCGCCTGTCATTTTCCTTCCCTAAATTGATTACTCTATTGCCATGGTTCTTTACCTTTATTGAACAGAATAATTCACCAGAGATGCTAATTAAAGTACAGGTTTCTAGACCTCTCCCCGAGAGGTTCTAATTTACTAGGTCTGATGGGGAGCCCAAGAATCTGTATTCTTAACAGATCACACAGGTAGTTCTAATACAAGTAGACCAGAACTCCAGCATTAGACTTTGAGAAATACTGCTCTTTAATGTCTAAGTTATTTTAGAAAACTTAAATTTTATATATATTTGTTTTCATTTAGCCCAGATAAAATCATTACAACCACCTTGATTCATGTGAAAACTGTGCAAAAGTTTGACTGTATTTCAGCTCTCCCATCCCAATGTACAGAACCCCAAATATCAGTGCCTTCTCTTATCTCAACAAACATTACACCAGCCTGCCCTTAAAATCCTATTCCATTGCTAGGAATAGTTATTTCAACTTTCAGCTCTCCAGTTTTTCTTGAAATCACTTTATTGCTCTGTGAAATAATACTTTGGGATCTGATTTCAGAAACATTGCTTCTAAGCTTTAAGTGCCATTTAGTGTTCACAAATAATAAGGAAAAAAAGAGAACGTATTTCCAAAAGCAGCCCTCCGTGCCCTCCCAAAATGTTTGTTACCCTTATGAAAGTCCCAAAGATGGGAAAGGCCTAATTTAAAGCTAAAAGATAGCAGGGCAGTGGTGTGGGTCTGGGAGGAGCTGTCGACTTCATTGTAGACGGTACCTGAGGTAAGTTCCCCTATTGCTATGCTACCTCAGCATGGCAGATAAGTAAAGTGAAAAACTAATAGGTTCTTAGTCAGGGAGTAACCTAGTGGACAAAATTCTAAGTCAGTGATAAAATCTTAGCTTTATCCCTGCCATTCTAATTAATCCCTTGAAAAAAATTTACTGCTTTTGGTTCACGAACAGAGCAAAGAGCATCTCTGGGTAGAGATATGGCTTTTTAGGAATTTGGTACTTAATAGAAAGATGTTTGATAGTCATAATGATTGCAGTAAAAATAGCTATAATTAGTTTGACAAGAAAATAAATTATCAACACTAGTTGCCAATTTTGAAACTATTATCTGCAGTTGTCTTTTAAAATTATACTTTTAAAGTATGTTTAAAACTATGTTTTAAACAAAGTATTTTGATTATTTGATGGGCAGCATAAGTTCAAAAACTTAAAAGCTATGTTTCTCATAAGCCCCCTAGAAGCAATTTTATTGTGATAATACCAATGGGCTCTTGATTTTAAAAGGTGTTGAACTCTTTTTATTGAATCAATGTAATCTGTTATACAGTAAAATACTAGTAGTGTGCTCATGTGCCCCAAATATCATTTGGGGGCAGCATTGTTTTAGACTTGATCATAGAAATAAAAGAAGAGATAGTGCTTTAAGAAATTAGGGTATAACAGTTTAAAATGAGTAAATGAAGTAAAGAAGGTAAGAAAGTTAAGGAAGATATTAGAAGCTTTTTACTTAGTGGAACTGGTAATCCTTGAATGTACTGTGTGTCACCCCATCTGATTTCCCATGGCACTGTCTCAAGGAGATTGTAATTATTTGTTTGTCCGTCACTTTCATTAGATAGCAAGTTCTCTGAGGGTAGGCACTATGCTTTATTCATCTGTACCTCTTACCTACTGCAATGCCTAGCATATGGAAGATAGTCGATCAGTCTCTATTGATAAATAAATGGATCTATGGGCACATGGAAAAATGAGTATGAATAAGTTTAGGGAATAGAATGTAAGATGTGAAGGGAAAAATATTAGAGTGACAACAAGAACTTTCTCTACATCAAAAGAATTTAAGAATTCTGAAAACCCTGTAGTTTGGAAGCTGAGAGTAGAAAAGCAATACATTGTACAAAAGATAAATTTTCTCAGTGTGAGATGATTGCTTGTATGTCATAGCATTGCATGATAATTTGGTTGGTGGTAGATTTTAATCTGAAAATATTTTTTCCTCAGAAACATAAAATTATTGCACCAGATGTTGTTTTGGATGAAAAGTTTGATGACAGTTTGATTCTCATTCCTTTGTAGGTTGCATTTTCTCTCTGGAAACCTTAGGTTCTTCTTATTCTTTTTTCTTTTTCTTTTTTTTTTTTGCGGTACATGGGCCTCTACTGTTGCGGAGCACAGGCTCCGGACACGCAGGCTCAGCAGCCGTGGCTCACGGGCCCAGCCGCTCTGTGGCACGTGGGGTCTTTCCGGACCGGGGCACGAACCCGTGTCCCCTGCATCGGCAGGCAGACTCTCAACCACTGTGCCACCAGGGAAGCCCTTCTTATTCTTAATGTTTGGAAATGTCATGGTGATGTGCCCAAGTAGATATTTTTTGTTGTGCTGGCTACTGTTGTGCCCTTGCATTTTGAAGACTTAAGTCTTTAAGTTCTGGAGAAAGCATCTTGATTGAGTTCTTACCCGATGTTCTCACTTTCATTTTCTCTGTACTCTCCTTCTGTGACTCCTACCATCTGAACTTTAAACTTGTGGACAGTAAACTTTAACTTGCTTAGATTTTCTCTAATATTTTCAGTCTTTTGGATCTACATTCTGAGTGATTTATTTTACTCTAGTAGTATTTTTAGCAATCATATTCTTTATTTTTAAGTCTGTTTTTCCTCTGTGATTGTTTCTTTTTCATAGAATACAAGTCATGTTTTGTTGATGCAGTTTTTCAAATATCTCTGAGAATGCTAAATCATTTTCTTAAAAAAAAACCAACTATCCTTAATTCCCTGAGTTGTCTGTTTCTGGTCCATTTCTCTCTCTCTCACTGGAAGAAAGTGAGGCAGTAAAAGATTATCAGCAGATTTGAGTACACTACTGGCACTATCAACTGGAAGTCTTCTCTTTGAAATGAATGGCCTGGTAGAAGATTGATATACTAGGATTCCTCTACATGAATGAATGTAGAGATCTTCTCTTTAGTCATCCAATACTTTTAGAGAAGGTCTCTAACTTTTTGATATTGAACACTACTTGGGAAAAAAGCATACTCCTGTGTGTCTCCTCTACTCAATACTATACTGCAACACTACTTCATTTTTGACACCAAATGTTTGGGTTTTCTATACATCAGATAATTCTGCCACACCAGCTCATGTATTATAGTTTAGCTCGATTCCGACACTATCTAGCTTGAGATAGCATCATACCCCACAGGTAAAGAGTTCAGTCCCACAAGACCCCTAGCTCCCCACTTCAGATGCCAATCACAAGTTCAGGTTGTTACATGTGCTTTGATCCACTAGCTATACCAGCTAGACATTAGAGATTCCTACAACCCCCACCTTGGGTTCAATTAGTTTGCTAGGTCAGCTCACAAAACTCAGGAATACAGTTTACTTACTAGAGTACCAGGTTATTACAAAAGATATTACAGGGTAGAAATGAACAGCCAGATGAAGAGTTACCTCGGGCAAGGTCCAGAAGGGTCCCAAGCACAGGAGCTTCTGTGGAGTGTGGGTTACACCACCCTCCCAGCACATGGATGTATTCTTATTCACCAACCTGGAATCTCTCCAGACCCAGGGATTTTTGTGGAGACTGCATTAAGGAGGCATACTTGATAAAACATTGACAGCTGGTTACTGATTCAATCTCCAGCCCTTCTCCCCTTCCTGAGGGTGGGCAGGAGGGGTTTTGGGGGATGGAGGGCAGGGGTGAAAGTATCAACTCTCCCATCAAAGTTAGTTCCCCTGGCAAGCGGCCTCCAACTTTAGGTTACCTAGGGGCTTTCCAAAAATCACTTCATCAACACAAACTTAGATGTGGTTGAAAGTTGCTTGCTATGAATAACAAAAGACAACTTTATGGCTGCTCTAATTGCTTAGGAAATTCCAAAGGTTTTAGGAGCTCTGTGCCTAAAATAGGGATGAAGACCAAATATATATTTCTTATTATAAATCACAATATCATAAACCCCAATTTATGTTGTACGTGGGAATGAAAGATGAGGCTGTTGAGTATTTCTTGTATAAACCTTCATTTCTGTATCTCATTTCTGAGCTCACTCATCCCTCCTCCACAACATAGTATGTATGTTTCTAAGTCCAGAGCCTCATTGTGATCCTCTTAGATCATGGACTGAATTCTCCACTGGATTGTTCTTCATACATTGTCCTGCTTGTGGCTTCCCCTAACCTCTTCCTGTATTCCTTCAACCACTTTAATTATATTCCACAAATTTGTTGAGAACCATTATTGGCTATTGGCCCTTCTATTATCTTTATCATTGAGGTTTTAACCTAAATTTTTTCCTTTTACAGTAATTTAAGTGAACTTTCAGGAAGGAGAGGAGATAAACATCTATTGTATATCTGTCATCTTTAACCTGAATGGCAGAGTTTCTAGATAAATGTATTGATGATGAAATTTGGAAGCACTATGTGCTGTGCAGTGTTCTTCTTTTGGATATTCATAAAGTACATTAGCAAATTAGTAGGGAGGAGAAGTCCTGCCAGAAATAAACATGTTTAACTATGACTAACCCAGTGTTTCCCAGGCTAATTTTTACCACGGAATGCTTTTTGTGAAGAAAACCTATTAAAACTTGCTTATGTGTTCCACAAATGATAATTTAGCTAACCAACTAAATAGATTAGTAATAAGAAAAAGATAATTTAAATAATTAGAACAATTAATTTTAGAGCTAGAAGGGATTATAGAGAACACCCCACCCACCATTCTCTTCCTTACCAACAGATGATAAAACTGAGTTTTATAAAGTATAATAATATGCCCAACATAGTAACTTACTTTATTTTGCCAAAAATGAATATCTCTCCTCTCTCTGAACAAGGCTGTGCTTCGATTATTTGATAGCAATGCTTTGTACGCTGTAGGACACCATGAGACAGAGCCCGTTAATACCCATCCATTGCAGTATTAAGTGTAATCATTCTGCTCTTTACCTGAAGGTGGGATTCTTCATGCAAACAAACTGCCTCAGAGCTGGTGTAGAGTGAGCTTACTTGGCAGTGGGGCAGGTAGCAAGAGGTTCTACCCATGGCTTTTGTCCCAGCCCCTGGAGGGCCAGCAAATAACTGTTTAGGGTTGTTTCGAAGAAGAGTATTTCTGCCTGTCATCATGAGCTGTCCTTGTCTTCTTCCTCTTCCTCCTCCTCAACTTCTTCCTCCTATCTCTTTTATCTTTCCCTCCTCTTCTCCCTTTTCCTTTTCCTCTTCTCTTTACCAAACACTCATCCTCCCCTGTACCCCCCTGTCCTTCTCCTTCTTCTTTATTTGGGACAATGATGGAAAAATTTCTCTATAGTCTTTCATAGAAACTCATAAAGTAGTCAAGTAAGATTTTTAAGGGGATGAGGTGCCATTTGATTGGGGATTTGCAAGCATTACCTGTAGCCTTTTTTCTTGGATGGGACACAAATATCTTGGCATACTTTGCTTAAGAACAATAGTCATTGTTTATTAATTTCATGTGTTTTTCTTTAGAATGAAAATCATTTTGTGCAAGTATTTGGGGCCTCAGGTTTTATATATATAAAAGGAGATTTTCTTGAGGCTGTCCATATTACATAAGGGTTACAAAACACGTTTGAATCCTAGTCAGGATGTTCACCCAAGTTTCACAAATCTCATTCCAGTTTTCTTTCTCTACCTTATATAGATTTTTGTATTTCTTAAATTCCTAGTAAATTAAAAAGCACATTTGCCCAAATTACCCAAGGATTATAACCTCTTCTTTGCTTTAACTTAGTCTGAGTGTTAGGATAATTCTACTGCTTCAATCTCTTGGGGTTCTGTATTTTTTAACAACCAGGAGATAAAGACATATCTTAATTATGCATTCATTTATCAAGAAGGCACTCTTCTTGATGCTGGTATTATAACAACAAACAAGACACACAATAAAAAACTCCTGCCTTCAAGGAGTTTATGTTCTGGGGAGGGGTTGATAGAGATATGATGAATAAATATACAAATTAATATGTAGTTTAGTATGATGAATTGATATGTTTTATGAAGAAAAATAAGTCAGGATAAGGCAATGAATATTAATAGATATGCTGGAGGGTATGATTAGACTTATTCTAGTACCTGTATGACATTGCTGAATGTGGCTGTTATTTTGGATAAGGTGGATAGAAAAAGTCTTTGTAATTGAAGTGAAATTTAAGCAGGGACTCCAATGTGGAGAGAGAATGAGCCATGCAGATATCTCCAAAGGAAGAGGGTTCTGGGCAAAAGGAATTGCAGTGCAAAGGCCCTGAGGTGGGAATGTGCTTTGATATGTTTGAGTAATAGCAAAGAAAGTGGTTTGAACTATAGTGGAATATATAAAAGGGAGAGGGTAGGAGATAGGCCTAGGAGGTAGAAGGGATAAAAGCTCATGTTGGGCCTTGAAAGCTAAGGTAAGGTCTTCTGAGTTTTTTCCCCCATCCTAAGGGAGTTGAGAAACCATTGGAAGGTTTCAGCATAGCAATGCTATGATCATATTTACTTTTTAAAGTATCCCTCCAGCTCCTATGAGAAAACCAGAATGCAGGGGAGCAGGAATGATGGCAATGGATCAGTTAGGAGGCTACTATAATAACCTAGGTGACAGGTGATGGTGGCTTGGCCAGGTCATGGAGGAGGAGTTCTATATTTGGGGCACATTTTAAAGGTAAAGCCAGTAGCATTTGCTAATATTTTGGATGTGGGTTGTTAGAGAAAGAGAGGAGTCAGGATAGCTGCAGAGTGTTTTGTGTGAGGTACTAGGTAATTTTATTGAGATGAGTAACACAAAAAGTCACTTTTTAACATATTAAGTGTGAGATGACCATTAGCCCCTCAAGTAGAGATATTTGGAAGGCATTTGGATACAGAATTCTGGAGTTCAGGTGAGAGGTCAGTGGTAGAGATACATTTGGAAGTATTCAGAGCATTGATGTTATGTAAAGTCATGAAGCTGATCGAGATGATCTAAGGAATGAGTGTGGATAAGGAGGAGAAGCTGTGCAATGACTCGGCTGGGGCACTCCAGCATTTTGAAGTCAAGTAGGTGAGGAGGAGACAGCAAAGACATGAAGAAGGAATAGCCAGTGAGGTAGGAGAGAGGTTATCTCCCAAAAGTCAAGTGAACTCTGAGCTTGTATATAATCTCTAAGTGACCTTTGGCACAACTGATGTAGTCCTTTCTTTGTTGTAAATACTACCTTGTGTTTAATTGTTAACTTAATGGTTCCCAATGAACTATGTCTCCTGGTAGTCAGAGTCTTGTATATTAGTCTGCTCCCACATAGACTCTGGGGTTAGCTAATTTTAAATTAGTAAGTATCATACAAACCAGAGGTTTGAAAAACACATTTACACTGAGGTTTATCCTTTGGGAACACTTGATTTGGGAAGTGTAGGCTTACAGCTTACATGTAAAGATGTTCCAGCCAAGGCACTATATGTATGAGAAAAGCCATTTTGTTCCAGCTCTAGTTGCCATTTGACTGGAACTGCATGAAAGACCCCAGTAAGACCTGCTGAAGGATCTCCCATTTGAGTCCTAGTTACTCCACAGATTTATCTGTAATTACAGTGATTGTTGTTTTAAGCCACCAACTTGTGGGTATTTTGCTATGCAGCAATAGGTAAATGAAGCAGCAGTAAGTATATATTGATTAGTGTTTGCAGCAATATTGGTGTATCTGAATGTGATCATATATGTTCCTGTTTTTGTATTTCTTAAATCATTATGTTTAGTGAGGTTGGATCATATATATATATATATATATATATATATATATTTTTTTTTTTTTTTTTTTTTTTTTTTTTGCGGTACGCGGGCCTCTCACTGTTGTGGCCTCTCCCGTTGTGGAGCACAGGCTCCGGACATGCAGGCTCAGTGGCCATGGCTCATGGGCCCAGCCACTCCACGGCATGTGGGATCTTCCCGGACCGGGGCATGAACCCATGTCCCCTGCATCGGTAGGCGGACTCTCAACCACTGCGCCACCAGGGAAGCCTGGATCATATATGTTTAACTGCCTTTATTTACCATCCACCCTTGTGTCATCTATATAAATATGCAAATATGCATTGAGATATAAGTTTTAGTGGGGTTGGCTCTAGAAAGAAGTTGTGTGTTGCTTGTGTTTTCTGCTGAATTAGTAGAATTTCCTTTTCCTCTGCCTCTCACCGATTCCCTTCTTCTAATCCCTCTGCCACTAGAGCCCCACCTCCCAGTTCTGGCTCTCTCACCAAAGAGCTCTGTCATCTTAGAGATTATTTAATTTTTTCTTGGTTTTGGTTTTATGGTACAAAGAATAATAATTTTTTAAAAACTCTGCTTACCTGGCATAGATTTTTTTGATGTGAAGATGAAATATAGGCAGCTTGCAAACAGCTTACTTTTTAAAAGTGAATAGTCAGTTTTTGAAAACCTAGAATTTCCCTCTCTTTTAGAAACAATGTTCTAATTGGGGGATTTAGTGTTTAAAATGTATTTGCTGTTGGTCAACCAATATTTTGACCATTCATTCATCATTTAACATTTTGAGACTTCCTCCTCTCTTGGTGCTGCGCTAGGTAGAGGTGAGCAAGAGAGATATTACAATCCCTGCCTCTGTGGAATCTTAGAGTAGTCAGACATCAACCAACTAACTAATTACAGAATTAGTTACTTGATAATAATAATGATAGGTACCATGAAAGGGGAGCTCAGAGTGCTGTGAACTTGCATAATAGTAGACTTAATCTGCTCTGGGGGTCACAGGGGCCCTCCCAGGATGTTATAGCTGAGATTTGGAGAATGAGTGGGGCAAGAAAATTCAGAGCTGAAAATCTCAAGAGGATGAGCCTCCAGATACCTGTGGGGATACAAGACAATGAAAACAGAGAAACGGGGATTTTAAACAGTGTTGTGTAGTTGTCTAAGATTTGATAGTCTTTCATATTCATCTAAAGATGCAAATAAGATTAGAATTATTTTTTAATTGCTTGTTGCTTCCTTGGATGTGAATCCCTTCCTTACTTAGGGCACCTGAGTCCCCATCCAATATTAAAATGTTTGTATTCACACTAAGGTTTTCTGGAACAACCTATGAGAAATGGTAAGTGATCATTACTTCTGGTTTTTGGGGCTTGGGGTTGAGGAATGGAAAGAGGACTTTGATCTTTTACCGTGTGCTCTCTACTTTTGGAATTTTGAAGTTCTTAACTTGGCCATGTATTACTTTTATAATTATTTTTAAAGGCAATCTTACTGTATTGTTGAGAAAGGGTTGGAAAGTGAATTTAGGGAGTTCTGTTTGGGAACCCTTATTCCAAGGATGATAGCTTAGACTAAGAAGTGGAGAAAGAGAACAATGAGTGGTGTTGTTGAGGAACATTTAGGAAGTAAAATCCACAAAGACTGGTAGGAGTGTTGGAAGGAGGAATACAACAGAGATAACTGGTGCATTCCGGGGGTGCGTAGTTGGATGAATGGTGGTGTCAGGCACAGAGATGGAGAAGGCTGGACAAGGCAGAGAGAGCAGAGATAGCTGAGTTCAGCTCCTCTCTTATTGGCATTCCTGCTCTTGGTCATGAGCATTCCTTATCTTCCAAGGGGCTTTCATTCTATGATAGGTAAATTAAATGAATCCAGGAATAAATGAGCAGCTAATGTAGAATATAAAAATAGTCAGCTGGAAATTTCCAAGTAGAAGCATTGTGTCATAGTGAGGGTTTTTAAAGTTGATGTTTCAGTGCAGACATGCATATTTTCTTTTAAGTGTCATTGCATACGTATGTAGCTGTAATTACATTGGAAGATTTATAACATAACTTTAACCAGATTTTAAGCTTCTTATGGACAAGAGCCTTGTTTTAGACATCCATATATGGTGGTATCTTGTCCCAAAGTAGTTACCCTGGGAAAACTCACTTAAAGATTAGATTGAAGAAATGAAAAAAAGTCTATGAGGAATTATATCATCTGAGACAATAGTGAGAAAGGGATAGGCTTCTCTATGAACTTCTGGGGGGAATACAGGTTGGCTCTTTATAGCACATGGCCCAGAAAGGATCTCATTGATTCTGAAGTGTCTATAATATAGGTGGAATTAAAGAATCTGGGTTCATCACCTACAGCCTTAAGTACTACATTATAATGCACAAAGAGATAGAAACATGTAACAAAATTTTTATGTTTGCTAAACATTTCTGTGAAAAATACAGATAGATTTTCAGGTTCTACAGAACATTAGTCCATATTCTTCAATCCAGACTGTTATAAATCCACATGGAGAGAGAATCTGTGTGTTTTTACTTTCGGAGCTGAAGTTAGGAAGGGGAACTCTTCTTGTATGCTTATGTGTCACTGTATTTAATACTGGCATGCCTCAGGTAGATAATTCTCAAAGTTATACTCCGGAGTGCTGAACAGGGGTAGAGTAGGATACTTGTAGCAGTTAAATTTTATCTTGAACTGTTTTGAAATGGCTCTGAAAATGTGCTATAACTTTGCCTTGGTCATCAATGATAGACATCTCTGACTCTATTTGAGCATTTGTTCACTTCATTCTCATGTTGGTTATATTAAAACAGAATTTGAGTGATGTGGGGAAGGATGCTTTTCTTCTGTTTGTGGTTCTGGAGAGTATCTATAACACACTCTGCAGGAAGGAAATTATACAGGTTTCAAACAAAAGGAACTTCAAATGTAGTGAGAATAAGAGAAACAGAAAAGAGTCAGTGTTAATCAGACGTGTCTGAAAAGTTCCCCCACAGGTTGACTGAGCATAGTATCTATGTCTAGATAGTAAAAGAAGGCGAATAAATACAGTAGTGTTAATTTTGTAATTTAAAATTTAAAATAGAAGTTAATTTTTAATTATAAAAGTTATACATGTTCAAGATAAAAAAATTCAACTATTCGTGAATTTAAGGTAAAAATAAAAAATTTTGACTCCAGGTCCATACCCAAGGTGACAGTCTAGAATTTCTTGTGTTTAGTTATGTTTAATACAAATATATCTATAAACATAGTAGAGGATTCTTTATCTGAGAGTCTACCAGAAATACTCAACAATGAAATTGATAAACGTCTTACATTAAAAAAAAAATCTGCACTTGAATGATGGAAGAATGTTAGGCTCATGTTTGTTAATATTACCTTGTAATGGAGTGAAGTGATCTATCAGTGATACCAGAGACCCCAAGCTATAAGATGCAGATCACGTGTTATATATCACAGGAGAGATGGTTACAGCAACTATAGCAACCTTGCTTATAATGCATGAGTTGTCACACTCTTCTGTCATTTATGTGTGTTGATAGGTAAGTCAGATTGCAATTCAGTCAATTATATATGAGCAGTATTGCAATCTCTTGACATTCTTAGGTCAGGTTTATACCATAGTTAAGAATTTTTCAGATTTTAGAAAGGCAGTGTAGTATACACACCATATATTTGGTGACATCCACAGAGGAGTTGGGCCAAAGTCATATAATCAAATACATTAATATTTCTTCAGTGAAATGTAGGAATGGTCAGGTTTTGCTGCCAAATAAATTATGAAGAAACTTTCAAGTTTCAGAACTTTCTGTATTTCAGAATTTTGGACTGGTGAGGTATCCTATTCTTTAATCCTGATAATGAAGAGAAAAATTAAGAGAACCTATCCAAAAGATGTTGGCACTGGACTGAATCTGTTTTTCAAATAGTGTGCTCTTTTGGAATTAAGTAGTGTGAACTCCAGAAATACCATTGTCTAGCATAGGTCATATGTTAGTCATTCAAGTAAATTACTGTAGGAATATACAAAATAGAAGATAAACACAAAATGGGTGAATTCAGAAGTATGTAGTGAGCAACCCACCTGGCAGAGAACTTAAGAGTAGCACAGAGGAGGATCTTTTTTAAACAGAAGCTACTTGTAATAGAGTAGCTTGAGTTATTATTTGGAAATTAAAGAAGTTCCTTCTGTGAGGATTTTTGGCTAAGAACATTCAAGTTCTTAATGGAGTATTAACTCTGCTTTTGTAACTTAGACCGAGGGTGGCATATCTTTAAATGGAATGTCTCATATAAAACTGAAGCTTGCTTTTACATTTCAAGTAGCTATTTAGATACCTGCTCTCTTTTGTATGATCCTCTGATGTGAACATAGTTTGTCTTTCATTTCTATCCAGTTTCCATGACTCAAACCCTTATGTTAGGCAAGAATGTGGTAATAGAGGCAATTATGCCATTGAGTATGTGGCCCAGCTTTCAGATTAAGGTTTCGCACCTGGGTATCATTATTCTTTCCCATATCAATTTATTATTTAAGGACTTATTAGTTGAAAGCCCTTATAGCACATAAGCAATTAGAGTAGCTGAGAGTCTGTCTGTATTCAATGTATTTATTTTGCTTTCCCTAGCTTTTTTATGCCAGAATAATTAAATCCCCTTCTAATGTGTCAGTAGCAGACTGTTTTGAAATTGACAGCACTCTTTCCTCTCCTCCAATAAGAGAAGAACCACAGAGACCTGGCAGATAAATAATAAACTTTAAAAAAAAAAAAAAAAAGGAAGGAGAAAACAGAGCACATATTAGTTGAGGGGGGATATTCCCCCGTTCCACCAATAAACAATAATTGGTGAATATATCTGATTTATTATTATTTTTTTCTAAACAGAGTTTACAAATGCTGCTGTTTTGTTGACTGCATAAGAAACAACTTACTCCTTGGAAATGAATATTCCATGTAGCAAATTTGTCTCATGTACGTGTGAGACACAAGGTATACTGAGCATTTAAAAATGAAGTGACCTATTCCATAGGACACTTTTGGGAGGAGCAAATGGATTGGCTTGACCTCATGTGAATAGTCATTTGCATATACTTCAATGCAGTGAACACTTGGCAAATTTTGAATTTTACCATGTGGCTATTGTAGCAGAATAGCTAGTCTCTGTCTAAAGAGTATATTTGCATATGATAGTTTAACAGCTTTTCCCTTTTGTTCCTAGAAGATTAAGTCTCAGTCCTAGGAGAAAATAAATTAAAGGTGGTTCCTTACAATATGAAAAAAATATAATTTGAAGATAAGAGCAAACCCTGAATTGCAGCTTTTACTTCCAAAAGCCCAGGCTAAGAAGTACGGTTTTTCTCTGGATGTGCCAGCAGAGCTGTCCCTAATTATTGTTGGCAGATGTGTCACCAGAAGCCCTGTGAAGTTGAAATAACTCATCAAAATCTCCCCCAACTATTGTTTGTCTACCTAGTGAAATTCAGGCTTCAGCATTTCATTCCTTTGGTTCAGGTTTGGACCCTTTTTTAAAATTCAAATTTTCATGGGGAGAGGATGGAGGAGCACAGAGATGAGTGCTTTCCAAACGTTAGTGATCACCTCAGATGCTCCATGGAAAAAAGGCTCTGGGCTTAAAAAAAGATTAGGAAACTGCAAAGTGCACACCTTTGAAGGGTCACAATACACATGAACACATTAAAAGACCCTTATTCAGTGAGGAAAATACCCTTCTATTTTTTTTTTTCAGGTGTTTCAAACATTTGACCTTGGGATCTTTTTTTTCCCCCATGTAATATCTGTTAGAGTCCTTGAAACTAGTATCCCCTGGAATACATTTGGGGATATTATACAATTTCCTGGATAGTATCTTAGAATTGTTTACTGATTGATCAAGGATATTCATTTTAGATAATTTCCTTGGAATTCTACATAGTGCTAACTCCCATTAGACTGTGGCCAGCAAGGGACCGTAGAATTCTGTGTCACTGCAAGTGAGCAAATAGATGGGACATGGAAGCACTGGTTTGCTTCTTGAAGGGTCTTAGGCCAGTAAGCAGGAAACTGGCTGACTGACATTTTTAGTTTTGCTGATAGTTTGATAAATGTTATGTAGAGAAAGCTTTGCTAAGCTTTTATCAAAATGTATATCCCACTGGAGCACTGGCAGTTCTTTGGGGTGACACTGTTCTTTACCAAAATTTGTCTCCTTAAATATTCTGAGAGACAAAATGAGATTTAGAAATAGCATGCAGAAACAGGAGGACTACATTTTAAAAATCTCAATTAGGTGCTCTTATGTAGATATTTGTGATTATTTTCTGCTGCTGTTGACTCAGTTGTTTATTTCTCTGATTTTTTTCTTTCAAATTCTGGAAAAGAAGGTAAGTAACACTGAAGCAATTTTTATATTAACTGAAATAAAGGGACTCAGCAAGGTTCTATATTTTGTGATTTGTTTGCAAAGGTACTTAAAAATAATAATTTCTGGGCTTCCCTGGTGGTGCAGTGGTTGAGAGTCCGCCTGCCGATGCAGGGGACACGGGTTCGTGCCCCAGTCCGGGAAGATCCCACATGCCACGGAGCGGCTGGGCCCGTGAGCCATGGCCGCTGAGCCTGCGCGTCTGGAGCCTGTGCTCCTCAATGGGAGAGACCATAGCGGTGAGAGGCCCGCGTACCGCAAAAAAAAAAAAAAGTAATAATAATAATAATTTCTTCCCTCGGTTGTTGCTAAATAGGCCTGCAGTGGATGCAGAGTCCTTCCACAATAGCAGATTAAAGAATATTGCACTTTTGAATGAAATTAGGGAATTGAGGACACAAATTGGCAACATAACAAAAGTCTGTTATGTCTGAGGAAATTTGTGCTATTGATTCTAACTAAAGGTAGAAATTGTACATACTGGGATACCAGGAGAACAGTTTAAAAAGCCTTTGGGATTGGGGTTGTGGTGGTGGTGGTATAGATTTATTCATGATATAAAATTATAGAGTATAATACTTTGAAAACACCTGTGACTTTTTCTTAACTATTTTAGTTGAAAACTGTCTTTGACAGCACCGTTGTTCTCTGAAAAAGTTATTTATTATATTATTAAAATACAATACACTTGTGGCATGCTCTTGAGGCGCCTAATCCCCCCAAACAAGCACATTACACTTAGAGAGTTCTTTCTAGCACACACCTGGGAGTTAACTTCCATACTTCTTTAACTGGTAAAATTAGATTAACTCATATTGGTCAAATGACACATAAAATCAAATGAGTTGAATATGTAAACAGTGATATCCTCCTCTACCCATCACTTCCAAATGAATGCAAACGAGCATTTCAAGAAAAATAATGTAGACCACATAAGCAGTGTTTACTTTTAGGTTCAGAATATGTTTATAGGATATCAAATATCTATGGAGGTTTAAAATGTGGCCATGTATTTAGATATTTTGCAGTCATTAGCCCCATTAGGACAGACATAGAGTCCTTTGCTCACTATTGTATTCCCTGCATGCAGCACTGTTCCTGGGAGGTAGTAAATGTTTATGGAATGGCTAGGTCAGTAGATGGATGGATGGATGGATGGGTGGAATATTTGGACATCCCGTTTTATGTTTGATATTTTGGCATTGTATAAACAGTAAGAATATGCTTTTGAACTGATTAATTGTTATTACGGGGTGCCTACTGACCTTAAGAAACACCCTCCAGACTACTGAAGTCTGTTTCATTTGGTAAAAAAAGAGAAGAAAACACTAAGGATATGGTTCCAAAGAAAATGCAGGATGCATGGGACATACTTACACTAAAAAATTATTCATTGTTGATCTGAAATTCAAATTTAACCAGGGATCCTGTGTTTTTATTTGCTAATTCTACCAATCCTACATAGAAAGAGGCATGTTACTAGTGTCCAGTTAGTCTCTATAGAAAACTCTGTTGGGTCCGCATCCAGATCCCCTTGAATCACTCTGTGTACCCATCCCCCAGCTTTTCCAGGGTTTGCTACTAACTGCTAACACCAAGGATTGCCCTTGGGCACTGACACCTTGCTTTTTAGGACAAGGTTCCCTCCAAGATCAGGGTGAGTGTCAGGCTCAAGAGGGAAACCTCAGCCTTGTTTACATTCTTCCTCTTCCCTGTCCTGCTTCTCCCATTCCCCTACTACCTTCTCCTGTGAATACGTCCTTGATGAATCAACTGCAGGCTCAGGATCTACTTTTAGGAGACCTGATCTAAGACATTTTCTATTCACCTCTGTAGACTATTCACCTCTATGTAGAAAGAAGATCTGCCGCCAAAAACAGGCAATCTAGATCTTTAAAAATTTTCCTTGTTATAAGAAGTCTTTCATTTTTACTAAGATTTAAATAATAAGCAAGTACTCTATAACTTTTGGTCCTAAAGAGTAGCAGCAGAACTTCTCTTACTGAGTAGACTGTGTTAAGGACACAGTGGCCAACAGAAACTCTTTTTTGTCATGGCAGACTCAGAACTATATCCCAAATGGAATTGGGTTAACTTGACAGGGCTATGGTATGGCCTCTCCTGAGGATGAGGTGTGATGTGATATGTGAGTTCATTTATGGAAACTTTCCTCTGGTATGATATTTTTACAAATATCCACTTTAGTCTTACACTTTTTTTTCTGGAAATATTTGTGGATTGTGGTTGGGTCATCTTGTTCCCAGAATGAACCTAGATTACCAGCCAATTTACATAGCCCAGAGACTCTTGGTTTGGTATAACCTGGTGAAGAGCTATATTCATCATCTGTTTTTTTGCATAGCAAATTATTCCAAAATTGAGCAGCTTAACACAACAAACATTTATTATATCACACATTTTCTGATGGGTTGTTTAGCTGGCCTTCTGGCTCAGGGTCTTTAGTGAAGTTGCAGTTAAGCTGTCAGCCAGGGCTGTAGTCTCTGAAGACTTGACTGGGGCTGAAGGATCCAATTTATTCACATGGCTACTGGCAGGAGGCTTCAGTTCCTTACCATTTGGGTCTCTTATAGGGCTGCCCACCACATGTCTTCCCTGAGAGTGAGCATCTGAGAGAGAGTGAGAGAGCAAGAGTCAGAGCGAGTGCGCACAAGCACCCAAGATGGAAGGTACGGTCTTTTATAACCTAATCTCAGAAGTGAAATATCATAACTTCTGCCATATTCTTCTGTTCATTATAAATGAGTGACTAAGTCCAGTTCATACTCAAGGGGAGGAGAATTAAGCTCCACTTCCTGAAAGGAGGAGTATCAGAGAATGTGTGGATATATTTTTAAAACCACCACAAGAGCTGTTCCCCAAATAACATTGCTTGAATGAATTCTTTTCTTTCAACAGATATTTAAAGAATACATAGTATGTGCCAATCTAGAACCTGAGATAAAAAGATGAATAAGATAAAACTTCTACCATTAAGATACTCATAGCCCACTGGAAGAGTGAGCCACATATCACATTATTGCAGTGGGAACACACTTGAAGAGAAGAGGTTCTCAACCCTGGCTACACAGTAGAATCAACTAGAGAGCATTTTGAATAAAGTGATCTCTGGCCCCACCCAGACCACTGAATCAAAATCTTTGTGGGTGGGGCCCTAGCTCAGTATTTAAACATTTTTTTCAGATAGTTATAATATGGAGCCAGGTTGAAAATTCTGCCTAAAATTTAGGTTTAAAATTTGGTCAGGCGCTAGCCATAGTGTGACTTACTTTGAGTTCCTCCAGAAGCTGACCCTGTGACAAGGATTTGAGTACAGGTAATTTATTGGAAAGTTGACAAAAGAAGGGAGAGGTGAAACAGGCAAGGCAAGGAAGTCAATATACGTGTATTAGCAAGCAAGTTACCACTATGGTAGGGAACTTTGGAGCAAGGGCAGATCACTCCTCAGCATCTGGCCCATCTCTCCCTCTGTCAGGGGCATGAAAGGAGGAGTATTTGTCCACCATTTCCATCAGTCAGTGATTGAGGCAGCTCCCTGGCAGAGTCACAGGTGATTGTAGCTGTAAGTAATCAGATTATAGTGTGATGGAATGGTGAGGATTGAGGGAGTATTGGAGGGGCACACAAAAAGTGTCTACTACACTCCTCAATTTTTTAATCTGTAGAATGTGTTTACTGATAACTACACTCCTCAGTTTTTTAATCTGTAGAATGTGTTTACTCATATCTCCTTTGTGAGGTATTTGTATAGATTAAATGAGATAATTAACCTGTATAAAGTATAAAGACATAATTAACCTGTATAAAGTTCAGTGGCTAGGGCATAATAAGACTTCAGTAAATGTTGTAGGCGTGAATAAGACTTTTTATGTTACTTAGGAGTTTTATGAGTAACAGATATGAAGATGAACCAGGACACGTAAGTCAAGTACAGGCATACCTTGTTTTATTGAGCTCCGCAGATACTGCGTTTTTTACAGATTGAAGGTTTGTGGCAGCCCTGTGTTGAGCAAGCCTGTTGGTACCATTCTTTGCAACAGCATTTGCTCACTTCATGTCTCTGTGTCACATTTTGGTAATTTTTGCAATATTTCAAACTTTTTCATTATTATCATATTTGTTATGGTGATCTGTGATCAGTGATCTTTGATGTTACTATTGTAATTGTTTTGGGTGCCATGAACTGTGCCCATGTAAGATGGCAAACTTAACTGATAAATGTGTGTGTTCTGATTGATCCACTGTCCAGCCGTTTCCCTGTCCCTCTGCCTGTCCTCAGGCCTTCCTATGCCCTGAGATACAACAATATTGAAATTAGGCCAATTAATAACCCTACAATGGCCTCTAAGTGTTCAAGTAAAAGGAAAACTCATATATCTCACTTTAAATCAAAAGCTAGAAATGATTAAGCTCAGTGAGGAAGGCATGTCAAAAGCCAAGATAGGCTGAAAGCTAGGCCTCTTGCACCAAACAGCTAGAAAAGTTGTGAATACAAAGGACAGGTTCTTGAAGGACATTATAAGTGCTACTCCAGTGAATACATGAATGATACGAAAGCTAAACAGCCTTATTGCTGATATGGAGAAACTTTCAGTGGTCTGGATAGATGATGAAACCAGCTACAAGATTCCCTACAAGATTTAGCAAAAGTATATTCTAGGGCTTCCTTGGTGGTGCAGTGGTTGGGAATCTGCCTGCCAAGGCAGGGGACACAGGTTCGAGCCCTGGTCAGGGAAGATCCCACATGCCACGGAGCAACTAAGCCCATGCTCCACAACTGCTGAGCCTGTGCTCTGGAGCCTGTGAGCCATGGCTGCTGAGCCCATGTGCCACAGCTACTGAAGCCTGTGCTCCTGGAGCCCGTGCTCTACGATGAGAGAGGCCACTGCAGTGAGAGGCCTGCAACCACAAGAGTGGCCCCCACTCGCCACAACTAGAGAAAGCCCGTGCACAGCAGCGAAGACCCAATGCAGTCAAAAATAAATAAATTAAATAAATTTTTTAAAAAAGTATATTCTAGAGTCCCAATTCTCTTCAATTCTGTGAAAGCTGAGAGTGATGAGGAAGCTGCAGAAGAAAAGTTTGAATTTAGCAGAGGTTGGCTCGTGAGGTTTGAGGGAAGAAGCTGTCTCTACAACATAAAAGCGTAAGGTAAAGCAACAAGTGCTAATGTAGAAGCTGTAGCTGATATCCAGAATATTTAGCTAAGATAATTAATGAAGGTGGCTATGCTTAATAACAGATTTTCAATGTAGACAAACAGCCTTTTATTGGCAGAAGATGCCATCTAGAACTTTCATAGCTAGAGAGGAAAAGTCAATGCCTGGCTTCAAAGCTTCAAATGACAGGCTGACTCTCTTGTCAGGGGTTAATGCAGATGGTGATTTTAAGTTGAAGCTGGTGCTTATTGACCATTCTGATAATCCTTAGGAATTATGCTCAGTCTACACTGCCCATGCTCTATCAATGGAACAACAAAGCCTGGATGACAACACATCTGTTTACAACATGGTTTATTGAATATTTTAAGACCACTGTGGAGAACTACTGCTCAGAAAAGAAGATTCTTTCAAAATATTACTGCTCATTGACCATGTACCTGGTCACCCAAGAACTCTGATGGAGATGTACAATGAGATTAATATTTTTTTCTGTCTGTTAACACAGCATCCATTCTGCAGTCCATGGGTCAATGGGTCATTTCAACTTCTAAGTCTGATTATTTAAGAAATACATTTTGTAAGGCTATAGCTGCTGTAGACAGTGATTCCTCTGATGAATCTGGGAAAAATTAATTGATAATCTCTGGAAAGGATTCACCATTCTAGATGCCATTAAGAACATTTGTGATTCATGAGAAGAGGTACAAATATGGACATTAACAGGGGTTTGGAAGAAGTTCATTCCAACCCTCATGGGTAACTTTTGGGGGTTCAAGACTTTAGTGGAGGAAGTACCTGTAAATGTGGTAGAAATAGCAAGAGAACTAGAATTAGAAGTGGAGCCCAAAGATGTAACTGAATTGCTGCAATCTCAGTATAAGGAGTTGCTTCTTACTGATAAGCAAAGAAAGTGTTTTCTTGAGATGGAGTCTACCCCTGGTGAAGATGCAGTGAAGTTTGCTGAAATGACAACAAAGGATTTAGAAAATTACATAAACTTAGTTGATAAAGCAGTTTCAGGGTTTGAGAGGATTGACTCCAATTTTGTTTTTATCTATCTTTTATTTTATATTGGAGTATAGTTGATTTACAGTGTTCTGTTAGTTTCAGGTATACAGCAGAGTGATTCAGTTATACATATACACACATCCATTGTTTTTCACATTCTTTTCCCATTTAGGTCATTACACAATACTGAGGAGAGTTCCCTGTGCTATACAGTACATCCTTGTTGATTGCCTATTTTGTATATAGTAGTGTGTATATGTTAATCCCAAACTCCTAATTTATCCCTCCTCCCCACCTTTCCCCTTTGGTAACCATAAGTTTGTTTTCAAAGTCTGTGAGTCTATTTCTGTTTTGTAAATAAATTCATTTGTATCATTTTTTTTTTAGATTTCACACGTAGGTGATATCATATGATATTTGTTTTTCTCTGTCTGACTTCACTTAGTATGATAATTTTTAGATCCATTCATATTGCTGCAAATGGCATTATTTCATTCTTTTTTTATGGCTGAGTAATATTCCATTGCATATACGTACCACATCTTCTTTATCCATTCCTCTGTCATTAGCCATTTAGGTTGCTTCCATGTCGTGGCTATTGTAAATAGTGCTGCAGTGAACATTGGGGTGCATATATCTTTTTGAATTATGGTTTTCTCCAGATATATGCCCAGGAGTGGAATTGCTGGATCCTTTGGTAGCTCTATTTTTAGTTTTTTAAGGAAGCTCCATACTGTTCTCCATAATGGCTGTATCAATTTACATTCCCACCAACAGTGCAAGAGGGTTGCCTTTTCTCCACACCCTCTCCAGTATTTATTGTTTGTAGATTTCTTGATGATGGTCATTCTGACCGGTGTGAGGTGATACCTCACTGTAGTTTTGATTTGCATTTCTCTAATGATTTAGTGATATTGAACATCCTTTCATGTGTTTGTTGGCAATCTGTATATCTTCTTTGGAGAAATGTCTATTTAGATCTTCTGCCCATTTTTTTTGTTTGGGTTGTTTGGTTTTTTGATATTGAGCTGCAGGAGGTGTTTGTATGTTTTGGAGATTAATCCCTTGTTGGTCACATCAGTTGCAAATATTTTCTCCCATTCTTTGGGTTGTCTTTTCATCTTGATTATGGTTTCCTTTGCTATGCAAAAGCTTGTAAGTTTAATTAGGTCCCATTTGTTTATTTTTGTTTTTATTTTCATTACTCTAGGAGGTGGATCCAAAAAGATACTGCTGCAATTTATGTCAGAGAGTGTTCTGCCTATATTTTCCTCTAAGAGTTTTACAGTATCTGGCCTGTATTTCCTTATTGATTTTCTGCCTGGATCATCTGTCCATTGATGAAAGTGGAGTGTTAAAGTCTCCTGCTATTATTGTGTTACTGTCGATTTCTCCTTTTACGGCTGTTAGCATCTGCCTTATATATTGAGGTGCTCCTGTGTTGGGTGCATATGTATTACAATTGTTATATCTTCTTCTTAGATTGATCCCTTGATCATTATGTAGTGTCCTTCTTTGGTTCTTGTAACAGTATTTTAATGTCTATTTTGTGTCATATTAGTATTGCTACTGAAGCTTTCTTTTGATTTTTATTTCCATGGAGTACCTTTTTCCATACCCTCACTTTCAGTCTGTGTGTGTCTCTAGATCTGAAGTGGGTCCCTTATAAACAGCATATATATGGGTCTTGTTTTTATATCCATTCAGCCAATCTATGTCTTTTGGTTGGAGCATTTAATTTGTTTACATTTAAGGTAATTATTGATATGTATGTTCTTATTGCCATTTTGTTAATTGTTTTGGATTTGTTTTTGTAGGTCTTTTTTCTTCCTTTCCTCTCTTGTTTTCTACTCTTGTGATTTGATGACTAACTTTAGTGTTGTGTTTGGATTCTTTTTCTTTTTTGTGTGTCTGTCTATTGGAGTTTTTTGGTCTGTAGTTACCATGAGGTTTTCATATAGCAGTCTATATATAAGCAAGATTGTTTTAAGTTGCTGTTCTCTTAATTTGAAATGCATTTCCAATATCCTGCATTTGTACTCTACTCTTCACGTGATTGCTGGTTTTGATATCATATTTGTGTGTGGATGATTTCCTACTTTTACTGTAGGTTTACCTTTACTGGTGAGCTTTTCCATTCTTAATTTTCTTGTTTCTTATTGTGGCGTTTTCTTCTCCTTTAGCATTTGTTGTAAAGCTAGTTTGGTGGTGCTGAATTCTCTGAGCTTTTGTTTGTCTATAACGCTTTTGATTTCTCCGTTGAATCTGAATGAGAGCCTTGCTAGGTAGAGTATTATTGGTTGTAGGATTTTCCCTTTCATCACTTTAAATATATTGTGCCACTCCTTTCTGGCTGTAGAGTTTTTGTTGAAGAATCAGCTGCTAACCTTATGGGGATTTCCTTGCATGTTATTTGTTGCTTTTCCCGTGTTGCTTTTAATATTTTCTCTTTGTCTTTAATTTTTGTCAGTTTGACTAATATGTCTCTCAGTGTGTTCCTCCTTGGGTTTATCCTGTGTGGGACTCTGCGCTTCCTGGACTTGGGTGACTGTTTTCTTTCCCATGTTAGGGAACTTTTCAGCTATTATCTCTTCAAATATCTTCTTAGGCCCTTTCTCTCTCTCTTCTCCTTCTGGGAGCCCTATAATGTGAACGTTTGTGCATTTAATGTTGTCCCAGAGGTCTCTTAAACTATCCTCATTTCTTTTCATTCTTTTTTCTTTATTCTGTTCTGCAACAGTGATTTCCACGATTCTGTCTTCCAGCTCACTTGTCTGTCCTTCTGCCTCATTTATTCTGCTATTGCTTCCTTCTAGTGTATTTTTCATTTCAGTTATTGTATTGTTTAACTCTTTATATCTTCTAGCTCTTTGTTAAAGATTTCTTGTATCTTCTTGGTCTGTGTCTCCATTTTTTTTCTGAGATCTTGGACCATCTTAACTATCACTACTCTGAATTGTTTTTCAGCTAGATTGCTTATCTCCACTTCACTTAGTTGTTCTTCTGGGTTTTTATCTTGTTTCTTCATCTGGAACATATTCCTCTGCCCTCTCATTTTATTTAAATTTCTGTGATTGCGGTTTCCATTCCACAGGCTGCAGGGCTGTTAAGAGTGATAAATTTATAGCAGCTTGGTAGAACCTTGGATTGTTGCTTCTAATAATTACATGCAGCGGCTCTGGGAAGCTCCAGGGCCCCGCGGCACACTGGGCATTTTTTTCTGGGAAACTTCTCCCTGGTCTGTAGGAATGAGCCAGCTAGACAGGAAAAGCCAGTTGACTCCAATTTTGAAAGAAGTTCTACCATGAGTAAAATGTTATCAAGCAGTATTGCATACTGCAGAGAAGTTGTTCATGAAAGGAAAAGTCAGTGATGTGGCAAACTTCACTGCTGTCTTATTTTAAGTGGAGGGAAAGGATAGCTTGAGAGTTGTGATTGATGTGTACACACTGCTATATTTATTTTTTTTAATAAATTTGTTTTATTTATTTATTTTTGGCTGCATTGGGTCTTCGTTGCTGCCTGCAGGCTTTCTCTAGTTGCAGCAAGTGGGGGTTACTCTTCGTTGTGGTGTGCGGGCTTCTCACTGTGGTGGCTTCTCTTGTTGCAGAGCATGGGCTCTAGGCATGCAGGCTTCAGTAATTGTGGCATGTGGGCCCAGTAGTTGTGGCTCGTTGGTTCTAGAGTGCAAGCTCAGTAGTTGTGGTGCACAGGCTTAGTTGCAACGCGGCATCTTCCCGGACCAGGGCTCGAACCCATATTCCCTGCATTGGCAGGTAGATTCTTAACCACTGCACCCCCAGGGAAGCCCACACACTGCTATATTTAAAATAACTAATCAAAAAGGACCTACTGTGTAGCACAGGGAACTCTGCTCAATACTCTGTGATAATCTAAATGGGAAAAGAACTTGAAAATGAATAGATACTTGTATACGTATAACTGAATCACTTTGCCATACACCTGAAATTAACACAACATTGTTAATCAACTATCCTCCTATATCTTTTTTTTCTTTTTGCGGTATGTGGGCCTCTCACTGTTGTGGCCTCTCCCGTTGTGGAGCAGAGGCTCCGGACGCGCAGGCTCAATGGCCATGGCTCACGGGCCCAGCCGCTCCATGGCATATGGGATTTTCCCGGACCGGGGCACGAACCTGTGTCCCCTGCATTGGCAGGCGGACTCTCAACCACTGCGCCACCAGGGAAGCCCTCCTCCTATATCTTAATAAAAGTTTAAAAAATAAAATAAAAATAGCAATTAAAAAAAAGAAATTGCTACAGCCACCCAAACCTTCAGCAGCCACTAACTACCCTGATCAGTCAGCCGCCATCAACACCAAGGCAATAACTGGCAAAAAGTTGATGACTCACCGAAGGCTCAGATGTTGGTTAGCATTTTTTAGCAATAAAGTATTTTTAAATTAAGATATGTACATTGTTTTTTTAGACATAATGATATTGCACACTTAATAAACTACATATACTACACCATACAGTGTAAACATAACTTTTACATGCACTGGGAAACCAAAAAAATTGTGTGACTTACTTTATTGAAATATTTGCTTTACTGCAGTGGTCTGAAACTAAATCCACAATATCTTTGAGGTATACCTCTAAGTGCTGATTCTATATAGTTTAAAGTAGGTCCAGGAATTAAGTGAATTTGAGCACTCAAAAAGAGCAAATAACAGGGATAAAGAGTAACATTTAGGATAGAATTTTGGCTTTAGATATAGTCAGGTCTGGATCCAAAACTTGGCACCACTGGTTATTAGTATTTTGGCTTTGAGGAAATCTCTTAATCTTTCTGAGCCTCATTTGTAAAATGGGAATAATACTAATAGCTACCCTGCAGAATTGCTATTGGAAATATATGAAATAAAATCTGTAAAGAGTCTGTAGCATAATGCCTGTCATATTGTAAATATTTAGTGTTCCATGGATCCTCATCCTGTGCTTGGAATCTTTTTTTTTAATATTTATTTATTTTTTAATTTTATTTTTATTTTTGACTGCGTTGGGTCTTAGTTGTGGCACATGGGATCTTTTCTGCAGCATGTCGGATCCTCAGCTGTGGCACTTGGGCTCCTCATTGTGGCACATGGGCTCCAGAATGAGTGAGCTCAGTAGCTGCAGCATGTGGGCTTAGTTGCCCCACGGCATGTGGGATCTTAATTTCCTGTCCAGGGATCAAACCCACGTCCCCTGCATTGGAAGGTGGATTCTTAACCACTGGACCACCAGGGAAGTCCCTGTGTGTTTGGAATCTTATCCACATTAATATGACTTTCTTGCTAACTCTAAGCTCTCACTCATGTAGAAAATTCAGCCACTTGCAGAGTTCCGTTTTCAAAGTATTTCTGAGAATCTTGACTTGTAACTTACATGTGTCTACTTTTAGTCTTATAGCTCTTATGGCCAGGTATACAAGGACTCCCAGACAGTGACCTTGAGTTACCAGTAAAAATCTGTTACTGATTGTGAAACCACCATGATTAAACTTTGCTGCTCTTGCATAATAACATTTACTGAGTATTTACTATGTTTCAGGTACTCTTCTAATTGTTTTACATGAATTTTCCCATCTAATTCTCAGAACAAATAATGCTCCTATATCTAACTTAAAGATGAGAATGTCGAGGCACACAGAGTGGAAACAACTTTTTTGGTTTTTTTTCCTTCCCTCCTTCCTTTTTTCCTTCCCCCTTCCTTCCTTTATTCCTTCATTCCTTCCTTTCTTAAATCCTGCTTGGTTTTCTCTGTAGATCTGTAGTTTGGTGTCTGTCCTTACTTTTCAAAAATTCTTGATCATTACTTCTTATATATTTTCTGTGCCTTGTTCTCTTTATCTTCTTTGGGGAGTCTAATTACATTTGTGTTAGGTAGTTTGATACTGTTCCTTAGCTCTTGAATCCTTTGATTGTTTTCCTACACTTTTTTCTGTTTTTCTGTGTGTTTCAGTTTGGGTACTTTCTATTGACTTACTTTCCAATACTTTGATTTTTTTTCCCCCTTGACTGTGTCAAAACTACTGGCGAAACTGGCATTCTTGATCTCTATTACTATGTTTTTCATTTCTAGAACTTCCATTTGATTTTTTTCTAATAGCTTCCATTTCTCTGTTGAAATTACCTATCTGATCTTGCATGTAGTCCACCTTCTCTATTAGAGCCTTTAATATATTAATTATAGTTATTTAAAATTCCTTGTATGATAGTTCCAATATCTCTCTACATCTGTATCTGAGTCTGTTAATTGCTTTGTCTTTGATAACATATAGTTTTTATTTTTGCTTTTTTATATGCCTTATATACATTAGTTGTTGTTGAAAGCCAAAAATTTTGCATAGAACAATAGAAACAGATCGTTTTTATGCTTGGAAATGGGCACATCTTTTATTCCCCTTTAGTGTAGGTATGAGAGTTAATCTGTTTAGGAGTTGAGCTAGGTTTGTTTGTTGTTGTTATGATTACTCAGTGTACCATAGATTACAGATTTCTCTGGAGTTGCCTTGTGTTTAAGGTGGGGACTAGTTTGCCAGAAGTTGTTCTTAATATTTGCTCCATTCTTAGTTTTAGGTGTTTCCTTTATACTGTGTCTCAGAGATCTCCTCTTTTCATGTTCTTGCCCCTCCTCCAGCAAGTAACCAGGGTTACTTGTTATTCAACACTGGTTAGTCTGGTTGGGGGTAAGGGTAGAATAGGGACATTATCTATTGTGATTAAGCCTCATTGTTTGGCAGGTACTGTGTCTCTGAGTCCCAGAGGTGTAGCTTTCCTGGTACTCCTGCCCCCTTTCCAGCTGTATGTCTGGGTCAAGCATGTATTCCTATCTCTTTACTATGGGTAAAGGTATTTTTTTGTTTCCTTCACCTAGCTGAAATGGGTTTCATCAGGGTCCAGTGGTGACAGGGTTTATTGCTCTTCTCATATCATTCTAAAGCTTTGGTTCTCTAGGAGAGATTGGGGAAAGAATCTGAGTGACTGCTGTTCCCCTCACTGGATCTGTACCTTGAGGAAATCTCTCTTCAGACTCTCCCCAATTTTTAATGAGGTCCATGGCAAAGAGCCTGTTAGGAGGTGTAAAATACACTCATATCTGTAGCCTCTAGGGGGTCTGTATTCTCTCATGAGCCCATGTTTGGCCTTTATCAATGTCTTAAAGGTTTTTGTTTGAATTCTTCCCAGTGTCTGACTGCATTTTCCTTAGGTAAGCAAGTGTTGGTGTCCTGATGCTCCTCAAAGACACCTGTCTTTCCTTAAATTTCCAGTTAGTTGGTTTCCCTGAAGCTTCAACTCTCTGATGAGTTCGGGAGGAGTTATGAATTTTTCAAATTGTTCAGTATTTTTTGTTCTGTTTTTGTGAGGGTAAGAGCATGTTTTTCCAACTTTCTAAATACCAAGCAGGAGTTAGAAGTCTCACACATTTCCCAGGGTAACTTTTTACCTTGTTGATAAGAGATGGAACTAGGATACAAGTCAGACAATTGACACTAGGCTGCAAATTTTTAACTACAGAGCAACTGACTGGCTTTATGTTGGTGACAGTGAAGCTTCCCAGGCACTTTATTGTTGACTGGTGATGCTTTAATCTGTGCTGTCTAATAGAGTAGCAACTAACCACACATGACTATTTAAATTTAAGTTAACTGTGGGATGCACCAAAAGCAGTTCTAAGAGGGAAGTTTATAGCAATACAATCCTTCATAAAGAAGGAAGAAACATCTCAAATAAATAACCTAACCTTACACCTAAAGCAATTAGAGAAAGAAGAACAAAAAAAATCCCAAAGTTAGTAGAAGGAAAGAAATCATAAAGATCAGATCAGAAATAAATGAAAAAGAAATGAAGGAAACAGTACCAAAGATCAATAAAACTAAAAGCTGATTCTTTGAGAGGATAAACAAAATTGATAAACCATTAGCCAGACTCATCAAGAAAAAGAGGGAGAAGACTCAAATCAATAGAATTAGAAATGAAAAAGGAGAAGTAACAACTGACACTGCAGAAATACAAAGGATCATGAGAGATTACTACAAGCAAATATGTGCCAATAAAATGGACAACCTGGAAGAAATGGACAAATTCTTAGAGAAGCACAACCTGCTGAGACTGAACCAGGAAGAAATAGTAAATATAAACAGACCAATCACAAGCACTGAAATTGAAACTGTGATTAAAAATCTTCCAACAAACAAAAGCCCAGGACCAGATGGCTTCACAGGCGAATTCTATCAAACATTTAGAGAAGAGCTAACATCTATCCTTCTCAAACTCTTCCAAAATATAGCAGAGGGAAGAATACTCCCAAACTCATTCTACAAGGCCACCATCACCCTGACACCAAAACCAGACAAAGATGTCACAAAGAAAGAAAACTATAGGCCAATATCACTGATGAACATAGATGCAAAAATCCTCAAGAAAATACCAGCAAACAGAATCCAAGAGCACATGAAAAGGACCATACACCATGATCAATTGGGGTTTATTCCAGGAATGCAAGGATTCTTCAATATATGCAAATCAATCAATGTGATACACCATATTAACAAATTAAAAGAGAAAGACCAATAGATGCAGAAAAAGCTTTGGGCAGAATTCAACACGCATTTATGATAAAAACCCTCCTGAAAATAGGCACAGAGGGAACTTACCTCAACATAATAAAGGCTATATATGACAGACCCAGAGCCAACATCGTTCTCAATGGTGAACAACTGAAACCAATTCCTCTGAGATCAGGAACAAGACACGGTTGCCCACTCTCACCACTGTTATTCAACATAGTTTTGGAAGTTTTAGCCACAGCAATCAGAGAAGAAAAAGAAATAAAAGGAATCCAAATCGGAAAAGAAGAAGTAAAGCTGTCACTGTTTGCAAATGACATGATAGTATACATAGAGAATCCTAAAGATGCTACCAGAAAGCTACTAAGGTAATCAATGAATCTGGTAAAGTAGCAGGATACAAAATTAATGCACAGAAATCTCTTGCATTCTTATACTCTAAAGATGAAAAATTTGAAAGAGAAGTTAAGGAAACACTCCCATTTACCATTGCAACAAAAAGAATAAAATACCTAGGAATAAACCTACCTAATGAGACAAAAGACCTGTATGCAGAAAACTATAAGACACTGATGAAGAAATTAAAGATGATACAAACAGATGGAAAGATATACTGTGTTCTTGGATTGGAAGAATCAACACTGTGAAAATGACTATACTGTCCAAAGCAATCTACAGTTTCAGTGCAATCCCTATAAAACTACAAATGGCATTTTTCACAGAACTAGAACAAAAAATTTCACAATTTGTATGGAAACACAAAAGACCCCGAAGAGCCAAAGAAATCATGAGAGAGAAAAACAGAGCTGGAGGAATCAGGTTCCTGGACTTCAGGCTATACTACAAAGCTACAGTAATCAACACAGTATGCTACTGGCACGAAAACAGAAATAATGAAACTTAAAAGCGTTTGCACAGCAAAGGAAGCCATAAACAAAACTAAAAGACATCCGTCAGAATGGGAGAAAATATTTGCAAATGAAACAACTGACAAAATATTAACCTCCAAAATTTATAAGCAGCTCATGCAGTTCAATATCAAAAAAACAAACAACCAAATCCAGAGTTGGGCAGAAGACCTACATAGACATTTTTCCAAAGAAGATATACAGATTGCCAACAAACACATGAAAGGATGCTCAACATCACTAATCATTAGAGGAATGCAAATCAAAACTGCAGTGAGGTATCACCACACACCAGTCAGAATGGCCATCCTCAAAAAATCTGCAAACAATAAATGCTGGAGAGGGTGTGGAGAAAAGGGAACCCTCTTTCCCTGTTGGTGGGAATGTAAATGGATACAACCATTATGGAGAACAGTATGGAGGTTCCTTAAAAAACTAAAAATAGAACTACCATACAATCCAGCACTCCCACTACTGGGCATATACCCTGAGAAAACCATAATTCAAAAAGAGACATGTACCGCAGTGTTCATTGCAGCACTATTTACAATAGCCAGGACATGGAAGCAACCTAAGTGTCCATCAACAGATGAATGGATAAAGAAGATGTGCCACCTATATACAACGGAATATTACTCAGCCATAAAAAGAAACGAAATTGAGTTGTTTGGACTGGGGTGGATGGACCTAGAGTGTGTCATACAGAGTGAAGTAAGTCAGAAAGAAAAACAAATACCGCATGCTAACACATATATATGGAATCTAAAAAAAAAAAAATGGTTCTGAAGAACCTGGGGATAGGACAGGAATCAAGATGCAGACATAGAGGATGAACTTGAGGACATGGGGAGGGGGAAGGGTAAGCTTGGACGAAGTGAGAGAGTGGCATGGACATATATACACTACCAAATGTAAAATCGATAGCTAGGGGGAAGCAGTCACATAGCACAGGGAGATCACCTCAGTGCTTTGTGACCACCTAGAGGGGTGGGATAGGGAGGGTGGGAGGGAGACGCAAGAGGGGGATATATGGGGATATATGTATATATATAGCTGATTCACTTTGTTATAAAGCCGAAACTACCACACCATTGTAAAGCAATTATACTCCAATAAAGATGTTAAAAATAAATAAATAAATAATAAGTTATTTAAAGTTATTTAAAATAATAAGTTAATTAAAATTAAATAAAATTTAAATAAAATTAAATAAAATTTAAAATTCATTTCCTTAGTCACACTAGCAGCCATACTTCAAGTGCTAATTAGCTACATGTCTAGTGGCATCCATCTTGGACAACACAGGTAAGAACATTTCCATCACTGCAGAAAGTTCTGTTGAAGAGCTCTGCTCTAGTTCCTCATGACATGACAGTCTCTTGAAACAAGAGGGAAAAACGCATCTCCCCTTCCTCTGGGGTATGCTTAGGGCCAAAAGTGTTACAGAATTTAGTGAAATGACTTATTCATATGATGAACATAAGTCTTTCTATTTGGCCACCCATATGCCACCAGGATGTGGGCAGAACAGAATGTATTTCCAGGAAAGGTGAAACACTGCTCTTGAATCTATTTGCTGCTTGTAACACTAGGCTACTTTGGTGCACTGTGATTTTTCTTCCCTCAGCATGAATTCTCTCTCAGGGGCCCCATCATAGTGGACTGAAATTTGGCTTTCTTTAGGTTTCCTGCAGTCAGTCAGACACATTGATATGCACATCTGTGTTGGTCTGTATTGCAGCTGTGCTCTGAAGTCAGGTAATTTTCCCAGCAGCTTCCTTAGCTCACATGCAAATCAGTGGACCCAGACAGAGCCTGGGAAGCCTTCTTCCTAACCCCATCCAAATAACCAAGACTAGTATTATCATTAGATATCATCTAAAATGTGACACAAAGTCTGTTCACTCAAGCTTTCTCGACTAAGATTTTTTTAAGGGTTCTTACAATACGTATACCTTTAACTTCACCTCTGAAAGTTGGAAAGCAACACAAAACTTGGAATTTCCGTTGAATGCTTTTATCACTCCCTGTTAATAAGCTCAACTGATCTGAAAACTTGCTTGTGCTTAGTTCTCTTTCTCATCATATCCCCATCTGCTTTAGACATTTTTCTTTTTCCCAAAACCTTCATATCTTTTGGGTAAAATAATAATAATGATAGCAGATATGTAGATAGCACTCAACACATGCTAGGCATATATCCATTTACTCCTCAGCACATTCTTACAAGAGAGATACAATTAATATCATTCTGGTTTCTAGATTAGGAAAACTGAGGCATGGAGAGGTTAAGGTTTGCACTGATAACATGGTAAAACAGCGATCTGAATCAAGATTAGTATGGTGTGCTCTAGAGGCCAGGCATTTAACCTAAATGTTGATTATCTAAAGTTACTAATTACCTTCTTAACATTTCCCTATTTTTCTTGAAGACTAATAGCTCTGAGCATCTTCCCTGCTAAAGAAAACTGCTGTTCATGTTTTTCAATCTGGGATGTTCCTGGCCTGTTAGTCAATTAATCCTACTTTTGCTCTGACCACTTATCTTTTACATATCACTCAGATATTCCCTTCCATAGGTCTACCCTCTGACTCTCTTTCATTTCTGGCATTGCCATGACCCAGATGTTTCTTTTACTGGGTTTTCCTTTTTTGTTGTTATTTAAAGAAAGTAATTCCCAATATCTCCAAAACACACTCTTTTTCTTAATACCTTAAACCCTCAAGCTAAATAGAATTTAAATGAACATATGGTGTTTTTATCAGAGTAGGGAAGGTGTTTTTTAATTTATATATAAAAAGGTAAAAATATAACCATGTAATTAAAGTCATATTAGTTTGGATATCTTTGTTAGAAAACTTGAATGCAACTTGAATGCAAACTTGAGGGAAAATTATTCATCCTCTCCATGTATGCAGTTCTCTCAATTCTGATACCTATAAAGTAAATTTTTTCTAGCCCACCATTATCCATGTTTCCCTTCCACCACCTCTACTTTTTGTATATCACACAATTTGGTTGCATCAGCATTTATGAGTTATTTCTAATGAAAATGTTTAAATGCAATATTTATCATGTTAACAATATAATGTATAATAATACTGTGACCTAATGAAGAAAAATGGCACAAGTAAGCTGTATTCATAATTGCCTTTTAAACTGAATAAATACTAAGAGAATTGAGGTGCTAAGCATGCTCAGTTTATCCTTACTGATTGTGTGTACTTGGTGACATTACCTTCTAATACCTATTAAGGCTAGATTATTAACTGTGCTGTGTTGTTTATCTAAACACGATTTGTGACCTTAAACTTCCCGTTTGTTCTCATCGAAGCTCACATTAGGAGCCAAATTTAATATGTTTTTCCCCTAGTACTAGTGCTTACAGAAACCCATATTCCCTGATATTTAGAAAACAGTGTTACCCACAAAAGCCATTAACATCTAAAGAGATTAAATTAAAATTCATTTAAAGGCCTCAGACGTCCATGGAACATTCTTATTTTAAGATTTCAGTGTAAGATGAATTTTCCCCAAATTCCTGATGAATTTTTAAAAATCTAATAGGAGTTAAACTCATCTAAACCCAGTGTTTCTTCCCCTCTTCTTCTTCTTCCTAAGAGATGCTGAAATAGCAGCCCAGTTGGGAAATTTGACTAATTGTACAGGTAGACATTCTGATATAAAAATGCTCTTATTAATCTAAATTCAGCTGGGAAACTAGTTTCCCTTCTCTTATCTTGCTTTTGGCTGGGGGAGCCATGGAGCTGAGAACCAAAAGCTTAATATCCTAACTATTAATCTACTTGCTTTTTAAAACAAATTCTGAAAGTGTTGTATATTCACTTTTGCCAAATAATTCCTGTAGGATTTGCCTAGGCTCTTAAAATGTCAAAAAAAAAAAAAACCCTGCCCAAAACAAATAAGTTAAATATTTATAATATATCCTTATTCATATAGCAGTGGACCTAAGATCATATTTGAAGAATGTAAAAATCACATCAACTAAAACTAGTAGGAGATGGAAGAAGAAATTTAGATTAGACAAAGTAGAGACATCATTTAGGTGGCATTTGTGAAGTGATGTTATATCTTAGGATCAGAAAAGGAGTGCGAAATATGGACAATAAACACTCTGGCTAGAAATATGCAGTCTCTGCCACAAACATATAAATAGCTCTCTTGTTACAGGGGTCAGAGAATTTGAATGAGAAGAACAATGCTCTTTTACTAAAGGGCATTAGTTGTAATTCAGAAGATTTTGATATTAAAATACGGACTCTGGAATCACACCTGTATTCAATTCCATCTGTCTTTTCTAATTGTGCAACCTTGAACACATTCCTTATGACTTCAGTTTCATAATCTGTGAAATGGGGATAAAAATTGTACACATTTCACATGGCTTTTATGTAGATTGCTTCACATATGGCCTAGAACATGGCAAACACTCCATACTGGTAACTGCTGTAATAATAACATTGTTAATAGTCATAGTAATTATAACAATGGTAATATATATCATTATTAAAATCCTAAGGCGAAAGGATTGTTCTTTCCCTTTTTTTTTTTAAGTGTGTGAAGTTGCTTTTTCTCTTTTCTAACTCTGCAGAACTCTATCAGCTGGAGTCCTTTGCAGAGCTAGGACAGTTCTACCATAATTAGCCAAGATAGAGGCAAATGGGAAAGTCCTCTTGGGATTACATTGCACCGTCATCAACTACTAAATTGGTGCCCTTTAATAAAATTTATAGCATTGAATGTATATTGAATGTATATTCTGCCAGACTCAGTTTTTGTGCTCTCCTTTTGGGAACTTAAAACTTTCTTAATTAAGGCTTTGTTGTTGTTTTTGTTGTTTTGTTTTTTAATCAAGAAACAAAAAACACCCAAAGGCAGGAAGACTTTGTTTCTGGTTCTCTTGTCCTGAAATGTCATTTCCTACTCTGTTCTCCCATAACTTGTCCATCTAGCTAACTCCTTTCTGTCTTTTAAATCTTAGTGTAAGAGTTACTCCCCTTTAAGAAGCGTTTTTCAGTCTCCACAGTTGGATTACATCTCTCTTCTCTGATTTCCTATATCATCACACTTATACCCTAGATCTTAACCATTTGTATACCTCTCTCTTTAGATTGTGAGTTCTTTAAGGGCGGAGTATTTAATATCTGTATCGCTTGTAGACAGCAGATTCTTAATAATTCTTGTAGATCAAAGTAGAAACCAAAATAGCCAATAAACATAAAAAAAGGTGCTCAATAGCATTTCTTATCAGGGATATGCAAATTTAAGCCCAATGAGATACCCATGCATACCTACAAGAATGGCTAAGATGAAGAAGACTGACCATACCAAGTTTTAACAAGTTTTAGATAGTATGGAGAGCAACTAAAGATTTTATACACTGCTGGTGGGAGAGTAAATTGGTTTGACCACTTGGGAAAACCATTTGGCAGTACCTAGTAAAGCTAAACAGCTGTCTACCTAATGATCCAACAATTCCCCTTCTAGGTATATACCCAAGAGGAATCAATGAAAAGACAGTACAAGAATGTTTGTAGTATCTTTATTCATAATAGTTCCCAAGTGGAAGCACCACAAATGTTCATCAGTAGTAGGACAGATGAAGAGACAGTGGTATATTCTAACAACAGTAGAAAAAAACCAACTCCTATATACTCAGCAACATGGATCATTCTTAAAAACGTTATGTTGAGTGCAAGAAGCAAGACACAAGAGAATAGATATTATAAGATTTTATTTATATGAAGTTCAAGAACAAGACAAAGTAATATATGGTAGTAATTGTGATACACTTAAAATCATGATTACCTCTAAAGGAAGAGGGTAGACGGGGAATGGGATTTGAGGAACCTTTTGGGGTGATGGAAATGTTATACGTGGTCATCTAAGTGGTGGTTATATAGCAGTATACAAAATTCATCAAGCTATGCACTAAGATTTGTACACTTTATTGTATAAAAATTATATCTTTAAGAAAACACTAAAATATCTTTCAGAATCTTAAATCCCTAATAAACAAACTTAAGCTTCCCTCCATATTCTTTTGCAGCTCTTGTTCATTTACTGAATTACGTATATTTCAACAACTGTCTTAAGTGTATTTCACTCCAAGATGTTTAGATTTGGTAAACCAACCTGTAGTAAAGATACTTTAGAGTTATATCAGTAGGAATGTCAAAGTAAGGACATACAAAAATACCCTGCTCTATAAAAGCTATGAGAACACTATGTGACAAAAAATTGTCACAATCAATGTTTTCAGAACAATGGAAATTAATGAAAGGCTAGCAACAATATGAGGAGTGTTTATATAAGATAACTGGCCAAATCTCAGTAATAATGATGAGCTTTACGGTATTTTAGTTTGTCTTAGATCCATCGCCATTTCCCCAGCGATGTGGCAGCCTCAAAATTCAATACCTTTACGACGGGCAGAGTCAAGATGGCAGAGTAGGAGGGTGCAGAGTTTGTGTCTCCTCACAACTAGGGCACCTACCAGGCTCTGGTGGGGGAGCTCAGACACCTAAGGGGACAAAAGGAACCCCTGAGCGACTGAGTAGGATGCTGGGGGATGGAGGGGGAGGAGAAGTGGAGGCAGGATGGGACTGGTGCCTCTGAGGGGCGGCTGGGGGAGGGGAGGGGTTCTCACAATAGGGAGGAGCCCACCCACGGGGAGGGGATCAACAGGGATGGGGAGAGATCTTTGGGGGATCGGAGAATCAGAGGGAAACATGGCGAGCATTTCCCCCATCCACTTGGCCTCTGGGAAGCCAGCTGGGGTCCCAGGCCAAAACCTCTGCAGTCTAATGCCTCCCCACAGCCGTGCTGAGCCTAAGCCCCACCCCCAACCCCACCAGGGCCTTTTCTGGCTGAGCGGGTCCTGAGCCTAGCCCCCAACCCCCACCTAAGACCTACCCAGCAAAGATCTCATTCAGATTAGACAGAGAAATCAAAAACTTTACAGACAAGCAAAAGCTCAGAGAATTAAGCACCACCAAACCAGCTTTATAACAAATGCTAAAGGAACATCTCTAGACAGGAAACACAAGAGAAGAAAAAGACCCACAAAAAAAAACCCAAAACAATTAAGAATGGTAACAGGAATATACATATCAATAATTACCTTCAATGTAAATGGATTAAATGCTCCAACCAAAAGAAACAGACAGGCTGAATGGATTAAAAAACAAGACCCATATATATCCTGTCTACAAGAGACTCACTTCAGACCTAGGGTCACATACAGACTGAAAGTGAGGGGATGGAAAAAGATATTCCATGCAAATGGAAATCAAAAGAAAGCTGGAGTAGCAATTCTCATGTCAGACAAAATAGACTTTAAAATAAAGACTGTTTCTAGAGATAAGGAAAGACACTCATAATCAAGGGATCAATCCAAAAAGAAGATATAACAATTATAAATATTTATGCACCCAATATAGGAGCACCTCAATACATAAGGCAAATGCTAACAGCCATAAAAGGAGAAATTGACAGTAACACAATAATAGTAGGGGACTTTAATACCCAACTTACACCAATGGACAGATCAGACAGAAAATTAATAAGGAAACACAAGTTTAAATGACACAATAGGCCAGATAGATTTAATTGATATTTATGGGACATTCCTCCTGAAAGCAGCAGAATACACTTTCTTCTCAAGTGCACATGGAACATTCTCCAAGATACATCACATCTTGGGTCACAAATCAAGCCTCAGAAAATTAAAGAATATTGAAATCATATTTTCTGACCACAATGCTATGAGATTACAAATCAATTACAGGGAAACAACTGTAAAAAACCACAAACATATGGAGGCTAAATACTGTGCTGCTAAATAACCAAGAGATCACTGAAGAAATCAAAGAGGAAAAAAAAATACTTAGAAAAAAATGACAATGAAAACACGACGACCCAAAACCTATGAGATGCAGCAATAGCAGTTCTAAACGGGAAATTTATAGCAATACAGTCTCACCTCAAGAAGCAAGAAAAATCTCAAATAAACAATCTAACCTTACACCTAAAGCAACTAGAGGAAGAAGAACAAAGAAAACCCAAAGTTAGTAGAAGGAAAGGAATCATGAAGATCAGAGCACAAGTAAATGAAATAGGAACAAAGAAAACAGTAGCAAAGATCAATAAAACTAAAAGTTGGTTCTTGGAGAAGATAAACAAAATTGATAAACCTTTAGCCAGACTTATCAAGAAAAAAAGGGAGAGGACTCAAATCAATAAAATTAGAAATGAAAAAGGAGAAATTAAAACTGACATGGCAGGAATATAAAGGATCATAAAAGACTACTATAAGCAACTATATGCCAATAAAATGGACACCTGGAAGAAATGGACAAACTCTCAGAAAGGTACAATCTCTCAAGACTGAACCAGGAAGAAATAGAAAACATGAAAAACAAGTTACAAGTAATGAAATTGAAACTGTGATTTTAAATCTTCCAACAAACAAAAGTCCAAGACCAGATGTCTTCACTGGTGCATTCAGTCAAACATTTATAGAAGAGCTAACACCCATCCTTCTCAAACTCTTCCAAGAAATTGCCGACAGAGGAACACTCCCAAGCTCATTCTATGAGGCAACCATCACTGTGATACCAAAACCAGACAAAGATGTCACACAAAAAAAGAAAATTACAGGCCAATATCAGTGATGAACATAGACACAAAATCCTCAACAAAATACTAGCAGAGAGAATCCAACAAAACGGTAAAAGGACCATACACCATGATCAAGTGTGATTTATCCCAGGGTTGCAAGGATTCTTCAATATATGCAAATCAATCAATGTGATACAGCATATTAACAAACTGAAGAATAAAAACCATATGATCATGTCAATAGATGCAGAAAAAGCTTTTGACAAAATTCAACACCCATTTATGATAAAAACTTTCCAGAAAGTGAGCATAAAGGGAACCTACCACAAAATAATAAAGGGGACGTATGACAAACCCACATCAAATGTCATTCTCAATGGTGAAAAACTGAAAACATTTCCTCTAAGATCAGGAACAAGACAATGATGTACACTCTTGCCACTGTTATTCAACATAGTTTTGGAAGTCTTAGCCACAGCAGTCAGAGAAGAAAAAGAAATAAACAGAATCCAAATTGGAAAAGAAGGAGTAAAACTGTCCGTTTGCAGATGACATGATACTATACATAGAAAATCCTAAAGACTCCACCAGAAAACTAGTAGATCTAATCAATGAATTTGGAAATGTTGCGGTATACAAAATTAATGCACAGAAATCTCTTGCATTCCTATACACTAACAACAAAATATCAGAAAGAAAATTTAAGAAAACACTCCCATTTACCATTGCAACAAAAAGAACAAACTACCTAGGAATAAACCTACGTAAGGAGGCAAAAGACCTATGCACAGAAAAGTATAAAACACTGATGAAAGAAATCAAAGCTGACACAAACATATGGAGAGATATACTGTGTTCTTGGATGGGAAGAATCAGTATTGTGAAAATGACTATACTATCCAATCTACAGATTCAGTGCAATCCCTATGAAATTACCAATGACATTTTTCACAGAATTAGAACAATAACTTTTACAATTCATATGGAAACATAAAAGACCCCGAATAGCCAAAGCAATCTTGAGAAAGAAAAACAGAGCTGGAGGAATCAGGCTCTGTGACTTCAGACTATACTACAAAGCTACAGTTATTAAGACAGTATGGTACTGGCACAAAAAACAGAAATATAGATCAAGGGAACAGGATAGAAAGCCCAGAGATAAACCCATGCACATATGGTCACCTAATCTGTGACAGAGGAGGCAAGAACATACAATGGAGAAAAGGCAACCTCTTCAATAAGTGGTGCTGGGAAAATTGGACAGCTACATGTAAAAGAATGAAATTAGAACACTCCCTAACACCATACACAAAAATAAACACAAAACGGATTAAAGACCTAAATGAAAAACTGAACACTATAAAACTCTTAGAGGAAAACATAGGAAAAACACTCTTTGACATATATCACAGCAAGATCCTTTTTGACCCACCTCCTAGAGTAATGGAAATAAAAACAAAAATAAACAAATGGGACCTAATGAAACTTACAGGCTTTGCACAGCATAGGAAACCATAGTCAAGACGAAAAGACAACCCTCAGAAAGGGAGAAAATATTTGCAAGCAACGCAACTGAGAAGGAATTAATCTCCACAGTATACTAACAGCTCATGCGGCTTAGTATCAAAAAAACAACCCAGTCCAAAAATGGGTGGAACACCTAAATAGACATTTCTTCAAAGAAGATATACAGATTGCCAACAAACACATGAAAGGATGCTCAACATCACTAATCATTAGAGAAATGCAAATCAAAACCACAGCGTGGTATCACCTCACACCAGTCAGAATGGCCATCATTAAAAAATCTACAAACAATAAATGCTGGAGAGGGTGTGGAGAAAAGGGAACCCTCTTGCACTGTTGGTGGGAATGTAAATTGATACAGCCACTATGGAGAACAGTATGGAGGTTCCTTAAAAAACTAAAAATAGAATTACCATATGACCCAGCAATCCCAGTACTGGGCATTTACCCAGAGAAAACCATAATTCAAAAAGACACATGTACCCCAGTATTCATTGCAGCACTGTTTACAGTAGCTGGGACATGGAAACAACCTAAATGTCCATCAATAGAGGAATGGATAAAGAAGATGTGGTACATATATACAATGAAATATTACTCAGGAATAAAAATGATCAAAACTGGATCATTTGTAGAGATGTGGATGGACCTAGAGTCTGTCATACAGAGTGAAGTAAGTCGGAAAGGGAAAAACTAATATCGTACATTAACGCATGTATGTGGAATCTAGAAAAATTGTACAGATGAACCTATTTGAAGGGCAGGGATAGACACATAGATATAGGGAATGGACGTCTGGACATGGAAGAGGAATGGGAGCATGGGGTGAATTGGGAGATTAGAATTGACATATATACACTACTTTGCATCAAATAGCTGGTGGGAATCTGTGGTATAGCACAGGGAGCTCAGCTCGGGGCTCTGTAATAACGACCTTGATGAGTGGGATGGGGGGAGGGGTAGGAGGTCCAAGAGGGAGGGGATATAGGTATACATAAAACTGATTCACTTCGTTGTACAGCAGAAACTAGCCTAACATTGTAAAGCAATTATACTCCAATAAAAAGAAAAATGGACAAGGCTTTGGTAGACTGGCCAAGAAGAAAAGGCTGAAATTACTAAAATAAAGAATGAAAGAAAGAGAATTATAAGGGAATATTATGAACAAGTGTATTCCGACAAACTACATAATTTAGAAAACATGGACAAATTTCTAGGAAGATACAAACTACCAAAACAGACTCGAGTAGAAACAGAAAGTATGACTAGAACTATAACAAGTGAAGAGTTTTAATTACTAATTAAAAACAACAAAAAAAAAAAAACAAAGAAAAAACCTTCCCAGAAAGAAAAGCCTTGGCCCAAATGACTTTACTGGTGAATTCTATCAAATATTTAAAGAATTAGCACAAGTTCTGACAAATTCATCCAAAAAGTAGACAAGGAGGTGACAATTCCCTATTTATTCTCTGAAGCTAGGATTACCCTTATACAAAAACCAGAAAAACACTTGCCAGGAAAACTACAGACTGGTACCTCATAAATACAGATGCAAAAAATACTTAATAAAATACTAGCCACTGACTCCAACAACATATTTAAAAAGTTATAATCCATTACCAAGTGGTATTTATCCCAGGAATGCAAAGTTGGTTCAATTTTTCAAAATCTTTCAACACCATATTAATAGAATAAAGGACAAAGTCTACATGGTCATCACAATAGATGCAGAAAAAGCATTTGACCAAATTTAGCACCCTTTCTTGATAAAACAATTTAAAAAACTAGGATTAGAAGGGAACTTCCTCACCTAATAAAGGGCATCTATAAAAAAAACTAGAGCCAACATCATTCTTAAATGGTGAAAGACTGAAAGTTTTCTCCTTAAGTTTAGGAACAAATAAGACAAAGTTATTTACCTTCACCACTTTTAAGTGACTTTTTACCTGAGTTTCTAGCAAGGGAAATTAGGTAAGAAAAGTAATAAAACTCATCCTGATTAGAAGAGAAGTAAAGCTATCTCTGTTCACAAATGACATTATCTTTTCCTTTTTGGGGGGGCTTACTATTAATTGTCCACTTTTTAAATTACATTATCCTTGTGAATAGATAAGCCAGACATATTCTATTGATAGGGATATTGAGGTACAAGTTGGAAATGTTTAGGAAAAAAATTCAGGTATAATTGATTTACAGTATTACATTTCAAGTGTATAACAGGTATTCACAGTTTTTAAAGCTTATATAACCCATTTATAGTTATTATTAAATATTTGCTATCTTAACACGTGCTGTATAATATATCGTTGTAGCTTATTTATTTTATACATAGTAGCTTGTACCTCTTACTCCTCCACCCCTATGTTGTCCCTCCCCTCTTCCATTTCCCCATTGGTAACCTCTAGTTTGTTTTCTATATGTTAGTCTCCTTCTTTTTTCTTATATTGACTAGATTTTTATTTTTTAGATTCCATATATAAGCTATATCATACAGTATTTGTCTTTGACTTATTTTACTAAGCATAATACCCTCCAATTCAATCCATGTTGTTGCAAATTGCAAAATTTTGTTCCTTTTTATGGCTGAGTTGTATGCCATTGTATACATATACCATATCTTCTTTATCCATCCATTGGTTGATGGACACTTAAATTGCTTCCATATCTTGTCTATTGTAAACAGTGTTGTTATGAACATTAGGGTGCATGTATCTTTTCAAATTAGTGTTTTTGTTTTCTTTGGTATATACCAATGAGTGGAATTGCTGGAGCATATGGTAGTTCTATTTTTAGTTTTTTGAGGAACTGCCATACACTTTTCCATAATGGATGCAAAAATTTACATTCCCACCAACAGGGAAAGAGGGTTCCCTTTTCTCTACACCCTCTCCAGCATTTATTGTTTGCAGATTTTTTGATGATGGCCATTCTGACTGGTGTGTGGTGATACCTCACTGCAGTTTTGATTTGCATTCCTCTAATGATTAATGATGTTGAGCATCCTTTCATGTGTTTGTTGGCAATCTGTATATCTTCTTTGGAAAAATGTCTATGTAGGTCTTCTGCCCAACTTTGGATTTGGTTGTTTGTTTTTTTGATATTGAACTGCATGAGCTGCTTATAAATTTTGGAGATTAGTACTTTGTCAGTTGTTTCATTTGCAAATATTTTCTCCCATTCTGACGGTTGTCTTTTAGTTTTGTTTATGGTTTCCTTTGCTGTGCAAGCACTTTTAAGTTTCATTAGGTCCCATTTGTTTATTTCTGTTTTTATTTCCATTTCTCTAGGAGGTGGGTCAAAAAGGATCTTGCTGTGATTTATGTCATAGAGCATTCTATGTTTTCCTCTAAGTGTTTTATAGTGTCTGGTCTTACATTTAGGTCTTTAATCCATTTTAAGTTTATTTTTGTGTATGGTGTTAGGGAGTGTTCTAATTTCATTCTTTTACATGTAGCTGTCCAGTTTTCCCAGCACCACTTACTGAAGAGGCTGTCTTTTCTCCATTGTATATTCTTGCCTCCTTTATCAAAAATAAGGTGACAGTATGTGCGTGGGTTTATATCTGAGTTTTCTATGCTGTTCTATTAATCTATATTTCTGTTTTTGTGCCAGTACAATACTGTCTTGATTACTGTAGCTTTGTAGTATAGCCTGAAGTCCAGGAACCTGATTCCTCCAGCTCCGTTTTTCTCTCTCATGATTTCTTTGGCTCTTCGGGGTCTTTTGTGTTTCCATACAAATTGTGAAATTTTTTGTTCTAGTTCTGTGAAAAATGCCATTTGTAGTTTTATAGGGATTGCACTGAAACTGTAGATTGCTTTGGACAGTATAGTCATTTTCACAGTGTTGATTCTTCCAATCCAAGAACACAGTATATCTTTCCATCTGTTTGTATCATCTTTAATTTCTTCATCAGTGTCTTATAGTTTTCTGCATACAGGTCTTTTGTCTCATTAGGTAGGTTTATTCCTAGGTATTTTATTCTTTTTGTTGCAATGGTAAATGGGAGTGTTTCCTTAACTTCTCTTTCAAATTTTTCATCTTTAGAGTATAAGAATGCAAGAGATTTCTGTGCATTAATTTTGTATCCTGCTACTTTACCAGATTCATTGATTACCTTAGTAGCTTTCTGGTAGCATCTTTAGGATTCTCTATGTATACTATCATGTCATCTGCAAACAGTGACAGCTTGACTTCTTCTTTTCCAATTTGGATTCCTTTTATTTCTTTTTCTTCTCTGATTGCTGTGGCTAAAACTTCCAAAACTATGTTGAATAATAGTGGTGAGAATGGGCAGCCTTGTCTTGTTCCTCATCTTAGTGGAAATGGTTTCTGTTTATGTGTCTGTTTTCTTGCCAGTAACATACTGTTTTGATTACTGTAACTTTGCAATACAGTTTGAAGTCAGGTAACATGATACCTCCAACTCTTTTCATTTTTCTCAAGATTGTTTTGCCTATTCAGGGTCTTTTGTAGTCCATAGAAAATTTAAAATTATTTGCTCTAGTTCTGTAAAAAATTCCATTGGTATTTTTTATAGAGATTGCATTGAACCTGTAGATTGCCTTAGGTACTATGGTCATTTTAACAATATTGATTCTTCTTGTTTTTGAACATGGTATATCTTTCCATGTGTTTGTGTTAGCTTCAGTTTCTTTCATCAGTTTCTTACAGTTTTCCAACACAGGTCTTATACCTCCTTAGGCAGGTTTATTCCTAGATATTTCATTCTTTTTTATGCAGTTGTAGGTAGAATTGTTTCCTTAACTTCTCTTTCTGAGAGTTCATTGTTAGTGTATAGAAATGCAACAGATTTCTTTATATTAATTTTGTATGCTACAACTTTACCAAATTCATTGATGATTTCTGATAGTTTCCTGGTGGTGTCCTTAGGATTTTCTGTGTATAGTAACATGTCTTCTGCAAACAGTTTTACTTTCTCCTTTCCAATTTGGATTCCTTTTATTTCTGTTTCTTCTCTGCTTGCTGTGGCTACGACTTCCAATACTATGTTGAATAGAACTGGTGAGAGTGGGAATCCTGGTCTGATTCTTGATCTTAGAGAATGTGCTTTCAGCTTTTCACTTTGAACATGATGTTAGCTGTGGGCTTATCATACATGGCCTTTATTATGTTGAGGTATTTTCCCTCTATACCCAGTTTTTGGAGAGTTTTTATCATAAATGCATGTTGAATTCTACCATAAGATTTTTTTCTGCATCTGTTGAGATGATCATATGGCTCTTAATCTTCAGTTTGTGAATATGGTGTAGCACCTTGATAGTTCTGCAGATATTGAAAAATCCTTGCATCCCTGTGATAAATCCCACTTGATCATGGTGTATGGTCGTTTAAATGTATTGTTGGATTTGGTTTGCTAATATTTTGTTGAGGTTTTTTGTGTCTATATTCATCAGGTTTATTGGCTTGTTATTTTTTATTTATTTATTTTTTTTGATATCTTTGTCTGGTTTTGGTGTCAGGGTGATTCTGGCCTCATAGAATGAGTTCAGAAGCATTCCTTCCTCTACAGTTTTTTGGAATAGTTTCATCTGATCATGGACTTTGGTTTGTTAGGAGGTTTTGGGGTTTTTTTGTGTGTATGTGAGTGTGTGTGTGGTTTTTTGTTTTCTTTTTCCTGATTCAATTTCATTACTCATAATTGGTCTCTTCATATTTTCTGTTTCTTCCTGGTTCAGTCTTGGCAAACTATTGTCTATTTGCCTTTGCTGATGAGCTTTTTCTGTGTATAATTTTTATGTTTCTGGTCGTAGCCTTTCCTTTTTTGCTTAGAGAAGTCCCTTTATCATGTCTTGCAAAGCTGGTTTGATGCTGAACTCTTTTAGCTTTTGCTTGTCTTTAAAACTTTTGATCTTTTTATCAAATCTGAATGAGAGCCTTACCAGGTAGTGTTCTTGGTTGTAGGTTTTTTCTTTTCATCATTTTAAATTTCTTGTGCCACTCCCTTCTGGCCTGCAGGGTTTCTTCTGAAGAGACAGCTGAAAGCTTTATGGGAATTCCCTTTTATGTAACTTGTTGCTTTTTCCTTGCTGCTTTTAATGTTCTCTGTTTATCTTTAATTTTTTTCATTTTAGTTACAATATGCCTTGGTGTGTTCCACTTTAGGTTTTCTTTGGGACTCTCTGTAATTCATGGGCTTGGATGTCTCTTTCCTTTCCCAGATTAAATAAGCTTTCAGCTATTATGTCTTCAAATATGTTCTCAGCACCTTTCTCTATCCCTTCTCCTTCTGGGACCCATATAATGCAAATGTTAGTGCACTTGTTTCCCAGGGATCTCTTAAACTGTCCTCATTTCTCTTCATTCTTTTTTCTTTTTGCTGTTCATTATCAATTATTTACACTACTCTGTCTTCCAGCTCACTGATTCATTACTCTGTATCATTTAGTCTACTGTTGATTCCTTCTAGTGTATTTTTTGTTTGTTATTGTATTCTTTATCTCTGTTTGTTGTCCTTTATATTTTCTAACTCTTTGTTAACAACTTCTAACTTCTTGCTCTATGTAGCCATTTTCTCCCAAGTTTTTTGATCATCATTATGATTGTTACCCTGAACTCTTTCTCAGATAAACTGCCTATCTCCTCTCCACTTAGTTCTTCTGGAATTTTGTCTTCTTACTTCATTTGGAACATGTTCCCCTATTGCCTCATTTTGCCTAACTTGCTGTTTTTATTTCTATGTGTCGGGTAGGTTGGTTACATTCCTAACCTTAGAGAAGTGGCCTTTTGTAGGGGATGTTCCATGCATCCCACCAGTGCACTCCCGTCCTGTCACCAGAGCTATATGCTCTAGGGGTGTCCCCTATGTGGACTGTGTTGTTCTTTCTGTTTTGTGGGCTGACTACTGTGGGTTGTCTGGTAGGCTTGGTTGACCCCTGGTCTGTTTGGTTGCCAAGCTGTGCCTTGTGCAGAGGTTGCTGTCATTGGTTGGCAGGGCTGCATCATGAGGCAGCTGGCTGCAGAACCCTTGGGACCCCTGGGGTTAGTGCTGTCTCACTAGTGGGCAGATTTGGGGTCCTGGAGATGCTGGGGATGCTGCCCACCCACTAGTAAGTGAAGCCAGGCCCGGGGCTAGTGTCGGCCCACTAGTGGGCAGAGCTGGATCTTGGAGTCTGGCTACAGGGCCCAGGGTTTCCAGCACTGGACTGCTGGTGGTTGGGACCAGTTCCTGACACAGCTGACTGAGGGGTCCAGCATGTCCCAAAGCTTGCAGTGGCCTACTAGTGTGTGAGGCCATGGCCCAGCCAGTCCCAGGGCTGGTGGGTGAGGCTTTTCCAGAGGCTAGGTCAGTCTCACAGATGATGGAGGGCCAGGGTCCAGCTGCTCTCAGGGCAAGATATGGCCTGCTGGTTGGTGGGCTAGGTCTGCAGGCTGAAGCAGGCTTACTGGTGGGTGGGGTCAAGATCCAGCCTGTCCCAGGGCAGGAACTGCCCTGATGGTGGGTGGGCTGGGTTCACAGACTGTGGGGCTGTTTATCTTGCTGTTGGTATCTGCCTCCTGGTGGTGAGGCTGGTCTGGAGTCTAGAGCAGGCTAGCTAGTGGGCAGGGCCAGTGATTCTGGGGCCTATGCCTGCCCACCCGGAGGTGAAGCTGTGTCCTGGGGTCTCTGGCTGCAGGACCCTGTGGGTCCCAGGTATAGTCCCTATAAACTGGTGTGTGTTGTCTGGTCCTTGGCCCTCTGGTGGGTATCTGGGGGTGGCTGTTGGCTCAGGGATCTTAAGGCAGCCTGTCTGATTGTGAGTTGGACTGTGTCACCACCCAGTTATTTGCTTGGCCTAAGGCATCCCAGTACTGGTGCCTCCAGGCTATTGGGCAGGGGTGGACCTGGATCCTGAGGCTAATAAGCTAGAGGGAGGATTCCAAAATAGCACTTGCCAGCAGCAGTGTCCACATGGTAGAATGAGCTCCCCAAAATGGCTGCTGCCAGTGTCTGTGTCCTCAGGGTAAAATGCAGTTACCTTCTGCCTCTCCAGGAGACTCTCTAGATTAGCGGGTATGTCTGACTCTGGCTTCTTTCACATTAATGCTTCGTCCCTGGATCCCAGAGCGTGTGAGATTTTCTGTGTGTCCTTTGCATGGAGTCTCTATTTCCCCCAGCCCTGTGGGACTCCCAAAAGTAAGCTCCTTTGGCCTTCAAAGCCAAATGTTTCAGAGGTTTGTCTTTCCAGTGCAGGAACCCCAGGCTGGGAGGCCCACTATGGGGCTCAGACCCCTCACTCCTTTGGGAGAACCTCTGCAATTGTAATTATTCTCCCGTTTGTGGGTTGCCTACCTGGAGGTATGGGACTTGACTATATCATGACTTCACCCTTCCTACCCATCTTGTTATAGTTCCTTCTTTATATCTTTAGCTGTAGAAGATCTTTTCTGGTAGGTTCCAGTCTTTTTGTTTGATGGTTGTTCTGTAAATAGTTGTAATTTTGTTATGCCTGTGAGAGGAAGTGAGCTCAGTGTCTTTCTAAAATCTGTCATCTTGGCCTATCTCCCAGATGACATTATTTTGCATCTAGAAAATCCTGTGGAATCCACAAGAAAATTATTAGAGCTAATAAATGAGTACAGGAAAGCTGTAGGATGCAAGTACAATATACAAATATTATTTGTGTTTTTTTTACTCTAGCTGTGAACAATATGAAAATGAAATTACAAAGACAATTCCATTTGCAATAGTGTCAAAAAGAATAAAATATTTAGGAATAAATTTAACAAAAAAGTGTAAGATTTTTCTACAACAAAAATCTGTAAAATATAATTTTAAGAAATTAAAGAGTGCCTAAATAAATGAAAAGATCCATGTTCATGGATTGAAAACATAATACTTCTAGATGGAAATAGTTCTGAAATTCATCTATAGCTTCACTGCAGTCTCTGAAGATGTTCCAAAACTGATGTGGAAAACTCTGTGAATATACTAAAAGCCATTGAATTTTACAGTTTGAATGGATGAATTATATGGTATGTGAATTATATCTCAATAAGGCAGTTATAAAAAAACAAATGGACAAAGCATTTGAATAGAATAGACATAGAATAGATATACAGTGGCCAATAAGCATATGAAAACGCACTAAACATTATTTGTCATTAAGGAAATGTAATGCAAACTACAGTGAAATACTACTTCATACCCACTAGGATGGCTGTAATCAAACAGATGAGCAATAATGACAAGTAGTGGTGAGTATGTGGAAATAGTGAATGGAACCTTCCTACTTTGCTGTTGGGAGTGTAAAATGGTGCATCTGCTTTGGAAAACAGCTGGCAGTTTCTCAAAAAATTGAACATAGGTTTACCATATGATCCAGTAATTCCAGCAGGTATATATCCAAGTTAATGGAAAACATGTCTATGCAAAAAGTTGTACATGAATGTTCATGGCAGCATTATTCATAATAGTTAAAAGTGCAAAGGACCCCCAGTAGTCCATTAACTGAAGAATGGATAAATAAAATGTGGTTTATTCATACAATGGAATAGTGTTCAGTCATAAAAAGAAATAAAGTACTAATACATACTACAACATGGATGAATCTTGAAAACCTTATGCTAAGTGGAAGGTTCCAGACACAAAAGGCTACATATTATATGATTCCTTTTACATGAAGTGTCCAAGATAAACACATTCATAGAGACAGGAAGTAGATTAGTTGGTTTCTAGGGGCTGAGGGCAGGGGGAATGAGTAAGGCTGTAAAGCTTACAGAGGTTTCTTTTTGGAGTGATGAAATATTCTGGAATTAGATATTAGTTATGATTGCACAACTTTGTAAACGTGCTAAAACCCACTGAATTGTATACTTTAACAGGGTGAATTTTATGGTATGGTGAGTTGTATTTCAACAAGAACCACCAAAACATAAACACCTTAAAGATACAACTTGCTGCTGGCATAGCTTGAAGCCACCAGCCTATATCTGTGTAAATCAAAATCTGGATTCCAGTATGTGTGTAAAAAGTTCTCAGTATAATTGACCGCAGTAAAATAGTGCACTAATAATGTTCTTTTGGGTGGCAAGGTGCCTGAGTGTCCAGCACAGTCCTGGTGTGTTCTGTCAGTGGATTGTTGGAAAAGAGTATTAGGGTAGTGCATGTTATGGTTCAGGTTTTTGTTTTTGTTTTGTTTGTTTTTGTTTATTTTTTGGTTTAAACTATTTAAAGACAGTCATGGTATTTCTGACATCTCCTTATTCCAGGGGTGTGGCATGAAGAATGATTGAAAGTTTCCCTAGTAAATGTCTTTCCCAGTAATTGCTATCCCTAACAGTGTTAGAATTTTCTAAAATTAATTAATTAATTAATTAATTTCTTTGGCTGCGTTGGGTCTTCATTGCTGCGTGCAGGCTTTCTCTAGATGCAGTGAGCGGGGGCTACTCTTCGTTGCGGTGTGCGGGCTTCTCATTGCAGTGGATTCTCTTGTTGCAGAGCATGGTCCGTAGTCATGTGGGCTTCAGTAGTTGTGGTGCATGGGCTTAGTTGCTCCATTGCATGTGGGATCTTCCCAGACCAGGGCTCGAACCCGTGTCCCTTGCATTGGCAGGCGGATTCTTAACCACTGCGCCACCAGGGAAGTCCCTCTATTTTGTTTTTAAGAATTTTCTGTGGAAAACACAGCAAAGCCTAATTCGAGGTGCTTAAAGTTTGTTCTTAATTTTGTTAAAGATTTGTCACATTATAAGCTATTGAAGCATATTTGTTTTCAGCTTTATTTCTAGAATTAATTTAGAGAATTATGACTTTTTCTTTACAACCAATCAACAAAGCCACCAGGTACCCAATAAACAAGGTTCTGGGGGAACACATGTATCATCAAAAATGGAACTGAGTCCTGGTCTGCCAACTCAACTATCTACTTGAAAAGAATGTCTGTTAAGCCCTCTATGAAAAAGAAATTATTATATTTATAGTGGGAAGTTAGAATTTTTTTATTCATTGCAGAGGCCACTTAAAAAAATTCACTAGAAGTTATCACTCAGATTCAATGTTATATACATCATATATTACTTGTTAGTCAAAGGATGGACAGTCCTAATGGTAAATTGGATGTGCAGGATGACCTTAGATGTTTGCCTTTATTGCACTTATTAGAGATTTCCAAATATGTGATTTTATGCAATTTGAGAAGTAGTATAGGATTCACTTATTGTTATTTTTTTCAGTTGTTTTTAAAAAACTAATGTTAGTTCAATTTCATTTGTAAATGTAAAACAAAGAGAAGCATTAGTCTAGGATTTCAGACTGAAAATGAACTTGAAACCCTAGGCTGAACAAATAAATAGGAGTAGTATTAATGGGTGATTTCTAGTCAGGAATCTCTGTTCTTTCATGAGAAATTCAAGACAACAAAGCTAGTTTCCCTAAATGCAGCCCATTCATTGAAGCCTACAAAGCCCCTGAGATAATGTCGGGCTTTTTCTCCCCTTTGGAATAAAAAAAGATGTCCCAAAAGGAAAGAAAAAAATGTGGTTCTAAATGAAATATCCATTCAAACTGTTGCCATGTAGTGCCTTGCAGCTTATCATTTTACCTTATTTTTTCACTGAATGACAGTTTTAGGTAATAGCTTAGATTCAACTCACGGGCTTTTACTAGTGCTGTGTGAAGCTGTAGAATCACATAATGGATCTAAGAATCTCAGGATTTGAGAGAGAGGGTATATTCTAATAATGCTTTAAAGGTTGACCAAAAAACCTCCGAAAATTTTGGTTTTCTCTTTGAAAAATTGCCTTAAATAAATTGTTTATGAGCCTTTAAAATTTTTTTCTGTTGCCTCTCTGAAAGGTTAAAACAGTTTTTGATAACTGTTATCATTCAAACTAGGTGGAAATATCTATCAAAATGCAGAGGGATCACTGTTTCCAAACTATGAGAGATTGGATGTCAGTAGTTAGTTGTATTATCATGTTAAATATTTATTTCTTATTTTTCTCACATTCTGAACCATTTTAGTATAAAGCAGCAAGGATCTAATAAAGCATAAAATCAGTCGTTTCAAATACACAGCCAACGCAGTGAAAGTCAGAGTGAGGAAAACCAAGTTGTTGCAAAACAACATAAAATTCATAACGGGAAAAAGAGGCTTTTGCCACAGATCACCTAGAGACCTTTCTGATGTGTATTTGCTATTTCTCTAAAATCGTTTTCCTACTATTTTGTTTCTAGATTTCCCATTATGTAAACCCTCGCCTTTGCTTAAATTATTGTGCTATTGGAAATATTTTTAATCTTGAGGAGAAATTTTCTTATATTTCTAGATTATGGTAAAAGGGTACTATTTTTCTCAATCTCAAATGCCAAAATCAAATGGGAATAGATCAAACTTGGGATGTTCAATCAAACAGATGATGGCCTTGACATATTCTTTCCAGAAAAGACTGAGAGAAAAACCATGTTTTCCTCTCTGCTCTCACCTCACTAAACTTTCCCTCTTTTTTAGTATTCTCTTGGGGAGATTTCCTTTTTACACTGGAACTCTTGCCTTGGAAATTTACCATTTCCTAAGTGGTGTCATCTGTTAAAATCATTTCAGTGTTGCGTTCTTCAACACTGAGAAGTAGATACTATCCTCATCTTTCATGTTGGAAACTGAGACCTGAAAGGTTAATCGAATTGCTCAGGATCACATAGTAATCGACAACCTTGCGATTTAATTCTTCAGACCTGATACTGACTTACCCAGAATGTTGTCTGTAGTGTAGATCTTCACAATTTTCGAGCAGCAATATAATCTCTTGGTTCCTGTTATTCCTTCCCTTTCTTTCTTGTCCACTTTCTTTGAATTCTTAGCTTTCACCCATGTTCAAAAGACTGTCATATTTCCATTTGTAGCTTCTTCTGCTTCTCTCATTAAGCAAACTGTTTCTACTATTGCTTACATTGCTCCACCCGGTCAGTTTGGCTTCCATAATTTCTGTACAGAGTGTTAAGAGAGCAAACCTCAGGGTTTAAGTTTGGTCAAATACATTGTTTTTTGTTTTCATCCTTTCTAAAACCCTCATTGCTCAAGTCTAATAAGGTTCTTCAAAAATTCACTGGCTTTTTGCTTTTGTACCATGGGGGTAGCTTCCACCCCTGTACAGCATTAAGGTGGTTGCCTCTCTGAAAAGGATCCATCTTTCAGGATTCTGCTGTGGAGCTGTGCAGGGGCCACATTGCTTACAACAGGTCTCTCCCCATTCCTAATCTCAATATTTCACCCTGCCTTCCTGCTTTAAAAAGGAACTTTTCTCTATTCTTCCTCCAGGATGCCTAGCTTTCACAATATATTGAAATTTTTTTAATTTTTTACTGGAATAATAAACACATATTTTTTAAAAAACTTATGAAGAGAAACAAGAAGTTATTTCCATCCCTCCCTATTCCCCTCAATGATTGTTTCTTCTTTTATTCATGTAGCTATTTCTAACTAATAGATGTGCACTGCTGTTTTCTGAATTATCAGTATTTGGGTATTGTATACTAACTTTTTTTTTTTAATGAATTTATTTATTTATTTTTGCCTGCACTGGGTCTTTGTTGCTGCACATGGGCCTTCTCTAGTTGCAGTGAGCAGGGGCTACTCTTCATTGCCGTGCATGGGCTTCTCATTGCGGTGGCTTCCCGTGTTGCGGAGCATGGGCTCTAGGCGTGCGGGCTTCAGTAGTTGTGGCACGCGGGCTCAGTAGTTGTGGCTCTCGGGCTCTAGAGTGCAGGCTCAGTAGTTCTGGCACACGGGCATAGTTGCTCCACGGCATGTGGGATTTTCCAATACTAGGGCTCGAACCCATGTCCCCTGCATTGGCAGGCGGATTCTTAACCACTGTGCAACCAGGGAAGTCCACTAGAACTATTCTTAATGAGAAGGTAAAACTGAATTAATTCTCCAATTTCTGTTGTGTTTGTCACTGTTCCCAGCTGTACTTTTTATTTTACTATTTGAAAGATTTTTCTTAACTTTGTCTTCCACCACTTATATTAACATGTTTATTTTGGTTAGCATATATATTTTTTAACATCTTTATTGGAGTACAATTGCTTTACAATGGTGTGTTAGTTTCTGCTTTATGACAAAGTGAATTAGCTATACATATACATATATCCCCATATATCTTCCCTCTTGTGTCCCTCCCTCCCACCCTCCCTATGCCACCCCTCTAGGTGGTCACAAAACACCGAGCTGATCTCCCTGTGCTATGCAGCTGCTTCCCAGTAGCTATCAGTTTTCCATATAGTAGTGTATATATGTCCATGCCACTCTCTCACTGTGTCCCAGTTTACCCTTCCCCCTCCCCGTATCCTCAAGTCTGTTCTCTAGTAGGTCTGCTTCTTTATTCCCATCCTGACCCTAGGTTCTTCCTAACCTTCTCCTTTTTTTTTTTTTTTTTTTAGATTCCATATATATGTGTTAGCATACAGTATTAGTTTCTCTCTTTCTGACTTACTTCACTATGTATGAGAGACTCTAGGTCCATCACCTCACTCCAAATAACTCAATTTCATTTTTTTATGGCTGAGTAATATTCCATTGTATATATGTGCCACATCTTCTTTATCCATTCATCTGATGATGGACACTTAGGTTGCTTCCATGTCCTGGCTATTGTAAATAGAACTGCAGTGAACATTGTGGTACATGATTCTTTTTGAATTATGGTTTTCTCAGGGTATATGCCCATTAGTGGGATTGCTGGGTCATATGGTAGTTCTATTTTTAGTTTTTTAAGGAACCTCCATACTGTTCTCCATAGTGGCTGTATCCATTTACATTCCCACCAACAGTGCAAGAGGGTTCCCTTTTCTCCACACCCTCTCCAGCATTTATTGTTTTTAGATACTTTGATGATGGCCATTCTGACTGGTGTGAGGTAGTTTTGATTTGCATTTCTCTAATGAGTAGTGATGTTGAGCATCCTTTCATGTGTTTGTTGGCAATCTGTATATCTTCTTTGGAGAAATGTCTATTTGGGTCTTCTGCCCGTTTTTGGATTCAGTTGTTTTTTTGATATTGAGTTGCATGTGCTGCTTGTAAATTTTGGAGATTAATCCTTTGTCAGTGGCTTCATTTGCAAATATTTTCTTCCATCTGAGGGTTATCTTTTCATCTTGTTTATGGTTTCCTTTGCTGTGCAAAAGCTTTTAAGTTTCATTAGGTCCCATTTGTTTATTTTTGTTTTTATTTTCATTTCTCTAGAAGGTGGGTCAAAAAGGATCTTGCTGTGATTTATGTCAAAGAGGGTTCTGCCTATGTTTTCCTCTTAATAGTGTCTGGCCTTACATTTAGGTCTTTAATCCATTAGGAGTTTTTTTTCTGTGTATGGTGTTAGCGAGTGTTATAATTTCATTCTTTTACATGTACCTGTCCAGTTTTCCCAGCACCACTTATTGAAGAGGCTGTCTTTTCTACATTGTATATTCTTGCCTCCTTTATCAAAAATAAGGTGACCGTATGTGCGTGGTTTTACCTCTGGGCTTTCTGTCCTGTTCCGTTGATCCATATTTCTGTTTCTGTGCCAGTAACATACTGTCTTGATTACTGTAGCTTTGTAGTATAGTCTGAAGTCAGGGAGCCTGACTCCTCCAGCTCCGTTTTTCTTTCTCAAGATTGCTTTCACTATTCGGGGTCTTTTGTGTTTCTATACAAATTGTGAATTTTTTTGTTCTAGTTCTGTGAAAAATGCCAGTGGTAATTTGATAGGGATTGCATTGAATCTGTAGATTGCTTTGGGTAGTATAGTCATTTTCACAATGTTGCTTCTTCCAATCCAAAAATATGTTATATCTCTCCATCTCTTTGTATCACTTTTAATTTCTAACATCAGTGTCTTATAATTTGCTGCATACAGGTCTTTTGTCTCCTTAGGTAGGTTTATTCCTCAGTATTTTATTCTTTTTGTTGCAATGGTAAATGGGAGTGTTTCCTTAATTTCTCTTTCAGATTTTTCATCATTAGTGTATAGGAATGCAAGAGATTTCTGTGCATTAATTTTGTATCCTGCTACTTTACCAAATTCATTGATTAGCTCTAGTAGTTTTCTGGTAGCATCTTTAGGAATCTCTGTGTATAGTATCATGTCATCTGCAAACAGTGACAGCTTTACTTCTTCTCTTCCAATTTGGATTCCTTTCATTTCTTTTTCTTCTCTGATTGCTGTGGCTAAAACTTCCAAAACTATGTTGAATAATAGTGGTGAGAGTGGGCAACCTTGTCTTGTTCCTGAACTTAGTGGAAATGGTTTCAGTTTTTCACCACTGAGGACGATGTTGGCTGTGGTTTTGTCATATATGGCCTTTGTAATGTTGAGAAACGTTCCTCTATGCCTACTTTCTGGAGGGTTTTTATCATAAATCGCTGTTGAATTTTTTGAAAGCTTTTTCTGCATCTATTGAGATGATCATATGTTTTTTTTTCTTATTAGTCATCCATTTTATACATATCAGTGTATGCATGTCAATCCCAATATCCCAATTCATCACACCACAACCCCCACCCCTGTCGCTTTCCCCCCTTGGTGTCCATAGGTTTGTTTTCTACTTCTGTGTCTCAATTTCTGCTCTGCAAACCGTATCATCTGTACCATTTTCTAGGCTCCACATATATGCGTTAATATACGATATTTGTTTGATCATATGGTTTTTATTCTTCAGTTTGTTAATATAGTGTATCACATTGATTAATTTGCATATATTGAAGAATCCTTGCATTCCAGGGATAAAGGCCCCTTGATCTTGGTGTATGATCCTTTTAATATGCTGTTGGATTCCGTTTGCTAGTATTTTTTTGAGGATTTTTGCATCTATGTTTATCAGTGATATTGGCCTGTAGTTTTCTTTCCTTGTTACATCTCTGTCTGGTTTTGCTATCAGGGCGATGGTGCCCTCATGGCATGAGTTTGGAAGTGTTCCTCCCTCTGCTATATTTTGGAAGAGTTTGAGAAGGATAGGTGTTCGCTCTTCTCTAAATATTTGATAGAATTCACCTGTGAAGCCATCTAGTCCTGGTTTTTTGTTTGTTGGAAGATTTTTAATAACAGTTTCAATTTCAGTGCTTGTGATTGGTCTGTTTATATTTTCTATTGCTTCCTGGTTCATTCTTGGAAGGTTGTGCTTTTCTAAGAATTTGTCCATTTCTTCCAGGTTGTCCATTTTATTGGCATATAGTTGCTTGTAGTAATCTCTCATGATCCTTTGTATTTCTGCAGTGTCAGTTTTTAGTTCTCCATTTTCATTTCTAATTCTATTGATTTGAGTCTTCTCCCTTTCTTATTTGATGAGTCTGGCTAATGATTTATCCATTTTGTTTGTCTTCTCAAAGAACCTGCTTTAGTTTTATTAACCTTTGCTATTGTTTCCTTCATTACTTTTTCATTTATTTCTGATCTGATCTTTATGATTTCTTTCCTTCTGCTAACTTGGGGTTTTTTTTGTTCTTCTTTTTTTAATTGCTTTAGGTGTAAGGTTAGGTGGTTTATTTGAGATGTTTTTTGTTTCTTAAGGTAGGATTGTATTGCTATTAACTTCCCTCTTAGAATTGCTTTTGCTGCATCCCATAAGTTTTGGGTCATCATGTTTTCGTTGTCATTTGTTTCTAGGCATTTTTTGATTTCCTCTTTGATTTCTTCAGTGATCTCTTGGTTATTAGGTAATGTATTGTTTAGCCTCCATGTGTCTGTAATTTTTTTTACAGATTTCTTCCTCTAATTGATATCTAGTCTCATAGCGTTATATTCAGAAAAGATACTTGATATGATTTCAGTTTTCTTAAATTTTCCAAGGCTTGATTTGTGACCTAAGATAAGATCTATCCTGGAGAATGTTACATGAGCAACTGAGGAAAGTGTATTCTGTTGTTTTTGCATGGAATGTCCTATAAATATCAATTAAGTCCATCTTGTTTAATGTATCATTTAAAGCTTGTGTTTCCTTATTTATTTTCATTTTGGGTGATCTGTCCATTGGTGAAAGTGGTGTGTTAAAGTCCCCTACTATGATTGTGTTAGTGTCAATTTCCCCTTTTATGGCTGTTAGCATTTGCCTTATGTATTGAGGTGCTCCTATGTTGGGTGCATAAATATTTACTACTGTTATACCTTCTTCTTGGATTGGTCCCTTTATCATTATGCAGTGTCCTTCCTTGTCTCTTGTAACAGTCTTTATTTTAAAGTCTATTTTATCTGATATGAGAATTGCTACTCCAGCTTTTTTTTTTTTGATATCTATTTTCATGGAATATCTTTTTCTATGCCCTAACTTTCAGTCTGTATGTGTCCCTAGTTCTGAAGTGGGTCTCTTGTGGACAGCATATATTCGGGTCTTGTTTTTGTATCCATTCAGCCAGTCTGTGTCTTTTGGTTGGAGCATTTCATCCACTTATATTTAAGGTAATTATTGATATGTTTGTTCCTATTTCCATTTTCTTAATTGTATTGGGTTTGTTTTTGTAGGTCTTTTTCTTTTTCTTCTCTTGTGTTTCCTGCCTAGAGAAGTTCCTTTAGTGTTTGTTGTAAAGCTGGTTTGGCTGTGCTGAATTCTCTTAGCTTTTGCTTGTCTGTAAAGCTTTTTATTTTTCTGTCAAATCTGAATGATATCCTTGCTGTGTAGAGTAATCTTGGTTGTAGGTTTTTCCCTTTCATCACTTTAAATACATCCTGCCACTCCCTTCTGGCCTGAGGTGTTCCTGCTGAAACATCCGCTGATAACCTTATAGGGATTCCCTTGTATGTTATTTGTTGCTTTTCCCTTGCTGCTTTTAATATTTTTTCTTTGAATTTAATTTTTATAGCTTTGATTAATATGTGTCTTGGCATGTTTCTCCTTGGCTTTATCCTGTTTAGGACTCTCTGCCCTTCCTGGACTTTGGTGACTATTTCCTTTCCCATGTTAGGGAATTTTCAACTATAATCTCTTCAAATATATTTTCAGACCCCTTTCTTTTTCTCCTCTTCTTCTGGGGCCCCTATAATTTGAATGTTGGTGCATTTAATGTTGTTCCAGAAGTCTCTGAAACTGTGCTCATTTCTTTTCATTCTTTATTCTGCTTCTCAGCAGTTATTTCCACCATTCTATTTTCTAGCTCACTTATTCATTCTTCTGCCTCAGTTATCCTGCTATTGTTTCCTTCTAGTGTAGGTTTCATTTCAGTTATTGTGGTGTTCATCACTGTTTGTTTTTTCTTTAGTTCCCCTATGTCCTTGTTAAACATTTCTTGTATTTTCTCGATCCGTGCCTCCATTCTGTTTCTGAGATTTTGGACCATCTTTACTATCATTCCTCTGAATTCTTTTCCATATAGAATGCCTATTTCCTATTCATTTATTTAGTCTTGTAGGTTTTTACCTTGTTTCGTCTTCTGTAACATATTTCTCTGTTTTCTCATTTTTGTTGATGGGTGGGGCTGTGTTCCTGTCTTGCTGGTTGTTTGGCTTGAGGTTTCCATCACTGGGGCTTGCAGAGAGCTAGGTGGGGCCAGATTGTGGTGCCAAGATGAGGACCTCCAGGAGAGCTCACACAATTAGTATTCCCTGGCCCCTGATGTTCTCTGGTAGTCCAGTGGCTGATATTTGGTGGTCACACCACAGGACCTCAGGCCTGACCCCTGGCCTGTGGACCAAGACCTTGCAAGCTGCACGGCATGACCAAAACGAAAAAGAAAAGAAAAAAACAAGAGATAAAGCCCAAGGCACGTAATAAAAACAGAAACAAAAACAAAACAAACACACAGACAAAAAAAAAGAAAAGAAACAGATAAGTAAAACCCAAGGGAAATAACAAAAGCACATCCAAGCAAGCAAAAATCAAACAAGCAAACAACAACAACAAAAACAAACAAGGAAAGAAAATATGAAGCACCCAAACAAGAGAGCCCCCAAACCAAAGCCAATAATAAAAACAAAACTAACCTAAGCAGAAAACAAAAAAAGAAAAAGGAAAAGAAAAGCCAGTTGTGCAGGAATTTTCTTGTCTCCTTAAGTGTCCAAGATCCTCCACTGGTGTTTGGCAGGTGCTCTGTGGCAGTCGTTCTGATGTATTTTTGATGTACTTGTGAGGAGATGCGAACTCCACACCTTCTATTCCACCATCTTCACTCCACCCAAATAATCACTTTAAATGTAAATGGAATGAACACGCCAATCAAAAGACATAGGCTTGCTAAACAAATGAATGAGAAAAAGGACCCATCTATATGCTGCATACAAGAGATTCATTTCAAAGCTAAAGACACACAGACTGAAAGTGAAAGGATGGGAAAAGATATTCCAAGCAAATGGAAATTAAAAAAAACTGGGGTAGCAATACTCATATAAGAAAAAACAGACTTTACTAATTAAACTTAAAAGTTTTTGCACAACTAAGGAAACCATAAACAAAACAAAAACACAACCCACAGATTGGGAGAAAATATTTGCAAACAAAGCAATGGACAAGGGATTAATCTCCAAAATATGCAAAGAGCTCATGCAACTCAGTGTGTAAAAACAAACAACCCAACCAAAAAATAGGCAGAAGATCTAGATAGACGTTTCTCTAGAGAAGACATACAGATGGTCAAAAAGCACATGACGGTTCTCCCTCGTGGCTCAGTGGTTGAGAGTCCACCTGTTGATGCAGGGGACACGGGTTCATGCCCCGGTCCGGGAAGATCACACATGCCACGGAGTGGCTATGCCCGTGAGCCATGGCCACTGAGCCTGCGCATCCGGATCCTGTGCTCCGCAACGGGAGAGGCCACAACAGTGAGAGTCCCGTGTACCACAAAAAAAAAAAAAAAAAAAAGCACATGACAAGATGCTCAGCATCGCTAATTATTAGAGAAATCCAAATCAAAACTACAATGAGGTATCACCTCCCACTAGTCAGAATGGCCATTGTCAAAAAGTCTACGAACAGTAAATGCTGGAGAGGGTGTGGAGAAAAGGGAACCATCCTGCAATGTTGGTGGGAATGTAAATTGTTACAGCCACTAGGAAGAACAGTATGGAGGTTCCTTAAAAAACTAAAAATAGAACTACCCTATGACCCAGCAGCCTTAGTCCTGGGAATATATCTGGAGAAAACTGTACTTTGAAAATATACATGCACTTCACTGTTCATTGCAGCACTATTTACAATAGCCAAGCCATGGAAGCAACCTAAATGTCCATCAGCAGATGAACGCATTAAGAAGGTGTGGTACATATATACAATTGAATATTACTCAAACATAAAAAAGAATAAAATAATGCCATTTTCATCAACATGCATGGATCTAGAGATTATCATACTGGGTGAAGTAAGTCAGACAAAGAAAATATATGATATCACTTATATGTGAATCTAAAATAATGATACAAATGAACTTATTTAAAAAAAACAGACTTTTAAACAAAGACTGTAAAAAAAGGAAAAGGAAAATACATAATGATAAAGAAGTCAATCCAAGAAGAGGATATAACGCTTGTAAATATATGTGCCCCCAACATAGGGACACCTAAATACATAAAGCAAATATTGACAGATACCTAAAGACATAGAGCAAATTTTGACAGACATAAGGGGAGAAAATGACAGTAATACAATGTAGTACAGGACTTTACTATCCCACTTACATCAATATATAGATCATCCAGACAGAAAATCGATAAGGAAACTCTGGCCTTAAACAACACATTAGACCAGAATGACCAAGTAGATATCTACAAAACATTCCAATCAAAAACAGGGGAATGCACATTCTTTTCAAGTGCACCTGGGACATTTTCCAGGATAAATCACATGCTAGGACACAAAACAAGTCTTTATAAACTTAGGAAGATTGATATCATGTCAGCTGTCTTTTCTTACCATAATGGTATGATACTACAAATTAATTATAGGAAGAAAAATGGGAAAACACATGGAGACTAAAAAATATGATACTAAAACAAAAGCAAAAACAAAACAACAACAACAAAGGATCAGTGAAAAAACCAAAGAGGAAATCAAAAAATACCTTGCAATGAATGAAAGTAGAAATGCAACTTTCCAAAATCTATGGGATGCAGCAAAAGCAGTTCTATGAGGAAAGTTCAGAGAGATGTATGTGTAAATCAAGGAACACAAAAAAGTCTCAAATAAATAACCTAAATGTACACCTGAAGTAATTAGTAAAAGAAGATCAAACAAAGCCTAAAGTTAATAAAAGAAAGGATATAATAAAGATAAGAGTGGAAAAAAATAAAATAGAGACTAAAAAATAGAAAATATCAATGAAACTAAGAGCTGGTTCTTTGAAAAGATAAACAAAATTGACAAACCTTTAGCCAGACCCATCAAAAAAAAGAGTCCAAATAAATAAAATTAGAAATGAAAGAGGAGAAATTACAACCAATATCACAGAAATACAGTCATAGGAGAATTCTTTGAATAGTTATACACCAACAAATTAGGTAACCTAGAAGCAGTGGATGAATTTGTAGAAACATACAATCTTCTAAAGAGTGAATCAGGAAGAAGTAGAAAATCTGAACAGACCAAATACTAGTATTGAAATTGAATCAGTAATCAAAAAACTCCCAACAAACAAAAGTCCAGGACCAGATAGCTTCACCTGTGAATTCTACCAAACAATTAAAGAAGAGTTAGTACCTATTTTTCTCAAATATTCCAACAAATTTAAGAAGTGGAAATGCTTCCAAGCTCATTCAACAAGGCCAGCATCACCCTGATACCAAAACCAGCCAAGAATATCACAAAAAAAGAAAATTACAGGCCAACACACCTGATGAACATAGATGCAAAACCCTCAAAAAATTATTAGCCAACTAAATTAAAAATATATTAAAAGGATACATTATGATGGTTGGATATCTGCAAATCAGTCAATGTGATACATATACCACATTAACAAAAGGAAAGACATCAAGTCACATGATCAATTCAACATCCATTCCTGATGAAAACTCTCAAGAAACTTGTATAGAGGGAACACATCTCAACATAATAAGGTCATAAAGTTCAAACCCACAGCTAACATCATACTCAGTGGAGAAAAGCTGAAAGCTTTTCCTCTAAGATCAGGAATAGGACAAGGATGCACACTCTTGCCACTGTTATTCAACATAGTGTTTGAAATACTATCTTCAACAATCAGATAATAAAAAGAGATAAAATTCATCCAAATTGGAAAGGAGGAAGCAATACTGTCACTTTTTGCAGATGAAGTGATACTACATATATAAAATCCTAAAAACTGCACCAAAAAACTATTAGAACTAATAAATAAATTCAGTAAAGTTGTAGCATACAAAATAAACATACAGAAATCTGTTGCATTTCTATATACTAATAAACTATCATAAAAAGAAATTAAGAAGTACATTTCATTTATAATTGTGTCAAAAAGAATAAAATACCTAGAAATAAATATAACCAAGGAGGTGAAAGACTTGTAATCTGAAAACTATGACATTGATGAAAGAAATTGAAGACAAAAAAAAAAAAGAAATGGAAAGATATCCTGTGCTCATGGATCAGAATAAATTAATGCTGTTCAAATGTCTGTAGTACCCAAAGCAATCTACAGATACAGTGCAATCCCTGTCAAAGTACCTATGTTATTTTTCACAGAATTAGAACAAATAATCCTAAAATTTGTATATAACCACAAAAGATCCCCAATAGCCAAAGTAATGTTGAGGAAGAAGAACAAAGCTAGAGGTATGATATTCTCCCTGACTTCATACTGTACTACAAGCCTACAGTAATCAAAACAGTATGGTACTGGTACAAAAACAGACATATTGATCATTGGAACAGAATACAGATCCCAGGAATAAATCTATGCTTATATGATCAATTAGTTTATGACAAAGGAGGTAAGAATATTCAATGGGGAAAAGGCAGTCTCTTCAATAAATGGTATTGAGAAAACTAGACAGCTACTTGTAAAAGAATGAAACTAGACCATTTTCTTACATCATTTACAAAAGTAAACTCAAAATCAATTAAAAACTTAAAAGTATGACATGAAACTGTAAACTCCTAGAAGAAAACATAGGTAGTTTGCTCTTTCACATCAGTCTTAGAAATGTATTTTTCGATCTGTCTCCTCAGGCAAGGGCAACAAAAGCAAAGATAAACAAATAGGACCACATCAAACTAAAAAGCTTTTGCACAGCATAGGAAACCATCAACAAAAAGAAAAGGCGACCTACTGAATGGGAGAAAATATTTGCAAATGGCATGTTGATAAGGGGTTAGTATCCAAAATATGTAAACAACTTATACAACCACAGTGTTGCCTCATACCAATCAGAATGGATATTATCAAAACAACAAGAAACAAGTGTTGCTGAGGATGTAGAGGAAAGAGAATGCTCATGCCCTGTTGGTAGGAATGTAAATTTGATACAGCCACTATGGAAAACAGTATGAATGTTCCTCAAAAAATTAAAAATAGAACATCCATACAATTCAGCAATTCCACATTCAGGTATTCAAAGACAATGAACACTAATTCGAAAAGATATATGCACTCCAATGTTCATAGTAGCATTATTTACGATAGCCAAGATCTGAAGCAAGCTAAATGTCCATAAACAGATGAATGGATAAAGAAGATATATATCCTCTTGGAATGGAATGGAATACCACAGAGCCATTAAAAAAAGAATGAAATCTTGCCAGTTGTGACAACATGGATGGACCTGGAGGGTATTATACTTACTGAAGTAAGTCAGACAAAGACAAATACTATATTTTTACTTATATGTGGAATCTAAAATACAAAACAAATGAGCAAATATAACAAAACGGCAACAGTCTCATCAGTACAGAGAGCAAACTAGTGGTTACCAGAGGGTAGAGGGATGGGAGGATGGCCAAAATAGGTGAAGGGCATTAAGAGGTACAAACTACCAGTTATAAAATAAGTCACAGGCAAGCAGAGGGAAAATGGTTAATAATATTGTAATAACTTTATATGGTGCATAAGGTATAAAAATATTAAATCATTATGTACACCTGAAAATAATATAATATTGTAAGTCAGCTATACTTCAATTAAATCAATCAATAAAATATAACTGAGTTTCCAAATTTAAAATTGAAGTGTCTTTTTGGGAAATCAAAATCTAGGATGGGAAAAGTTATATTCCCAGCTAGGACCTGAAATCATGGTCCTTTCCCTAGGAATGCAGGGTATGTAAAAACATACAACCAAGAAAGGCTGTGGGATATTTAGAGAAAAAGATAGGGAACTAATCCTTTCCGTGTGTGTGTGTGTGTGTGTGTGTGTGTGTGTGTGTGTGTGTTTTAAATCTTACTGACTAGTGCAGCAAGCCAATTCATGAATTAATCCCTTCTTCCAACACCCCATTTTGAAGAGCTTTCCAATGCTTACAGAGTCACATGGGGCATAATCGAAGTCAGTATACTGACACTGCCAAGTAATCTCACTAGATTCTATATTAGGAGAATAAAGAGCCTGTAGAGAAGGTGAGATATGCATACAGGTATTTGCATAACTAGATGTTTGTTGTTGTCTGTGTTCTTAGTTTCAATTGTAGATATTTCACATGCAAGAGAAATAATTTTTCATGTATAGAACAAGAATAATATAATGATTAAATATAGTATATAATATATATGTAATAGTATAGAATAATATTTACACACAGACAGATAAACAGATAGATAATATAGTAATAACATAATGTTAACCAGGCCATGAACATTTCCCCAGCCCTTTCTCATGCTTACTACCATCATTATAAATATATATCTGATGGTAGTCTGTGAGAATAAAACTTCTGGTTTTGTAACACATAATCTTTATATTTTGTGGAAATTTTTTATTGAATGTCACTTCAAATATCTTTGACTCAGCCTAATTTCTATCAAGCTTGGATTCTTGGGCAACTCTAATTTGTTTAACACTATGTATGTATAGGTTAGTATTAGATTCTAGGCTAATGTCAACATTAGGCTGAGGAACTGTTTAATAATCAAGGGTCAACATAATCAGAAAAGTAGAAAACACATACTTTAAATGTGACCTTCAACCCATGACTATTTTATTAATCTTAAAAATTTAATGGTTAACGTCATTAAAGTTTGGTATGGAGTTTGATTTGATATGATGTTGCTGTTGCTGTCAAGATTAAATTTGTTAGCCTATGTAAAGTGTTTATAAGAATGCCAGGAACATAATGTTTGCTGTTATTGTTGTTATTTAGTTTGCAATGGACTTTAGTCTTGTCAGTTCATGTTGAATACTACTGTGTTCACATATATATGTATTTGTTGGTTCTTTTGTTACAGTTGATGAATCAGTATTGATACAGTTTTATTAATGGAAGCCCATCTATCTATACATAGATACGTGCGTACATATCCTACTCTATAAAAATCTAAAAACTCAGAGAAATAAGGCTAAGAGTTAAGTCAAAAAGATAAAGTAAGGCTAAAAAATGAGAAACAATGTATGGTTGGCATCTAGGAGAACTACAAGCAGGATATAACATGTGTAAGGAGCTAATGTTGTAAATGTTGAATATTTGTGGATGTCCCAATTCATCCCATCTTGTGAATGGACACGGTGGCTTAAAAACAGGTTTGGCAAAATTGAGCACAGAATTTTTCTATCTTTTTTTTTTTAATCTGTTTATTTTGGTTGTGCCAGGTCTTAGTTGCAGCAGGCGGTCTCTTTAGTTGTGGCTCGCAGGCTCCTAAGTTGTGGCTCACCAGCTCCTTAGTTGTGGCATGTGAACTCTTAGTTGCAGCATGCATGTGGGATCTAGTTTCCTCAGCAGGGATCGAGCCCGGGTCCCTTGTATTGGGAGTGTGGAGTCTTAACGACTGCACCACCAGGGAAGTCCCATCTATCAGTTTTTAAAGAGTTTATTTTTAGAGCTGTTTTAGGTTTACAGAAAACTTGTTCATAGAGAGTTGCCATATACCCCTTCCCACTTTCCCCTCCCACAGTTTTTCCTATTATTAACATGTTGCATTAGTGTGGTTCTTTCATTACAATTGATGGATCAATATTGCTACAGTTTTATTAATGGAAGCCCATAATTTACATTAGAGTTCACTCTTGGTGTTGTACATTCTATAATTTTGACAAATTTATAATGTCATATATCCACCAATACACTTTCTCTGCCCTAAAAATGCCCTGTACTCCACCTATCCATTCCTCTCCCTTCCCTCTGAACCCCTGTCAGTCGCTGATCTTTTTTACTGTCTCCATAGTTTTGCCTTTTCCAGAATGTCATATAGTTGGAATTCTACAATATGTATACTTTTCGGACTGACTTCTTTTCCTCCATTTTTTTTAATGGCTTGATAGCTCATTTCATTTTAGCACTGAATAGTATGTCATTGTATGGAAGTACCACAGTTTGTTTATCCATTCACCTCATGAATGACGTGGTTGTTTCAAAGTTTTGGCAATCGTGAGTAAAGCTGCTATAAACATTTATGTGTGTTTTTTGAGTGGATGTAAGTTTTCAATTCATTTTACACCTAGGAGTGTGCTTTCTGGATCTGACGATAAGCCTATGTTTAGTTCTGTAGGAAACTGCAAAATTATCTTCCAAAGTGCCTGTACCACGTTGCCTTCACACCAGCAATGAACAAGAGTTCCTATTGTTTGATACCTTCACCAGCGTAGTCAATGTTTCGTATTTTAGCTCTTCTAATAGGTTTAATTTGCAGTTCCCAAATAAATATGATGTTGAGCATCTTTCCATATGCTTATTTGCCATTTGTATATCTTCTTTGGTCAGGTGTCTGTTCAGCTCTTTTGTCAATTTTTGGATTGGGTTGCTGTTTTGTTTACTTCTTTTTTAAAAAATGTTTTATTGATTAACAATGTTGTGTTAGTTTCAGGTGTGAGGCACAGTGACTCAGTTATACATATACATGCATCCATCGTTTTTCAAATTATTTTCCTATTTAGGTTATTAGAGAGTATTGAGCAGAATACGCTGTTTCCTTTTATGGATCATGCTTTAGATGTTTTATCAAAAAAGTCATCGCCAAACTGGTCATCTATATTTACTTCTATGTTGTCTGCTGAAACTTTCCTACTAGTTTTTTAGGGAAATTATCTTTGCAGAGCAAAAACTTGGTCTTCCTTAATGCTTTCCTCTCATCACATAATGCCTTTTCCCCCCTTCTATTTACTTATCTAGAGAAATCTTAACCATTCTTCAAAGAGTCAGTTCAAGGTTCACATCCTTCAAAACTTGCCCTGACCACATCAGATCACTTTGATCTCATTCTTCTTTGAACTCCTAAAGCTATGGTAATCTACACTACATTGTTTGGTACTGCATTATACTCTGTTTAGTGCTATTTAAGAAATTATTTCCATGTGTTAATCATATCTTGCAGGCAAGAGAAGTTGGAAATTATGCACCCTTTATAATTACCAGCAAACTTAGTATGGTTTGGACCCAGTGCAGATTCTCAAAAAATGCCTGGACTCAGGAAGCTGCAAAGTGAAATTGTTAAGAGCCTGAGTTTTGAAGTCACTTTGACAAGGCTTTATTTCACCTACGCGACTGACGCCTGTATGATTTTTGGCAAACAAGTTACCGAACCTCCCTGACTTGAGTATGTTTATCTGTAAAGAGGGGGATAAGATAATACATGTCTAATATGGTTGATGTAGGTATCAACAGGAGATAAATGCATACAAAGATCTTAGCAGGCATCCTGGCACATGGCATATGCTTTATATTATTGTTTTTTATTATTATATTATTCTTTTTATAAATATAGTAGAACATGAATATGAATAGAATATGAATGAGCTAGATTAGGTATAATGAAGATGCAAATATGAAAATACTTTGTGACCTCTATGTCTCATTATTATTTTTAATACCGTTATGCTTAAAGGCCCATGTTGTATAGAAGAATATTCAGCTGAACTAAGAATCCTGGAAAACCCATTTCATATCCTGATTTCACCTTATTTTTCCAAATTGGATTCAGCTTTCATAACTGCTACTTAGTATTCAATTTAGTGATCACATTTACTAACCTGGTAATCCTGGGAAAGCTGTGTTCCTCCTTCCATTCCCTTCCCTGGAGCTGTTTCCTCCTATTAAAAACCTATCAAAAACTATCTCTCAAAATTGTTAAAAGGGTTAAAAGATTATTATGTGAAAGTAGCACAGTGTCTCACATTTTGTGGCTGTTCAATAAATATTACATTTTGATTTCCTCACAGTGAGTGCCCTTTAAAAAATCTTCATAAAATTCTCCCTTATATTCTGTTTTCCACACAATTGTCACAGTGGGTTACCTGAAGTGCCAAACAGGCCAAGCTGCTTCTACTTCAGTGGCTTCCTGCCATTGCATACATCACAATAACTTGCAACTGGAGACTTAGGTCCTCTCTTCCAGTATGGTCTCAATTTCTGCTTCTCTGTCTCATTTTAATAATACGAAGTTCCAGTAATTTCTGCTTTCTGTGTTCCTTTCTTCCCCCTTTTTTAAAAAAAATTATTTATTTATTTTTGGCTGCATTGGGTGTTCGTTGCTGCGCGTGGGCTTTTCTCCAGTTGTGGCGAGCGGGGGCTACTCTTCGTTGCGGTGCGTGGCTTCTCATCGCGGTGGCTTCTCTTGTTGCGGAGCGTGGGCTCTAGGTGCACGGGCTTCAGTAGCTGTGGCACGTGGGCTCAGTAGTTGTAGCTCGCGGGCTCTAGAGTGCAGGCTCAGTAGTTGTGGTGCACGGGCTTAGTTGCTCCGTGGCATGTGGGATCTTCCCAGACTAGGGCTCGAACCCGTGTCTCCTGCATTGGCAGGCAGATTCTTAACCACTGCAGCACCAGGGAAGCCCTCTTCCTCCTTTTATACATGGCTAGTTATCTGAGACTCAGTTTACTTACCATCTCATTCAGGAAGATCCTGGGCACATACCTTACTGTGGCCAGCTGATAGAAATCTTCTGTGTTTTTCTATGGCACCATTCATTACATGTAGGTCTTCTTCCCAGGACTGTAATCTCCTCGAAGGCCATGATGATGTCCTTAGTATACAGTATCTAGTATGTGCTTATTAGTGAAGAATAAATAGTTCTTTATTGAATTCTATTTAAAAATGGGTCCTAATACAGTGTCGTGTATGTTCTATCACCTTATAAATTTGGTGAATGAACAAATGAGCAAGTATATGAAGCAAGAATGAAGATGAAGTTTTACCTGAGGACAGGATTCAGATGACTGACCTCTCAAGATTTTCACAACTTTGTTTTTATATAAAAGATCCACATAATACCAGTATGATAGAAGCTTTAACATAAAACATAATAAGCATATGCAGTAATTACATAGCTATAGAAATTTGAGACCATGATTATGAAATGAGTATAAAAACCTATAACCAACTCCCTATGAAACGATGGCCTGACTTACAGGTATATGCATGAGATTTAATAATAGAACATTACTTTCTCTCCTCAAAGTGGGAGCTGTTGTTAAATCGGCAGTCCACTGGACCTGAGGGAAGAAGTGTAAAGAGGAGGCTTTGCACATGAAGGAGATAAGAGGAATCACCAGTGGAGAGCAGAGAGTGATGCATCTTTTCTGGTAGCCAGAAAAGCTGAATGTAGTCTGTCTTGAGGTCATTTCACTTTTTTCTCTGGATTGTCTAATGGTAGCTGAGAGCAAAATGTCTCTCTTAGGATATAACCTTCCATAAGCTGAGGAGCCAAGCATTAACACGAGGGAGAGAGAGCAGGAAACAAAGACTGTGTGCTTTCCTGGAGCTGTTAATAATGTACTGGACAAGGACAATAAATAATTGATAGTTGTCACCTTTCTGCTTCTTGGTGTTTCATGGGCTTCAAGATGGTCCTTTATCTTAGAACCATCTAATCGTGTTACATCACATGCACTCCTTGTCGCCAACATTAATATGTCTGCCAGTGACGTGTGTTACACACTGGCTTTTCAGAGCTATTACGAACTGTGATCTGCGCCAGTCAAGAGCAATGTAATTGTCACCAGTAGACAGAAATATTACTGCCAGACAGAATAATGTAAATAATACAAAAAATAACCTCTAACACCAACGACAAATCTCCATAATTAGGGAGCAGTCTCTTCCATCACATCTGTTGTATGACTCCCCTGAATGAGAAATTGCCATAGTCTGGAGGGAAGCGGGCTTAATTCAATCAGGCAGAGCACCTGCACTCCTTTGATTATGTACATTGCAGAGACAGAGTAGGTGTGGATTCTGGAGCAAAGCAATGGGGGACTGCAAGGGAGTATTTTAGATTTTTGTTCCTGAGACCTTTACATACACCTGCAGAGGTACCACAGCAACCTAGCAGTGATCGCCTTCCATGGCAATGTGGCCACATTAACCCACATATGGCAGTTCCGAAATTTTGATTATAGGCAGAATGAGAGTACTAAGCACAGAGGGAATAAAAGAGAAGGCAAAATATGTGCTTCAACTGGCAACTAAAACTATCTAGCATTACACAGCTCATTTTATTCTCAAAGTGTTCAAGGGAGCATTACCTAATAAATTCTTTTTATCAAATGCTGCAAGATCCCCCATGCACCTGTGGCAAACACTATCCATTCATCCTCTTCCTTGCCAACAGAATCCCAATTTTCAACAGGATGGCAGAATGCCCGGCTAAAGAATAACTTCCTCAACCTTCCTTGTAGCTATGAGAGGAAGTGGCAGAGGTCTGGCCAGTAAGACACGAGTGGAAGACTGTTGGAGATTTCTGGGATTTTTGTTTTCCTAATAAAAGGAGTAGATGTTGCTGGAGCCACCTTTCTCCTTTCTACCTTCTCCCTGCCTTGAATGCTTGGAGCTAAAGCAGCTCCAAGGACAGTTCGAGATGCACAGATGCAGACCCTGACCCCAGCTAGCCATGAATTAATGCCAGCAGTCATTAAACTGTGGGTTTCTTATCTGAGAAAAAGAACCCTCTATTTTTTTTTTTTTTTTTTTTTTTTTTAGTTTCCATAGGTGGTATTTTGTATTGTTACCTGCTCATGAGCACATTCCTAACTATAGGACCCAATCTAAAAAGCCCTTGCTCCATCTCCAATATTAAGACAGAGCAAAAGTTAAAAAATTCTTTTGAAAGTCACATGGAGAAGTGAAAAGAGACGATAAGGAATACAGTAATAGAACTAGCATCTATTGAGGATGTGCTCTGTGCTAAGCACTTTTGTAGGACCTTTACATACACCAACTCGTTCAATTCTCACAGCAACCTTATGAAATAGGTTCTGTTATAAACCTGTTTAATAAATGGAAGGGAGACATATCAAGGTCAAGCAACTTGCCCGAGGGTCCACATCTAGGAGGGGATGGAGCCAAGATTCCAGGTTCCAGAGTCTAGGCTTTTAACTACTATATTTTCTGGTTTATATTTTCCATTTCATAAAAGGAGAAAACCAAGTCAGAGTTTTAATTGATGAATCCACTGTTATAGAAAGCTCTTTTTTGAGATACATTTTTGATGTGTCTTGAGTATTACTAGGAAAAGATTCTTTTGTGAGGTATGGTTTCAAGCAACTTTTGTTTTGTGCAGTATTTTTGTTTTCAGAAGCTCAAAACAAAAATTTAATCTATCCACCCACCCATCATATGGAGATGACTATGGCAACTATCTGCACTGCATCTAACATATCTGCATCGATATGTATTGAACTTGCCCAGTTCTTGAACTGTGGCATTTAAAACAACACGTTCTTTAAATTTCGATCACCCTAAGGTAGATTTGAAATTCAGCTGTATTGTTTTCTTTTTTTTCTCTGAAGACTAATGCATCTGTTTGTTTATTCATTGATTATCACTGAAAATGAGAATAATGCACATCAAAATATTTTGGAAACTGTCAAAAATCCATATAAATGTAAATAATTATGATGTTATAGAGGTATTTTGATGTGCTAGAACGAGAACTAGGAAACCTGAGTTTTTCTTCTGGCTGTGTGTCTTAATTACTTTGTGACATGGGAAGAGTTCATGTATCCTTTCTGGACATTGTTGACCCGCCTTTTATTCTCTGGGCCAATGTAACTCCCTTGTTCCATGTACCTACCAGTTAATAAAAGTAAGCTGAGAACGTTAGTCATGTGTTTGGAGGCACTTATACAGGACCTCATCCTTCCTTATTTGTTTCCATCTTGCTTTTATTTAATCTCATCTAATTCCAGGTCCAAATATGATTCCAAATTTAATTTCTGTTTTCAAAATGAAAACTGTTACTAATGGTAACAGTTCATATTTATTGAGTGCTTGGTCTGTGTCAGACACAATGGGCAATGCTTTGCTTGTACTATCTTATTTAACATACACCATAGCTGGGGCATTTACCTATAGAGAATGGTATGACTAGACTGATTCTTTCTACCTCTGGTTCTGATTGCTGGTGGCTGTGTTCTCCTGATTACTAATTTTTTCATATCACCCCTCACTATAGCTTCAGGAAGGCAGATATGACTGTTATTTCCGTTTTAGAGATAAGGAGACACATTAATATTAGGGATTCTTGGTATTTAGGGCTTTTTTCCCCCCCTAATGGATTCTGGCTTGTTTCACTCCTTTCACCACTGGCAGCTATTTTTAGTTCTTTAACAACTGCCTATCCATGCCAGCCCATTCCACCATGCCAAGCTCCAGTCCAAGGAGCCCATTTTCACATTTGGCATTTTGTGTGGTGCCAGACTCCTTGGACTGTCTACCCACTTGCTTGTATATGGATAAGTGACTGAGTGAGTTTGGCCTCCATCCTTGGGTTTTGGATTATGAGGATAGAGTAAAACACTTCCCCTTTTGACGTGACAGTTCTGACTCATCCTGCTCTGTCCTCACTGCCATCCTCGATCCAGATATAACCTATCAGGGACAGGAAGTGGGGAGTGTGTATGCTTCCTGTGTCTGTATGTGTATTGTATAAAGAGACAGAAAAACAGAAGCATAGATCTATCTTCTCTATATTTTCCAAAATTTATTTTCTTTTGCATATGGTAGAGAATTAAAGTTCATTCTGAGATATAAATTAAAAAATACTTTAGCACTTTAGTTTTAGGAAGATGTGGTCTAAGCCAATATAATAATACTGTCACTGCAAACTCTTAGACACAATAAGAAAAATGTAATAATTTCTTTAAAAATTCATGGTATAACTAGTAAGCAAGACAGGAAAATCAACAGGTGCCAGAGAAAAAAGAGCATTAAGTCTATGAACCAATGCCACAACAGTCTTGGACTGGAAGAAGATGAGAGAAAGATAATATTGTACTTGGTAATATCTAACCACTGAGGTTTTAAGATTCTACTCAATGATACAGAGAAACAACAAAGAAACTTTGCTTAGGATCTCTGTTTTTAAAAAGTTTCATTTAGAGTCTAATTTAATCCTATCAGTGTGGTAAGAAAACCCCAGTTGAAAAATGAACATAAAAATTGGTCCTAGGCTACTGTTAGGTCTAGAGCCCCTGGTATAGGCAAACAAAGAATCACTTTGGAGAGACATTTTGCAAACCAGCTATTTAGAATTCACACAGAAAAACTCAGGCTAAAGATGAACTCAAAAAAATTAGGAAACACATAAGATTACAACTATGGTTGAGAATCAGTGAATACAAGATATATCAAGCTTTGTCCTTCAGAATGTTAGGGATGAACACTCTTAGTTAGAGACTATAAAGTATTTTAAATTATTGGTAACAACTGTAAGAAAAGGACAGTAGTATGTTTGCAAAAGTATAAAGTATATAAAAGTATATTTGCAAAAGATAAAAATATAACTTTTAAGAATATGAAATATAATCATTGAAATTGAAATAAAACTGGAGGGACTAAATAAAACAGTAGATTGGAAATAATGGAAGAGAAAATGGGCTGGAAAACCAATTTAAAGAAATAAGTAGATTGCATTTCAGATGATGATATGGAAAATATGAAAGAGCTTTACAAATATTTAGAATAGAATAAAAAGTTCTAACATATGTCTAAGAGGATTTTCAGAAAGGGAGAATCTAATATTCAAAGAGTTTTAGTTATAATTTTCCATAACTGAGGAAAGATATCAACATTATTTTAAGAAATACAAGTTCTAGCAATATAAATAAATCCTTACCTGGAAATATCATAGAAAAATTATAGCACACCAGAAACAAAGAAAGAATCTTATTAGCTGCTACAGAGAAAAAAGCAGATTACCTACAGAAGAAACGATAATTGTGGTGAAAATATACATAACTACAATAAAGGCCATAAAACGACGGAATAGTATATTCAAATGTCCGTTTAGGATAGCTATTTTAAATTCCTTTTCTGATAATTCCAACATCTCTGAGTCCAATTCTGATATCTCATCAAATTGTGTTTTTTATCTTTTAGTATGTGTTGTAATTTTTGTTTTGTTGTTCAAAACAGAATATGATATAGTGGGTAAAAGTACTGAGGTAAATAAATAAACCTTTTCTGAGGTTTTATATTTATCTGAGTAGGGGTTAGGCTATGTTTACTGTTTACTCTAGCTGTAGGTTTCAGAGTGTAAAATTTCCTCTGGTGTCCTTGTTTTTGTCTCCCCTGTTGTCTTTGGATTTCTCTAGAGACTTCTTGAAAATTGTCTGGGATGCATGGTTCTTTCACTTCTTATACAGGAGCCCAAATTGATATGGATAAGGTAAAGAGGACGGGAAGCATTCTATAGTCCTTTAATTAGGTTTCAGTCTTTTAGTGAGCCTGTGCCCCTGGGCTATGATCTTCACAAGTGCTTTTCAGTTTTGTTTTAGTTTTTCCTGCTTAGGTGGGACAGGAAGTTTAAGGGAACTGGAGTTGGATATTTCCCTTCCCTCTGGTTGGTTAGTTTTTGGATAAATTCCCAGTCCATTAGGCTCTGGTGAAATAGTTTCTCTTGAGGGCAGGATTTGTTAAGAAGAGAATGTTCTGGGCATATTTTGAAATGACTGTTTTTCCCCTCCTCCTACTAGAAGTGAGAGGATATTTCTCCAGTCTTCATGGAGATGAATCAGGTGGGGCTTTTGGAGATACACTCGTGGAAGTGTGGATCCCCCAGCCCAAGACTGGACCTCCCTGTTTTAAACTCTCAAACTTGTCCACCTTGAACCTCCAACAACTCATTAGTTACTGTTCAGGTTTTTCTACTCTGGTGCTGGTTCCCACAGAGGTTTGTGATTTGTTAAATTGTGATTCTCTGTATCTGACTGTTTGTCTCTTCAGTTTTGAGGGCAGTGGTTTGCTCTGGGACCTTAGTTCTCTTATGGATTTAGGAAGAGTTGTTGACTTTTAGTTTTCATAGCTTTTTCCTTGTTATGTGATTGGGAGTGACAAATGCCAACTCCTTACATGCTGGACAGACTGAAAACTAGAAGTTTCCACAGTTTAGACTATGGATGATAAAATACCACTCAAGAATAAGAGAATATAAAGAAATGTTTATATTGGCCCTCTAGAAAAAAACGCAAACAAAAACAAAAATACCAACACCAAAAACAACAATAAAAAAAGCCCAAAGATTAAAAACCCCAAAAAGTGTGTTAAAATTATCTGCTCACAGATTCTTAATGAAAGAACTAAAGAGTATATTTTAATAAGAAGGGAGGAATAGGATATACAAAACAATAAAAATAAAACTTTAAGCTTATTCTGATCATTGGTGATTTAAAATACAACAGATTTTCCTAATTGTTGGAAGAATAGAAACTTTTTAATAATAGAAATTATTATTACCATTATTATTAATTACATCTATTATTATTAATAATAGAAACTTTTGGATTGGTCCTGTTCTACCTATTCAAACATATTTACCTGATTCTCCAATATAAACTCCCCTTTCCCATTACACAGAACTCCTCCCCATCCTCTCTTTATCTCCATCTGCCATGACCATTCTCACCAGCTCATTCTGTTCCCTTACCTTGAGTAACTTATTTTCCCCTGAATTTCTTATCTATGCTCATACTTCAAGGTCCAGGTCAAGGTCTACCTCCACTGTTTGATGCTGAATCATTTCCACAATGATTCACCATAGATTGTCTTCATCCCCACAGATGGGAGTGGAAGCTCCTTGAGTTCAGGGACCATGATTTATTTATTTATATATATTATAAGACTTGTCTACCAGTATCATAAAATGGGACCAGTTGTCTAATTTTCCTTCCATGACTAAAATTAGACATAGAGAACTCAACCAAATGAGTCAGATACTTGCCAGCCTCAACATTTGGTCAATTTGACTTTAGGCTAATTGAAATTTAAAGCACTATAGTGATTTTAAAAATACAGTGTCAGCTAATGTATAGCATCTCAAACACATCCTTGGGGCTACAAGCATTTACATTAATATTTGTGAGTATGAGTTGCTTTCCTTTGAATGGGTAATTGGCAAGGAATTAAAAACTTCTTCCAGAGAATGACTCAGTTCTTCTTTTTGTCAGTTGAATGATTTGAACTGTTCTCAAGACTAAAAGAATACCCACCTGTGACCACATGGTAAGAAATCAGATATTCAAGTGCATGTATACAGAGTATTTTTTAAGCTTGAAATCTCATGTTAAGCCACACACACATACCCACACACACACACACAATTAAAAACTTGTTCATATTTCTAATCATTTTATATTATGTACATATTTAGATGACTATTTGACAGCTTGAGTGTTTTTTTTTTAATTAAAGAGATGCAGAGTGAAAATCAACCACATAAATGAACATTGAAATATCTCTTTTATCCTTACTTCTCAAAAGTAGATAATACCCCAAGCTGTCTGTCTCTGGCTTTTCATGATTATGGTGAGTAATTCCTTAGACCCATGTGCAATTGTAGGATGGGGCATAGTGGTTTGGTAGGATGCCAGTGTGGTTACTGATTCTAATGTTGAAGTTATTTATTGGTGTGATGTCACTGCACAGGTGCTGACCTTAGCACCCTGGCATCCACATTGTTCCTTTTTATTGACTTTTCTACTGCAGTTGTGTACATTTACCTAGATGTTAATAGAGTTTTAATCGAGAGGTTTTAGAGTCATACACTGTTTATGCATTGGTTTCTGGAGTCTTTCATTCAGGATTTCCTTCTGTATCCTTGAAAGACTTCATTTCCCCCCAAACATCTCCATTAGCAGCCTCCTTTTCCCTACATGCAGTGTTGTAAGGCTGTAGGATTCTCATCAAGAAAAGAAGTGTCTGCTTATTCCTTGCTTTTGCCCAACTAAAGATGTTATTCTTAAAGGATGCTTGATTTACAAAGAAGGTTTACTACTGCTCATCCAGGTTTATGGTTTATTGGCTACTTGATCAATCATTTAGAAAGGAGATAAAGCAGTTTTGAAGGTTTGGTCAATAAGAATACAAACAAAAGTGTTGTCAGTTAATATGTGCTTTCACAAATATGTCAAATCAACATATAACTTGTTTAGGAGAACATCTGTTAAACAAATCAACATAAACCTCTGTTCAGAGTAATGTCCATTGCTTTAGTTTAGCAAGAAAATGACTTTCTAACTTAACATTTTCTATTTCAGTCTGAGAATGTATAAATCTATATTCTCTCTTTCTCTCTCTCTGTTTCTCTTTCCCTGTTTCTATCTCTTTCCCTCATGCACTCTTCCTCCCTCTCCTTCATTTTCCATATGCAGCCTCTAATTATGAACATGGAGATTTTATTTCAGTAAACAAAAATTTTAAAAGCCCTTGAGAATAAAATGTCAGGGAGATCTCAGAAAATTAAAGTTCTGCCTAAGATAGTTTGGGTCAAGTCTACTGGAAGTAATTATTCATAATACAGGCACACGTTTAAATGATCTTTTATCTGACAATGATTATTTAGAAGTTTTAGAAGTACTTTTCTTTACACTGATTAAATAAGAAATAAAACCTCAATAATTCTTAATGGGCTAATCCATGGAGCAACTCTGTGGTTATGTCCAGCATGGCATAATGTCTGTGAGTGTAGCCTGTGAAGCCAGATTTCATGGGGTCAATTGCTGGCATTACCCCTTATAAACTGTATAAGTTGGGCAAGTTACTTAATTTCTTTGTCCCTCAGTTTTTTCACTTGTCAAATAGGGTAGATGACAACATACTTACCCCAGAGGGCTGTTCTGAGGACTCATGGATTAATATCTATAAATTACTTAGAGCAGTGCTGGGAACATAGTAAACACTCAATAAATATTAGCTTAAAAATCGCCCAATCATGGATCTGTATGCTTTTGAAGACTTTTTGTTTTTCCCTCAGTGCAGTTAGTAACTGCAAATCTTTAAAATATATTTGGACTTTGCTAGCTGACAATTTCCATGACAATATATCATATCATTATAAATTGTGATCCTATACTGTGAAATATAGAAGGCACATAAAAGCTTAAAATTTATAAGGCTATCTCAGGTACCTATCAGTAATACTATAGACAGCATAATACATTAAAGTGACAGCAAGCTTCACTATCTCTGTAGTAACCATGGAATTAAAGTTGTCTAAAAATTTTTGATCTACTGGCTTTCATAGAACTGTATATATGGTGTGGTGGCAGGTCATTTTAGTAGAACAAAAGGTCTTTATAAGAGCTTTCATGGATGAAAAGGCAAAAACTACTCTAGATAATAAACTTTTATGTATTAGTTGAAAATGTTATTTTTTTTTTTTTTTTTTTTTTTTGCGGTAGGCGGGCCTCTCACTGTTGTGGCCTCTCCCCTTGCGGAGCACAGGCTCCGGAGCACAGGCTCAGTGGCCATGGCTCACGGGCCCAGCCGCTCTGCGGCATGTGGGATCTTCCCAGACCGGGGCACGAACCCGTGTCCCCTGCATCGGCAGGCGGACTCTCAACCACTGCGCCACCAGGGAAGCCCGAAAATGTTATTTTTTTAAAAACATCTTTATTGGAGTATAATTGCTTTATAATGGTGTATTAGTTTCTCCTTTGTAACAACGTGAATCAGCTATACATATACATATATCCCCATATTTCTTCCCTCTTGCATCTCCCTCCCTCCCACCTTCCCTATTCCACCCCTCTAGGTGGTCACAAAGCACCGAGCTGATCTCGCTCTGAAAGAAGTAGCTTGATATATTTGGAATCTTAAGATCAGAAGCTTGAGTTTGCTTTTTGGGTCTACCAGTATCCATAAACCTATCTAGACCTTAGTTTTTCTTATCTGTACTGTGGAGATAATAATACCTGGTTTTTGAGAATCAAAATGAATAACATACGTGGAAGCACTATTTATATTACAGTGTTCATTAGGGCACTGTATGATTTTAATGTTTCCAGAACAATAAAGTTCCAATGTAAATTATTTAGTACTCCATAAAAAAGGAATTCTGTCATCAAATTAGTTTGGGAAACACTGTGGACTTGTAGCAGCTACATGTATTCCCAGGCCTTCCCACCTCTGTGCTGGGGTTGACTTCCCACTGCCTGTGTTGGAAGTGCCCGGAATTCATACCTATTGAAGCAGACTTCTTCCAGTGACTGACAGCAGTTGGCATATAAATAGAGAGATTTCCTGCTCCGCAGATGTGATAGATCTACAGCGTAGGTTCTACTTAGTGTCCCAGAGGTTCCCTGTGGAATTATGCTTTGGTTGCCTTCAGTGAAACTGTCTTAACAATACACTCTTAACTGGCTGCTTTCTCTTCCTTTCTCACTTTTTTATTCCCTTCCCATGATTTCTGCATCACCCCAAAATGCCACTATTATTCAAATCCTCTTCTTGGAGTCTGCTTCTGAGACAAATCATGACAATAGAACAGCTTCCCTTATGGAAATTCATAATTACTTTTGCTTATTGAAGACTTGGAGAAGCCCAGAAAGACTGAGTGATCTTTCACAGTATCTCAGTCTTTCCAACCTTTTTAAAACATTTGTCAGGGAGGAGTTTGAATCAGGTCAGTGTCATTTTTAGCAGTATTAACCCTTTAAAGACTGAAACCTTATGTGAAGTTGCAAATTCCAAAAATTAAAGTCCTTTCTTATATGTATAACATTACTTTATGCTTACAGTTTATAGCACTAACTTGTTTTACAGAAATCAGTGAGAACAACCTGTCTATTTGGATTAACACCTAAACTTGAAAATTGGGGGTTTGGATGACAATCAAAGTCTTTTATCAACATCATTACCCAACTTATTTCTGTATTTTGTTTGGTTTCACAGTATTGCAGTCATAAAATTAAATACTTACAAGCAGTAACTGTTTAACTGGTTTGCTTTGTAATTTCAGAAGTATTTTCAGTTGAACTGAACCAGAATCTTAAAAGAGGTGTAGTAGAAGCTGTTAGCATCAAAGTTAAATATTCACTCTTCTGTAGGGAAATATTTTTCCATTATTCTTTATATTATTAAAAGATGTTTAAAATTCTAATTTATTACACTTTAGATACTTCAATGCCTGCCTTTGTCAGAAGGTCACAACTTTTCAACCAATAGAATTTACAGGTTTATTTTGCTTAGCATATCAAGTTCAAAGATTTAGTTTGTTTCATTACTGACAGTATCTGTAGTTGTGAGCACTGTGACACTGTAACCCTAACAAACCGAACTGAACTTGCTGGACTTATTAAAACTATTGGTAGTGGAATCATATCATGTTTGAAATATATGTAGTTAATGAGGTTTATTTTATAAACAAACAAATGAACAAACAAACAAATGTATTCTCATTTGAAATACTCATACAATAAATATTCCTGTTTTGGTCCAGAATAGCCAATAAAGCTTAGTATAAATGGCAAACTGTGCTACTCTCTGCCACTATAATTATAAGTAATTCCCAAACTAGGAAATAAAAGGAGCACATACTAATTTGTGTGGCTTGTCCAACTCTGTTTTGAAGCACCCCGGCATTGTTTCAGCAAAGGGCTCATCTATACAACACATATTTGAACATATTTTAGCAGCTTTTTTTTTTTTTTTTTTGCGGTATGCGGGCCTCTCACTGTTGTGGCCTCTCCCATTGCGGAGCACAGGCTCCGGACACGCAGGCTTAGCGGCCATGGCTCACAGGTCCAGCCGCTCCGTGGCATGTGGGATCTTCCCGGACCGGGGCACGAACCCATGTCCCCTACATCGGCAGGCGGACTCTCAACCACTGTGCCACCGGGGAAGCCCTAGCAGCCTTTTTAATAAGAGCCTTAGCTCCTATTTGTTTTGTTTTTGCCATTCTTTTTGACTGTCATTACAGATGTCACATTTTTCAGATGGATGCTATGGCAAAAATGGGTCTAAATGCTTAATTTTTTCTTCTCCTATTGTGTATGTATAGTATTTGTACAAAGCTACAAATCTGTCTTATGTTTTCCTCCATGAACTTATTCAAAAATGAGCAAAAGAGCTCTGCAATATCTTTCTCCTTGGCCAATGATTTGTGAAGAAATACATTAATAGGGTCTTTAATTCTTCATGTACAATTTTAAATTTTGACTGGATTGTATTTTTCATAAAAGGATGCTAATTTTATTATTCAGTTCTGTGTCCCTGACATAGCATGCATAGGAATGCCAGCACAGCAGGTTTGAATAAACTCCACCTGGATCACCTCAGTGCTGTATGCTTCTTCATGTGCATTTTCATTGCCAGATTTTTGTTTTGCTTGTGTGTCTACAAAGGCACATCTGCAAAACACACCCACAAAGTCCTTGGGTTCCACAGGAACAGCTTAAGATTTCCTTCTTACGAGGAAGTACAAATGGAATTGAAAGTCAGGATTTCCTGGGTGATCCCTTTCACCTTTGTTGTTCAGGCACTACGTTTGTTTTTTTGGTCTAGATATAGAAGGTTTTGCCACAGGCTTGTCATCTGTGAAATGGAATTAATGCAGCACTCAAATCAAATATGGAGAGCAGCAAATAAAGTCCTTATAAAATGCCCTTTGAAGCCACAAAGGATCCAACTATAACATCTGTAAACTAGGGGGCAGGGATAGCCAGATTGTTTGGAGAGTCAGCAAAAATTATCCAGTACCAATTTCTGTAACAGCATTCTGAGATAAAATTCATTTATTTATGTGTATATTCAGCAAATATTTATTATTTATGCCAGGCACTGTCTAGGCTCTGAAAATACAGTTGAGAACAAGATAGTCACCCTTCTTCCCCTCTCAGATCTTACAATCTTCAATGTTATGATAAGGAGATACAAAGTACTATGGGAGCATATAGGAGGAGAAATTAACATGGTCCCGCTGGTCAAGATGATAGGGAAGATTATTTCAGGTAGATCAGGATATTGATATCATGAAATTTTACCCACAGCAATTGGGATTCATACGTTAAAAGCAATTTTTCTCAGGTGTAAGGAAAGAATCCCTATAGATCGTACATCTTGATAGAGTCAAGAGTTTTGATGTCAGCATTGTGTCTGGGTTCACTTATGTTATTAACTCAAAACTAAGTTCTACATTAAGGACTGCTGATACCAATGGCTCTTGGAGAGAACTTAGATCTCTATTTCAAATGCAGATCCCAGTCACGATCTACTTTGCATATGCTTTGAAAATGAGTGATAGTGAAATAACTATGACCATACCACAACAGTCACACTAGAGACAGAGAGTTGCTGAATAATAGTTTTAGTACATAAATATCTTTACTTCTTCTATCAGAAGACAAATAGGCTTTCCCAGAAAGAGTTGTTTCAGGTTCAGGACATCAGGGATGTTATGAATCAGAAAATTGGCTTTGGAAAGAAGTCTTCAGTAAATATTCAATCTGTCTGATGCTGATGGTACTGGTAGTAACCTTTCTCTCACTTAAATAATCAGGATTTAAATATGTAATAAAAAGTCTTACCTTACTCCTTCCAATTTCTAGGCTTGTAATTTTAGACTTAATTCTTGATGCTTCCTGATTGTCAATAACCAGTTTTTTTAAAAGCCCACATGACTTCCTATTTATGAAAGAGATTATCGTGTGCTGTAGGTCGGCCCTTAGTGTGAGCTCCCCATTGGGCTACTTTAGGCTGTGGGGGTGAGTGAGGGCAGAGGTGATTTGTGGTGGTGTTCCAGGTGGAGAAGAGGGGTAGAAAAGTGAGTGGGTGGATGCTTGAGACTCATTTTCACTTGCTCTGAATCTTTCCTGGGGCCAGGCTTGGATATAGGATATTTTAAAGCTCAACTTTTTGATCTTGTTATTATTGCTATAAAAATTTTCATATGCCCAAATTGGAAAAGGAAGAATGAGGGGGAGTAGCAGATGAACAAAATGGTCAGAGAGTAAAGATATTTTTGAGCATTAATGAGATGAATCAATCCACTTCCTACATTTTATAAATGAGAAAACCGAGGCCAACAAAGTAGATATATGATTTTCTTAAAATCAGAAATCAGAATCAAAAGTCTGTTGTTATTTATCTTGAATCACCAGTAGACTTTCCTTTCCTTTTCCCTTTTTCTGAAAATATTAGAAAAATCGTTGTTGAATTAATCTAACCTTGGGTAGATATCTACAAATCTCCCATGGTGTGTGGTCTCCAGGAGTCTTACCATTTCTAGGTCTCTGGATTATGCAGTGAGTGAACGTTTGTACGTGTGTATGTGAGTGTGGGGGTGAGGATGTTAGTCGTGGTAGCCACACACATGTATTTAGAAAATCCAAAATGCATCTGGCCCTAAACAGTTACCTCCTCACCTTGTTTCTAAATCCATGTGTATTTCAAGAAAATCTTAATCCATATGTTCCTGATTTACTTTCACTAAGTCATCTGCATGTTGTTGGTAAGAGTCCTTTGATGTCTACAAAGACTTATGAGCAATTTTTATGGCCTCTCTGAGCCTTTGTTCTTTCAAGAGGCAAGATGTGCTTCGCCTGCATGGATGGCGCTCTCATTGTACAATAACAATCAAAAAGTTTCCTAAAATTTGCGAAGAAGGTAGAGTGAATCCTAGCCTTGACCAAAGGCTCATTCTTTTTCCCAGTGCCAAAACTATAGAGAAAAAGGTCTTGTCTGACTCAAGAAAGGAATATGCTGTCAACATTCCAGCATCCCTTTATTTTGTGCTTTGATCCTTCTGTGTTCAGCCAAATTGATTCCTCCTGACTTTTTGGGAAGGATAGTTTATTAAAATATTAATTTGTGCTCGTTATTCTTTCATTTATTTTCCTTTCCTCATTTCACACGGGCAGTCAGGTCCTTAATAATTCCCTGCCTCAGAGAATTTCTTTTAGTAGGACTGAGAGCAGAATCCTAAACTTATTAAAGTCATTAGGAAGGTGCCCTATTAAAGTCATTATTAGGTGCCCCAGAGAGTAAGAGAGGGAATTGTCTTCCATGGCAGGGAGTTCAGGGAGGTAATCCCTTTGACTGATGTGGGAAAAGAGAATGATTTGGTCCTTCTGGAGTGGGGCTCATATCTCACTCCTGGTAAAGTCCTGGGTAGATGACTCCATGATATGTAGGTGCCAGTCGCCGCAACTAGAGAAAGCCCGCGTGCAGCAATGAAGACCCAATGCAGCCAAAAATAAATAAGTAAAATAAAAATAAATAAAACAAAATAATAATAATAATAAAATAAAATGAGTCTTAGAAAAGTAAGGTTAAAATGTAACTTAGACGTCATTTAATCTGTTCCTCACCCATTACAGATGTGGAAACTGAGTCGCATACATTGATGGAATTTAGATAAGCAGAGGGTAAAGACAGAACAATGTGACAGAAGGTATGGGTGTGGGCATGATTATAGAACAGTCATTTTTACAGTAAGAAACCAAGCCACGGGACAACAGAAAGTGATGTGGGAAGAGAAGTAAGTTACAGTGGATATCAGGACAGTGTAGGGTGCAGAAATTGTAGAGATCCATGAATTCCAGGTTAGAGCTCTGAACTGTATCTCAAAGTATATATCCTATCTTAGTATCTTGAATGTTTGTTTAAAAGACTTATTTCTGGATACATGCCATATCTAAATTGGAAATTTTATCCTGATTGGGGCTGGGCTTCTGCATTTGCCACAAGCTCCCCACCCCAGTATCTCAGTGATTCAGATGCTCACTTAAGTTTGAGGACTCTTGCTGTAGATGGTGGGCATCAGGCATGTGACAGACACTGGAGATTTCAGAACAGGGAAGAGGCCTCTGAGGATGTATTAGGTTGTGGAACATGGGTTGGAGACCAGAGAGATTAGCCCCGATATGGATGTCAGTCACGATATAGCACAGGGCTTATCATTGTGGAAAATGTCTTCAGTAGCTGTGGGAACAAATGGGAACAGCTGAATAATGCTTAGTTTGAAAAAAGAACTAATAGACTTGGTGACCAGCTAGGTTAGAGCTATCAAATCAATCACTAATCCTGTCATCTCTACTCATAAATAGATCTCAACTACTAGGTTTCTCCATTCTCGCATCTCATGCTGTTATTGCCCTTGCCTTCTTGTAGTTTCCCTGACTTAATCATTGTTCCATCCCTCCTACCATCCGTTCCCCACTATTGTAAGAGCAATTCTTCTAAAATGCAGAACCCGCCAAGTCACTGTTCTGCTTAAAAGCGTTTAATAGTTTCCTATTGCTCTCAGAATAGCTTGAATGTTTTTTATAAAGCATACAGAACGCTTCATGGTCTGGCCTCTATTGCTTCTAAACTCCTTCCTCTGTCACCACTCTCTGCACCTCTTGATCTCAGCTGTGCTAAACTTGGATCGTATCCTTTTTACAGCTCTGAATCTTTGAACGTGCTCCGCTCTCTTTTTCTAGAACAGTTTCACTGTCCTCTTCTCTGGTGAGCTTAGGTTTCATATCCTCTTGGAAGCCTTCCTTAACCACCACCACCCTGCCCAGACTGGATTAGGACTTCCTCTAATGTGTTGCCGTTGTCCTTTATTTTTCATTTAATGTGCAAGCTTCTTGAGGGAAGGCCATGTCTGATTTATGGTTGTAACCTAGCATCTAGCCCAGGGCTCAGCCCACCGTAGGTCCTCATGACATGGTTGTTGAAGAAATGAACATATGAATGATTGAAAAAGAGGGAAGAGCTTAGGATGTTACCAAGGCTTCACGCCCGATTACCTGAAGGAGTGGTAATGTCAGAGCACTCACTTACCTCTTCAACAACTTCCACCTTAACCTTAAGGAGACACAGGGTCCTTTTCTTTGTCAGGACAAATGAATAATGACCAAAACCATGAGATCCAATCTATTTTAACTGAATCGGTTTCCTTGACACTTAGAAGTCAACAGCTCTTCCAATCAGGGGAATAATGATCAAACTGTGCATAACAAGATTGAAACTAGTATTTATCAACTCTATATTGGATAAATCATGTGAGGACAGAAAGCTGTGCAGTCATTCGTTAAATGGCGTTTTTTGCCATTTAAAAGGAACCTTTTTTCCACTGGGAGAGGGAGAGGCAAGGAACAGGGTGTCTTGATCCTGGGCAGAAGCAGCAAGCTACTTTGTGTGTTGACTTTCTTTTTGTGAGATATATAGTCAGCATTTCTAATGAATCTGCTGGAAGCGGCTGGAATATTATGATTTATAGCACCTTCCCACTCTCTATCATAGCATTTTATTAGATGGATGGGAAGCTGGTAGTAATGAGGTTAGGAATGAGAAAACATCCATCAAGCCCTGCTACATCTTCTCAGGAAAGACAACACACTATCTCATATGTCACAGGCAGTGATCTAGGTCACGATGATATAAAATGTGTGATTAAAACCAAGCATTTGACACTAGATAATAGGCATCTAGTTAAAAAATAGCTCTAGTGTTCCTGACTTTTAATTAAACCCAACTCGTAAATATGCACTGTGGTAAATATACTGCAGAATGGGGCTTGTTTATATTCCACCATGTAACAATTACCTCCAGAATGGGTGCTTTATTTCACTACATGGTGTTATTAGTCAGGCAATGGACTGAAATACAAATGTTAAGCCAGTGATGTCAGACAGGCATGCCACAGCAGTGCCACCACTCGACTCCTGCTCTTTCCTCCCACCTGCCCTGGTTTTCCTGCCTTCCTCTCACCCTCTCCACTGGAGTTATTAATCTAAAATAAAACACATTTAATCATTTCCAGCAATCTCTCACAGTACCTTTGATTGCATCAGTAATGACTGGAAGAGAGAAAATCTTTTAAATGCATAACCTTGGTGTTCAGGAAATCTGCCCTGTTAATGGGTTTATTCTTTGACAGGAGATTTGTTTATGAGAAAAAATTTTAATACCAAGTCCAGTAGTAGAATACTAGAATACTAATATAGAATCGAATGGGGAGGAGTTAGGAAACAGACTAATTGAGCAGATTTTTTTTTCGTTTTATTGCGTATTTGGAAATTCTTGGGTGATAATATGGGTCATGGACAGAGCACTGGTCTAGGATCTAGATTTAACTCTGACATTAATTAGTTGTCTGACACTTACTGCCTCTTAGCCATGCAACTTTGGCGAGTGCTCACATTTGAAAAATGAGGTTAGATAAGACCTTTACCAAGATTTCTTCCCCTCTGGTGGTTTATGAATTGGTGAAATCAATGCATCTCAAACTCAAATGTCATACAAATCTCTGGATCTTGTTAAAATGAAGATTCTGATTCAACAGGTGTGGGTTAGAGCCTGTAATTCTGTATTTCTGACGAACTCCTAGTGAGTGCTGGTGCTGCTGGTCTACAGACCACACTTTGAGTAACAAGGTATTAAAATACAAGGATCATTTACCATCATTGCAGGCTTTAAAGCTCTGGGTCTTTTTTTCTCTCTCCTGGTATAATTACTTATTATTTATGTAGTGCCTATAGGTAGAACACCTACCTTCTTTGAGCAACATATTGTTAGAACTGCTTTCTTTTGGCTAATGGCATTAAGCTAAGAACATTTCTGAATATACATCTACCCTCATGGAGTTCAGTCCAATTCAGTTAATATTTCTCCAGTGTCAAAATCTAATTTAGTAACCCATTCCTCTGATCAGACAACTCCCTATCAGAGTGATTCTTTTTTTTTAAAAAACATCTTTATTGGAGTATAATTGCTTCACAGTGGTGTGTTAGTTTCTGCTTTATAACAAAGTGAATCAGTTATACATATACATATGTTCCCATATCTCTTCCCTCTTGTGTCTCCCTCCCTCCCACCCTCCCTATCCCACCCCTCTAGGTGGTCACAAAGCACCGAGCTGATCTCCCTGTGCTGTGTCCATGCCACTCTCTCACTTTGTCACAGCTTACCCTTCCCCCTCCCCATATCCTCAAGTCCATTCTCTAGTAGGTCTGTGTCTTTATTCCCGTCTTACCCCTAGGTTCTTCATGACCTTTTTTTTTTTTTTTTCTTAGATTCCATATATATGTGTTAGCATACAGTATTTGTCTTTCTCTTTCTGACTTACTTCACTCTGTATGACAGACTCTGGGTCCATCCACCTCACTAGAAATAACTCAATTTCATTTCTTTTGTTGGCTGAGTAATATTCCGTTGTATATATGTGCCACATCTTCTTTATCCATTCATCTGTCAGTGGACACTTAGGTTGCTTCCATGTCCTGGCTATTGTAAATAGAGCTGTAATGAACATTTTGGTACATGACTCTTTTTGAATTATGGTTTTCTCAGGGTATATGCCTAGTAGTGGGATTGCTGGGTCATATGGTAGTTCTATTTGTAGTTTTTAAAGGAACCTCCATACTGTTCTCCATAGTGGCTGTACCAATTCACATTCCCACCAGCAGTGCAAGAGTGTTCCCTTTTCTCCACACCCTCTCCAGCATTTATTGTTTCTAGATTTTTTGATGATGGCCATTCTGACTGGTGTGAGATGATATCTCATTGTAGTTTTGATTTGCATTTCTCTAATGATTAATGATGTTGAGCATTCTTTCATGTGTTTGTTGGCAGTCTGTATATCTTCTTTGGAGAAATGTCTATTTAGGTCTTCTGCCCATTTTTGGATTGGGTTGTTTGTTTTTTTGTTATTGAGTTGCATGAGCTGCTTATAAATTTTGGAGATGAATCCTTTGTCAGTTACTTCATTTGCAAATATTTTCTCCCATTCTGAGGGTTGTCTTTTGGTCTTGTGATTCTTAATCCCTTTAGATCCCACCCATTCACATTTAAGCTCTTTTCTTTCTCTGATCTCAAAGGAGATGAGGAGCAGCTGATCACCTGTGGAAGTAATTTATACTAAATTGGCAGGGACAAACCAGGTGCCTCAGAGCAAGAAAATTCTGTTAATAAACAGGAAGCTAGCCAGCCAAGCCTCTCCCCCAAGACATGTGTCTCTGCAGAGCCAGGGAGTAAAAGGTTTCATACCCAGGACAGTCAAGCAGTTAACCAGCCACAAACAGCTGTGAATGGGCTGGTCTCAGTGCCTGTGTGCATTTGGAATAAGGAGTGTTTCCTCTTGCATGAGGTTTAACTTATTATTTTATTTCTTTTTAATATGAAGATCAGGCCTCTATTCTCTTTCCTTTATTTTCATTCAGTTTTGATGTGATTGCTGTAATTATGTGTCAGCTATTACCAAGCACATTCTAATTACTCCATTTATGGCTAGAATTGCTATTACTACATAATGCTTTGTTCATTAGTGAACTCTGAGGGGACTTCCTTGCACGTCACACTTTAGAGACAGTTGGATTTTACATGTTATGTGATACTCAAATATCATTATTTTGAACAGATTCACAAAATTAATGTGTAATTTTGAAGTGGATTTTCTTGACTAATGCAGTTCAGCATTTCCCATTTCTGAACGTGTTGTTGCTAGGAAAAATAACAATCTCATTCTTTAATAGGAATATAAAAAAAGGGGACAAGTTATGAATCAATATTTTGCTTCCAACTCTTAAAGACAGCACCATGGTGTTTTAATTTTCAAAGCACTAAACTCCTTTATTGATTTTTGTTTTTAACTGCACGAATTGTTTAGGCTTTGTGATTCTAAACCCAGCTTCTCTATTGACTTATGTTGTCTTAAGCAGCTGGTCAGAGTTGAGCCTCCCTTTATCCATCTGTAAAAGAGTTTTAACAGAGCTGTCTCTCAATGTCCTAATGATGTTGTGAATTTAACAGGCTGTTTTATATGTGAGACAGTGTCAGTATCCCCAAATCTTGGGAAAGCAAAGGCTATTAAATTTAACAAACTTTTATTGGTTTCTCTAAGTTCAATAACATTTTAAATAATATAGGAATTTTTTTTTTCTTGAAGGTTTAGGGAAAATCACACTTAAAATATTCTTAGCCTGGTATCCTCCACAGAGTTGGTTCTTTGAAAATCTTCTTGATTTATTCCATAAATATTCAGATTTTCTATTCCCTCTTGAATTATTTTAACAAATTCATATTTTTCTAGTAAATTGTCCATTTTATTAAATTTGTCAAATTACTTAGAATAAAAAGTTGTTCATGACATTCCCTCCATATCTGATCTTAGAAGCATTTTCTCCACCAATTGCCCCGTTATTGACCATCTGATTTGTGCCTGACCCTGCTCAGAGCACTGAGTAATTACTAATGAACAAAACATATATGGTTTCAGGCCCTTTAAGATTATACAGCTTAGTGGGGAAGAACAATGGTAAACAAGTAAGCAAACAAGTAATTAGAAATTGTTATAAGTGCTATGAAGTTAACAAAATATAGTAATTAAAAAAATGTGATAGAGCAAACAGGGTTAAGATAGAAGAGTATGGGAAGACCTCACTGTGGGGTGACATTTAAATCCAGACCTGGAAGATTAGGAAGAACGAGCTCTGTGAAGGAAAGGAAGAAAGAAGTATAAGGTAGCTGAAACACAGGGAATGATAAGGAGAGGGCCCTGAGAAGCTTTTGGAGAACTGGGCAGACAATGCAGGTTTTTCAGTGGCTGTTGGGGAATTTCTGTTAAGGAGATTAGATACTGGCAATCCAATCAAAAGGGGAAATTATAACCAATTTTGCAAAGTTCTTTATGTAAAATGGAGAATAATTCAGTCATCCATATCCAAGAATGGGATAATTTATAATAGGCATTTTGTGGATCATACTAAAGAGCTTAAATATTTTTTTAAAATTACTGTATTTTACTCTTTAGCAGTTTTTAGTTTATACAGAAATTGAGCAGAAAGCTCCTATACAACCCCTTTTCCTCCCACCCTGATTCATTTCCCAACTCACCACCTCATACCACCCCTCAACCAGTTTCTCCTATTAATAACATCTTAAATTAGTGCGGTAAATTTTTACAATTGATGAAAGTTTTGGCAATTAGGTATAAATTATGGTACATTGTTATTAACATCCATAGTTTACATTGGGGTTCATTCTTTGAGTTGTACATTCTATAGCTTTTGAAAAATGTATAATGTCATGTCTCTACCATTACAGTATCATACAGGATAATTTCACCACCCTAAAAATCTCCTGTACCCCATCTATCCATTCCTCCCACCCTCCCTCCCTCTTAGGCCCTGGCAACCACTGATCTTTTTACTGTCTCCATAGTTTTGCCCTTTCCAGAATGTCATATGGTTGGAATCATTCAATATGTAGCCTTTTCAGACTGGATTCTTTAACTTAGCAATATGCATTTAAGGTTCTTCCATGTCTTTCCATGGTTTGGTAGTTCATTCTTTTTATCACTTAAGAAGATTCCATTGTCTGAATGTACCACAGTTTGTTTATCCATTCACCTCTTGAAGGACATCTTAGCTGCTTCCAAGTTTTGGCAATTATTAATAAAGCTAGTATAAACATTCTTGTACAGATTTTTGTGTGGACTAGGTATTATTTTACCTGCACTGGCAATCCATCAAAGAATTTTGAATATGTGTTTATTAAAAAGATGACCCTCTGTCACTGCTGTGTGGAGAATAGTGTAGAGGAGGTACACCTGGAAGTGAGGCTAGTAAAGAGGCTGCTGTAGTAATCCAGGTAGACTCACAACTTGGACCAGGGTGGGGCTGAGGAATGAAGAAAATGCTTTGGGCTATATAATAAGGAAAGGGAATAAATAGGACTTGCTTAAAAGAGGGAAACAAAAAGGTAAAACAATAAAAACTGAGAATAATGCCCTGTGAAACTGAGAGAGAGCATGGCCATTTATTGAGACAGGGAAGAAGAATTGAGGAACAATGTCTGAGGGAAAGGGGGAAACCAAAGTTCAATTTTGCACATGTAAATGAAATAGCTGTCATATCTCCAAGAAGAAATACAAAATAGAGAGGCAGATATGGAGTGGGACTGTAAAGTTGGAAATCACCAATAAGTGAATGCTATTCAAAGCTTTGGGAGAAGAGGGCTAAGGATCCACTGTGGGCAGCTCCAGTATTTGGAATTCACAAAGGAAAAGCAAATTTTAAAGGGAACAAAGGGGTATCTAGAGAGCTAGAAGGAAATTCAGTGTAGAGCATCATAAAATCCAAAAGAAGAATGTTTTGAAGAAGTTATCAATTGCAAATTGTGTGTATTTGAGTGTTTTTCCTTCATTTATATTAATCTTGCTTGCTAGTTAGGGGGCATCAATATTTTTTCTTAAAGAATCACTTCCTGAATTTATTTCCATTGGTTTTTTTTCTTTTATAATTGTTAATTCTTAAATTTATTCTTTTTTCTTTTTTTTTTAAAGACACTCTATTTATTTATTTATTTATTTATTTATTTAGGCTGCGTTGGGTTTTCATTGCTGGGCGTGGGCTTTCTCTAGTTGTGGCAAGCGGGGGCTACTCTTTGTTGCAGTGTGCAGGCTTCTCACTGCAGTGGCTCCTCTTGTTGCAGAGCACGGGCTCTAGGCATGCAGGCTTCAGTAGTTGTGGCACGCAGGCTCAGTAGTTGTGACACATGGGTTTAGTTGCTCTGTGGTATGTGGGATCTTCCTGGACCAGGGCTCAAACCCGTGTCCCCTGCATTGGCAGGCAGATTCTTTTTTTTTGCGGTACGTGGGCCTCTCACTGTTGTGGCCTCTCCCGTTGCAGAGCACAGGCTCCGGACGCGCAGGCTCAGTGGCCATGGCTCACGGGCCTAGCCACTCCGCGGCATAGTGGGATCTTCCCAGACCGGGGCACAAACCCATGTCCCCTGCATCGACAGGTGGACTCTCAACCACTGCGCCACCAGGGAAGCCCGGCAGGCGGATTCTTAACTACTGTGGCACCAATTCCTTTTGCTACTGTTTTGTTTCCCTTTACTGCATGCATTAAATTTTTAAATTTGTGGACATTATTTATTTAATAACTGAATAGTTTAGACAAATAATTTACTTCTGGATTAGAATTTTCCACTTATCAGGAAACATGTAAACTACTCTTATTATTATTATTTTCTAATAAGTATATAATTTCATTTTTTACTTATTCTTGACCATATTTAAGAAAGTCTTAAATGCCTAAATTTCCCTTTTGGTTTGTTTATATTCTTTATTATTAATGTTGTTAATACTCACATTGCATTTCAGCCAGGTAATTCAGTCTTAAAAAATTTATGATTTGGGAAATTTATTGAGACTTTGTTGTAGAACACATGAAGAATTTTGTAAAACATTTAGGTCAATGCAAAAGAAAATATATTTTACTTATGTAAGTTGTTGAGTTAGATATGTTACTATTAAATCAATATTATTGTTTTATTATTCATCCAGTTTTTTCTTAGTTGGAGTTTTCCTACTTCATCTGTCAAGAACTAAAAGTAATATGGTAATATTTATGCTACCATCATGATTATGTCAACATCTATTTGTATTTCTAATAGTTTTTATTTATACTTTAAGTTATATATTATTCATCAAATAAAAGTTCATGACATCCATACTTCATTGCAGATTATGACAGTTTTTCTGTGTAAAGTAATAAGACTTAACAGTTATTTGCCTTGCATTTATACTCATTTAATGAAATAATGCCTTGAAATCCACACTAATATTAATTTAATGTCAACTACTTTATTCTTTTGCATTTGCCTATTAACTTTACACTGACATTATCTTTAATTATTCCAACATTTTATTCTCGGTAAAGCTTTATATAAAGCATAGAGCTGATTTTCAATTCCAGTTTTTTTTTTAGTAGTGATATTTTACCTTGTTTCATCTATTTTCTTGAATAATAAATGACTTTTGCTTTGTTTTACTCTTTCTCTTCTTTTTTTGAAATTTCTAAAATCTTTTTTCTTAAATACCTATGTTATCTTTTTTTCAGATCAGAGAAAACTCTGATCATTGGATGTTTGGGTGATGAGAGGAAGAAATAAGAGTAATATCTTAGTGAAAATTTTAGAACTAGAAAAAATATAATAAAAACTGAAATAGCTGCATCTATAAAACGTATGCAAACTTTATGCTAAAGTAGGTTGTATTTCTGTATTTTCACTGAATGAAGAGGTACAGAACTGATTAATTGATCCCCAGTTTATTTTGTGAATTGCAAAACATAGCTAGTTCACATAACAATAAAGATTCAAAAACCCTAAATAAAGTTAATGGCAACTCAGATACATTGTATTAAAATAATGATATGCTATGAACATTTTATTAAGTTTAGAAAAAGATGGATTGATCCCCAGTTCATTTTATGAATTTACAAAAGTAGCTAGCTCACTTAAGAATAAAGATTTTTAAAAAACCTAAATAAATAATAGTAACTGAAATACAGTTTTATATTAAAATATGAAGATGTTGGCTTTATCGCAGACATGCAAAGAAATTTTAAAAGTAGAAAATTTATTAAAACAATTTATCATATCAGGAGATCAAAGAAAGTGAAACACTTATGTGATCATCTCAATTGATGCTAAAAGGACATTTTATAAATTCATTTTCAATGTATGAAGAAAAGTTTTGTAAAGTAGGAATGAAGGATATATATTTAGCATGATAAGAACTATTCGATATCATCTCACACTGGTCGGAATGGCCATCATCAAAAAATCTAGAAAAAATAAATTCTGGAGAGGGTGTGGAGAAAAGGGAACACTCTTGCACTGCTGGTGGGAATGTAAATTGATACAGCCACTATGAAGAACAGTATGGAGATTCCTTAAAAAACTGAAAATAGAATTACCATATGACCCAGCAATCCCACTACTGGGCATATACCCTGAAAAAACCATAATTCAAAAAGAGTCATGTACCATAACGTTCATTGCAGCTCTATTTACAATAGCCAGGAGATGGAAGCAACCTAAGTGTCCATCAATAGATGAATGGATAAAGAAGATGTGGCACATATATACAATGGAATATTACTCAGCCATAAAAAGAAACGAAATTGAGTTTTTTGTAGTGAGGTGGATGAACCTAGAGTCTGTCATACAGAGTGAAGTAAGTCAGAAAGAGAAAAACAAATATCGTATGCTAACATATATATGGAATCTAAGGAAAAAAAAAGAAAAAGTCATGAAGAACCTAGGGATAAGACAGGAATAAAGACACAGACCTACTAGAGAATGGACTTGAGGATATGGGGAGGGGGAAGGGTATGCTGTGACAAAGTGAGAGAGAGGCATGGACATATATACACTACCAAACGTAAAATAGATAGCTTGTGGGAAGCAGCCGCATAGCACAGAGAGATCAGCTCGGTGGTTTGTGACCACCTAGAGGGAAGGGATAAGGAGGGTGGGAGGGAGGGAGACGCAAGAGGGAAGAGACTTGGGAACATATGTATATGTATAACTGATTCACTTTGTTATAAAGCAGAAACTAACACACCATTGTAAAGCAATTATACTCCAATAAAGATGTTAAAAAAAAAGAACTATTTGAAACCTGAAGGAAATATTTGAACTAAATATCAAAAATTAAGGAAGTATAGCATGGTATTTGAGAGTACATTTTACCTCTATAAGTCTCAATTTCCATATCTGTAAAATGGAGATAAATAATAGAATTTTTCATGGGGTTTTTAAAATTATTATATCATATAATGTTTGTAAATAGGTTTACACAGTACCTAGCAGATAGTAATAGGAATTAAATTTGTGTTTATTTCCCCTCTTCATCATGAAGATATTAACCTTAGTTTCATTTTGAATGATGAATGTATAGAAGCCAAGGCAACTTAGAAGGAAAGGACTGCAGCAAGACAGTGTAGAAAAAAGTGTGATATTAGATTTTGTGTTAATGAGAGCTCAAAGGGCAAAGCTAAGGAAGATAGGCCTTGGATCTAGAGGTTCACATTTCCGAGCCTCAACACTGAATGGCCTCACAGTAAATCTCGGGCCTTGGAAAAGCTGATGCCAGTGGACTAGAAGAAAAAGCTGTCATGAGAGTTACTCTGAGAGCCCAAAGAACTGAATCTCTCTGCTTTGCCCAGCCCCATTATACATGGCATGTGCAATGAGACCTCATTTGGCCACACTTTCTGAGAATCAAAGTCATTTGCCTATGCCTTGAGATCTTGCCTGATAGTTATTCACTTATGATATGAGGTAATTTTCTATCATTTTGATGCTTTGAAATCATACTCCAATGAGTCAGTTTTCTAAGGAAGATGTTTCTGTGATACATCCCAGGATGCACGTAAACCCTAAGAGGACCAGTAGGAACGTAATAGGTTTCATTCTAAGATTTTTAGATTTGAGGCTGACCTGGGGCATGTTGAGCTGGGGATGATGGGGAGTTGACACCCCTGTGACAAATATTATATGCCTATTAGTAATAGAAGTAACCATTATCATTATTACAGTTTAGTTTTACCTTGAAATGTCTATCCAATGAAATAATATAAGAAAAAGAAACTGTAAACGTTTCTTTTATATTATTTTGATTATATTTTATATTATTATTTTAAATTATATTTGGAGATAAAATTATTTTTATTTTTATTTTTATTTTTTTAATTAATTTATTTATTTTTAATTAGTTTCTGCTTTATAACAAAGTGAATCAGTCATACATACACATCTGTTCCCACATCCCTTCCCTATTGCGTCTCCCTCCCTCCCACCCTCCCTATCCCACCCCTCCAGGCGGTCACAAAGCACCGAGCTGATCTCCCTGTGCTCTGCGGCTGCTTCCCACTATCTATCCACCTTACGTTTGGTAGTGTATATATGTCCATGCCTCTCTCTCACTTTGTCACAGCTTACCCTTCACCCTCCCCATATCCTCAAGTCCGTTCTCAAGTAGGTCTGTGTCTTTATTCCTGTTTTACCCCTAGGTTCTTTATGACATTTTTTTTTTAAATTCCATATATATGTGTTAGCATACGGTATTTGTCTTTCTCTTTCTGACTTACTTCACTCTGTATGACAGACTCTAGGTCTATCCACCTCATTACAAATAGCTCAGTTTCGTTCCTTTTTATGGCTGAGTAATATTCCATTGTATATATGTGCCACATCTTCTTTATCCATTCATCCGATGATGGACACTTAGGTTGTTTCCAGCTCCGGGCTATTGTGAATAGAGCTGCAATGAACATTTTGGTACATGTCTCTTTTTGAATTATGGTCTTCTCAGGGTATATGCCTAGTAGTGGGATTGCTGGGTCATATGGTAGTTCTATTTTTAGTTTTTTAAGGAACCTCCATACTGTTCTCCATAGTGGCTGTACCAATTCACATTCCCACCAGCAGTGCAAGAGTGTTCCCTTTTCTCCACACCCTCTCCAGCATTTATTGTTTGTAGATTTCTTGATGATGGCCATTCTGACTGGTGTGAGGTGATATCTCATTGTAGTTTTGATTTGCATTTCTCTAATGATTAATGATGTTGAGCATTCTTTCATGTGTTTGTTGGCAGTCTGTATATCTTCTTCGGAGAAATGCCTATTTAAGTCTTCTGCCCATTTTTGGATTGGGTTGTTTGTTTTTTTGCTATTGAGCTGCATGAGCTGTTTATAAATTTTGGAGATTAATCCTTTGTCAGTTGCTTCATTTGCAAATATTTTCTCCCATTCTGAGGGTTGTCTTTTGGTCTTGTTTATGGTTTCCTTTGCTGTGCAAAAGCTTTGAAGTTTCATTAGGTCCCATTTGTTTATCTTTGTTTTTAGTTCCATTTCTCTAGGAGGTGGGTCCAAAAGGATCTTGCTGTGATTTATGTCATAGAGTGTTCTACCTATGTTTTCCTCTAAGAGTTTGATAGTTTCTGGCCTTACATTTAGGTCTTTAATCCATTTTGAGCTTATTTTTGTGTATGGTGTTAGGGAATGATCTAATCTCATACTTTTACATGTCCCTGTCCAGTTTTCCCAGCACCACTTATTGAAGAGGCTGTCCTTTCTCCACTGTACATTCCTGCCTCCTTTATCAAAGATAAGTTGGCCATATGTGCGTGGGTTTATCTCTGGGCTTTCTATCCTGATCCACTGATCTATCTTTCTGTTTTTATGCCAGTACCACACTGTCTTAATTACTGTAGCTTTGTAGTATAGTCTGAAGTCAGGGAGCCTGATTCCTCCAGCTCCATTTTTCGTTCTTAAGATTGCTTTGGCTATTCGGGGTCTTTTGTTTTTCCAAACAAATTTTGAAATTTTTTGTTCTAGTTCTGTGAAAAATGCCAGTGGTAGTTTGATAGGGATTGCATTGAATCTGTATATTGCTTTGGGTAGTAGAGTCATTTTCACAATATTGATTCTTCCAATCCAGGAGCATGGTATATCTCTCCATCTATTTGTATCATCTTTAATTTCTTTCATCAGTGTCTTATAATTTTCTGCATAAAGGTCTTTTGTCTCCTTAGGTAGGTTTATTCCTAGATATTTTATTCTTTTTGTTGCAATGGTAAATGGGAGTGTTTTCTTGATTTCATTTTCAGATTTTTCATCATTAGTGTACAGGAATGCCAGAGATTTCTGTGCATTAATTTTGTATCCTGCTACTTTACCAAATTCATTGATTAGCTCTAGTAGTTTTCTGGTAGCATCTTTAGGATTCTCTATGTATAGTATCATGTCATCTGCAAACAGTGACAGCTTTACTTCTTCTTTTCCAATTTGGATTCCTTTTATTTCCTTTTCTTCTCTGATTGCTGTGGCTAAAACTTCCAAAACTAGGTTGAATAAGAGTGGTGAGAGTGGGCAGCCTTGTCTTGTTCCTGATCTTAGTGGAAATGGTTTCAGTTTTTCACCATTGAGGACAATGTTGGCTGTGGGTTTGTCATATATGGCCTTTATTATGTTGAGGAAAGTTCCCTCTATGCCTACTTTCTGCAGGGTTTTTATCATAAATGGGTGTTGAATTTTGTCGAAAGCTTTCTCTGCATCTATTGAGATGATCATATGGTTTTTCTCCTTCAACTTGTTAATATGGTGTATCACATTGATTGATTTGCGTATATTGAAGAATCCTTGCATTCCTGGAATAAACCCCACTTGATCATGGTGTATGATCCTTTTAATGTGCTGTTGGATTCTGTTTGCTAGTATTTTGTTGAGGATTTTTGCATCTATGTTCATCAGTGATATTGGCCTGTAGTTTTCTTTCTTTGTGACATCCTTGCCTGGTTTTGGTATCAAGGTGATGGTGGCCTCGTAGAATGAGTTTGGGAGTGTTCCTTCCTCTGATATTGTTTGGAAGAGTTTGAGAAGGATGGGTGTTAGCTCTTCTCTAAATGTTTGATAGAATTCGCCTGTGAAGCCATCTGGTCCTGGGCTTTTGTTTGATGGAAGATTTTTAATCACAGTTTCAATTTCCGTGCTTGTGATTGGTCTATTCATATTTTCTATTTCTTCCTGAGTCAGTCTTGGTAGGTTGTGCATTTCTAAGAATTTGTCCATTTCTTCCAGGTTGTCCATTTTATTGGCATAGAGTTGCTTATAGTAATCTCTCATGATCTTTTGTATTTCTGCAGTGTCAGTTGTTACTTCTCCTTTTTCATTTCTAATTCTATTGATTTGAGTCTTCTCCCTTCTTTTCTTGATGAGTCTGGCTAATGGTTTGTCAATTTTGTTTATCTTCTCAAAGAACCAGCTTTTAGTTTGGTTGATCTTTGCTATCGTTTCCTTCATTTCTTTTTCATTTATTTCTGATCTGATCTTTATGATTTCTTTCCTTCTGCTAACTTTGGGGGTTTTTTGTTCTTCTTTCTCTAATTGCTTTAGGTGCAGGGTAAGGTTGTTTACTCGAAATGTTTCCTGTTTCTTAAGGTGGGATTGTATTGCTATAAACTTCCCCCTTAGAACTGCTTTTGCTACGTCCCATAGGTTTTGGGTCGTCGTGTCTCCATTGTCATTTGTTTCTAGGTATTTTTTAATTTCCTCTTTGATTTCTTCAGTGATCACTTCGTTATTGAGTAGTGTATTGTTTAGCCTCCATGTGTTTGTATTTTTTACAGATCTTTTCCTAATTGATGTCTAGTCTCATAGCATTGTGGTCGGAAAAGATACTTGATACAATTTCAATTTTCTTAAATTTACCAAGGCTTGATTTGTGACCCAAGATATGATCTATCCTGGAGAATGTTCCATGAGCACTTGAGAAAAATGTGTATTCTGTTGTTTTTGGATGGAATGTCCTATAAATATCAACTAAGTCCATCTTGTTTAATGTATCATTTAAAGCTTGTGTTTCCTTATTTATTTTCATTTTGGATGATCTGTCCATTGGTGAAAGTGGGGTGTTAAAGTCCCCTACTATGATTGTGTTACTGTCGATTTCCCCTTTTATGGCTGTTAGTATTTGCCTTATGTATTGAGGTGCTCCTATGTTGGGTGCATAAATATTTACAATTGTTATATCTTCTTCTTGGATCGATCCCTTTATCATTATGTAGTGTCCTTCTTTGTCTCTTCTAATAGTCTTTATTTTAAAGTCTATTTTGTCTGATATAAGAATTGCTACTCCAGCTTTCTTTTGATTTCCATTTGCATGGAATATCTTTTTCCATCCCCTTACTTTCAATCTGTATGTGTCTCTAGGTCTGAAGTGGGTCTCTTGTAGACAGCATATATATGGGTCTTGTTTTTGTATCCATTCAGCCACTCTGTGTCTTTTGGTGGGAGCATTTAGTCCATTTACATTTAAGGTAATTATTGATATGTATGTTTCTATTCCCATTTCCTTAATTGCTTTGGGTTCGTTATTGTAGGTATATTCCTTCTGTTGTGTTTCTTGCCTAGAGAAGTTCCTTTAGCATTTGTTGTAAAGCTGGTTTGGTGGTGCTGAACTCTCTCAGCTTTTGCTTGTCTGTAAACGTTTTAATTTCTCCATCAAATCTGAATGAGATCCTTGCTGGGTAGAGTAATCTTGGTTGCAGGTTTCTCTCCTTCATCACTTTAATTATGTCCTGCCACTCCCTTCTGGCTTGTAGAGTTTCTGCTGAGAGATCAGCTGTTATCCTGATGGGGATTCCCTTGTGTGTTATTTGTTGTTTTTCCCTTGCTGCTTTTAATATGATTTCTTTGTGTTTAATTTTTGACAGTTTGATTAATATGTGTCTTGGCGTATTTCTCCTTGGATTTATTCTGTATGGGACTCTCTGTGCCTCCTGGACTTGATTAACTATTTCCTTTCCCATATTAGGGAAGTTTTCAACTATAATCTCTTCAAATATTTTCTCAGTCCCTTTCTTTTTCTCTTCTTCTTCTGGAACCCCTATAATTCGAATGTTGGTGCGTTTAATGTTGTCCCAGAGGTCTCTGAGACTGTCCTCTATTCTTTTCATTCTTTTTTCTTTATTTTGCTCTGCATCAGTTATTTCCACTATTTTATCTTCCACCTCACTTATCCGTTCTTCTGCCTCAGTTATTCTGCTATTGATCCCATCTAGAGTATTTTTCATTTCATTTATTGTGTTTTTAATCGATGCTTGATTCACCTTTAGTTCTTCTAGGTCCTTGTTAACTGTTTCTTGCATTTTGTCTATCCTATTTCCAAGATTTTGGATCATCTTTACTATCATTATTCTGAATTCTTTTTCAGGTAGACTGCCTATTACCTCTTCATTTGTTAGGTCTGGTAGGTTTTTATCTTGCTCCTTCACCTGCTGTGTGTTTTTCTGCTTTCTCATTTTGCTTATGTTACTGTGTTTGGGGTCTCCTTTTTGCAGGCTGCAGATTCGTAGTTCCCGTTGTTTTTGGTATCTGTCCCCCGTGGCTAAGGTTGTTTCAGTAGGTTGTGTAGGCTTCCTGGTGGGGGGGACTAATGCCTGTGTTCTGGTGGTTGAGGCTCGATCTTGTCTTTCTGGTGGACAGGTCCACGTCTGGTGGTGTGTTTTGGGGTGCCTGTAGCCTTATTATGTTTTTAGGTAGCCTCTCTGCTAATGGGTGGGGTTGTGTTCCTGCCTTGCTAGTTGCTTGGCATAGGGTGACCAGCACTGTAGCTTGCTCGTTGACTGAAGCTGGGTGCTGGTGTTGAGATGGAGATCCCTGGGAGATTTTCGCTGCTTGATATTATGTGGAGCTGGGACGTCTCTTGTGGACCCGTGTCCTGAGGTTGGCTCTCCCACTTCAGAGGCACAGCACTGACTCCTGGCTGCAGCACCAAGAGCCTTTCATCCACCCGGCTCAGAATAACAGTGAGAAAAAGTAGAAAGAAAGAATTAGTAGAAGAAAGAAAGAGAGAGGGAAAGAAAGGAAGAAGGGAAGAAAGGAAGGAAGGAAGGACGAAAGAAAGAAAGCAGGGGGGGAGGGAGGAAGGATGGAAAGAAAGAAGGAAAGAAAGGAGGGAGGGAGGGAGGAATGAAAGCAAAAGGAAGAGTGAATGGAAGAAGGGAGGGAGGGAGGGAGGAAGGAAAGAAAGAAAGAAAGACAGGAGGGAGGGAGGGAGGAAGGAAAGAAAAAGAAAGTGGAAAGAAGAAGGGTGGGAGGGAGGGAGGGAGGAAAGAAAAAGAAGGAAAGGAGGAGCGGAGGGAGGGAGGGAGGAAGGGAAGGTAGGAAAAAAAGAAAGAGCAGGTAAAGTAAAATAGAATAAAGTATGAAATATAGTAGCGTTATTAAAATTAAAAAGTAATTATTGAAAAAAAAAAACACGGACCGAAAGAACCCTGGGACATATGGTGGAAGCAAAGCTATACAGAGAGAATCTTACACAGAAGATTACACATACACATTCACGAAAAGAGAGCAGGGGGAAAAAATCAAAAATCTTGCTCTTCAAGTCCACCTCCTCGATTTGGGATAATTCGTTGTAAAAAGAGGAAAAGGGCGAGAAGTCTGAAATCTTGCTAAGTCCACCTCCTTAATTTGGGATAATTCGTTGTAAAAAGGGGGGAAAGTCTTAAATCTTGTCCTCAAAGTCCACTTCCTCAATTTGGGATGATTCGCTGTCCATTCATACACTCCACAGACGCAGGGCACATCAAATGGACCGTGGAGCTTTAATCCACTGCCTCCGAGGCTGCCCAGAGAGATTTCCCTGTCTCTGCTCTCACAACTCCCGGGTCTCAGCCTTGGACCTGGCCCCGCCTCTCCGCATAGGTCGCCGGAGGGCGTCCGTTCTTTGCTCAGGCAGGACGGGTTTAAAGGAGCCGCTGATTCGGGGGCTCTGGCTCACTCAGGCAGAGGGGAGGGAGGGGAATGCCCTCTCCTCGCGCACCAGGCAACAAAAGGGAAAAAAGTCTCTTGCCTCTCCGGTAGCTCCAGACCCTTTCCTCGGACTCCCTCCGGGCTAGCACTAACCCCTTCAGGCTCTCTTCCTGCCGCCAGCCCCAGTCCTCTCCCTGCGCTCCGACTGAAAGCCGATACCCGAGCCTCAGCTCCCAGCCCCGCCCGTCCCGGCGGCGAGCAGACAAGCCTCTCGGGCTGGTGTGTGCCTGAGGGCACCGATCCTCTGTGCCAAAATCTCTCTGCTTTGCCCTCCGCACCCCTGTTGCTGTGCTCTCCTCCGCTACTCCGAAGCTTTCCCCCTCCGCCACCTGCAGTCTCCGCCCGCGAAGGGGCTTGTAGTGTGTAGAAACCTTCCCTCCTTCACGGCTCCCTCCCACTGGTGCAGGTCCGGTCCATATCCTATTGTCTCTGTTTATTCTTTTTTTCTTTTGACCTACCCAGGTATGTGGGGAGTTTCTTGCCTTTTGGGGGGTCTGAGGTCTTCTGTCAGCGTTCAGTAGGTGTTCTGTTGGAGTTGTTCCACGTGTAGATGAATTTCTGATGTATCTGTGGGGAGGAAGGTGATCTCCGCGTCTTACTCTTCCGCCATCTTCCTCCGGCTCCTATTTTTATTTTTATTTATTTATTTTTTTTTGCAGTATGCGGGCCTCTCACTGTTGTGGCCTCTCCCGTTGCGGAGCACAGGCTCCGGATGCACAGGCTCAGCGGCCATGGCTCACGGGCCCAGCCGCTCCGCGGCATATGGGATCCTCCCGGACCGGGGCACGAACCCGTATCCCCTGCATCAGCAGGCGGACTCTCAACCACTGCGCCACCAGGGAGGCCCTAAAATTATTTTTAAATAGGAGTATTGTTTACCTAGAAAAATCTAAAAGAATTGACTGTAAAGCCCTGAGGATTAACAATAGAAACAGAGTTCAATTAGAGGACTATGCATAAATTCACACAGTTCTTATAAATCAGCAATAACCATTTATAAAATATAAAAGAAAATGCCAATCCGAATAGCAATGTAAATTTAAGCCTAAAACAAAATCTTCAAGATCTACCTAAAAAAATTTTACAAGACATTTACTGAGATACTTAAAAGAAGAATTAAACAATTGGAAAGACCTACCCTGTTCTCAGATAATCAAAATGTGAAAGATGTCAGAGTTCCCCATATGTATCATAAATTATACAGTGCAAATAGTGCGGTGAATTTTTGGCTGTATCTGATGAAATGATTTTGAAATTGTGAAATAAAACCAACTATAATAAGGAAAGAAACATTAATCTAGAAAGAATAATATATTTGATATTTGCAATACCAAATATTAAAATGATTGATAAAGTTACAATTACAACGGTGTGTTGAAAATAGATCTATGAAACAAAGCAAAAATCTAGAAATAGCCTTAAGTGTATGTTAAATACAGCATAGTAAGCAGAAATTACATGAAGAATGATGCTGGAAATTTGGGTCGATTAGTATAATTAAACTATATCTTACATACATTATATAATGAAAGATTTAAATTTTACATAGTTTATATATTTAAATATAAAAATAGGCTATAAATTAATATTTATCTGAATCAAGTTTGTAGAAATATTGTCTAAACTTAAAACAAGCCTTTTAAAAGTATCATGAAAGAAAAAGATTGATGATTTGGATTCTGTAAATATTTGAAGTTTTCTTTGTAAAAACTCACTATAATCAGGGTGTTTATAGTAGAGCTGGGGAAAACCTCTCCTCTGGAAAGGCTGGTCAGAATTAGCAAAGACAATTATTTAAAGTCTCTGGAGATTGATCAAAGGGCTTCCTACATACTGAGGAACATTTATTCAACAGAGCCTATAGAATCTTGCATGAGAGTGTGGCATTTGAGCTAGGGACTGCTGTATACCCTCACAACAGTGTGTTCCAGAAAAGCTGTTCCAGCAGCCCTGGGAGTTGAGTGGCAGACCTTAGCTCCCTTAGCTTTCTTGAGTGGGAGAGCTATTCCCAGGGGGTTTGGCAGCCAGTAAACACTGGCAGATCCCCTTTTCTGTAGCCTCATGCTGCAGAAGGCCTATGTTGAGTAGATGGTAGCAGTGTGCATTACCCCACTCCCAATTCTTGCTGGATAGGGAGTATCTGGGCGGGGAAGCTGGTGAAGAATGTAGTCCCACAGTCTTGCACAGCTCTCTGTTGCTGAACTGCAGTGGGCTTGGCAGCCAAATGTCAGGTTCCATCTTCTCTGACTTCCTGGGGCAGACAAGCTATTCTGATTAGATTTGGCAGCCGATAAAGCTTGGCATATTCCATGCTCTCTGACTCTGTGCTGCAGAAGATGTGAAAAGATAATTCACAAAAGAAATATTTGAAGCCAATAAACATATACAAAGCATTCAAACCCTTTTGAGGCAAATTAAAACAATAGCATGATGCCGTTTTTCATCTGTGACTGGCAAAGATTAAAATAAATATACTACTCATTGATGGGGAATGGGAAATGTGATCTTTGGTTGCAAATGGAACTGCAGGTTGGTATAAACTTTTTGGTTAGCAATTATTGTCATCTCTTTAAAATGTCTATACACTTAGAAATTCTACTTTTCAAAATTTATGTTTAGAAAATATTCAGAGATGCACACAGAATTTTATGTGAGCAAATAATCATAATTTTATGTTGAATATAGTTAACTAAATGTTTAACAAAGTGCTAATTGTTAGATAAATTATGCTATATCCAGGAGTTCGAATAACATATATCCATTAAAAATCATGCTAGGAAAGTATTTTAATCATATGAGAAATACTCATTATAGACTATTAAGTGAAAATATAATATATATCTCCATAGAAGAAATACTGAAAGAATATAACTCAAAATGTTAGTAGCAGGTAACTCTAGGTTGGGGGTATATGGTTGGTTTTGAGTATGTATTTTTATACTGTTATGTAATTTCCAATTTTTTGACAATAATCATGTATAATTTTATAGTAAGAAAATTAATAAATGTTATTCAAATATAAATAAAAGTGTAATAAAGCTTGAAAATGTATAGGAAACTATTAAAAAAAATAATAATGTTTTTGTCCTAGCATCCAAAATTGTTATTCTTGTTGAATTTCATTTTTCAATATAAGAAAGCATAAAGAAGGAAAACATAGTCAAAGGAAATCAGTATTGGAAGAAATACAAAAATTTGTTTTGGCTTTTTCTCGGGATTTTTTAAATTGATTATCGTAGATGGGGGATTATGGATAATTTGCTTAGAAAGAAACATATTTTATGAAAAATGATACTAGAATCAACAAAATTTTGTAATTATAACTGTTAATGACAATATCCCTGTGTTGCCCACTCTTAAATATCATGAATGTACAGGTTTGAGACATGCTTTTCACTAAAGACAATATATGGAAAGTCCAGCATAATGAAGTAAAAGTCAATCACCTAGACCAAGGATTCTGAAACTTTAGTGAGCACATGCTCACCTGGGAGATGTTATTAAAATGCAGAATCTGACTCAGTAGTTCTGGGATGGGGCATGAGATACTGCATTTCCAGTAAGTTCCTAGGTGATGCCCATGTTGCTGGTCTGTGGACCACACTCAGAGTAGTAAGAGTCTTCCTTATTCCTGGATCTGCAACTGAGTCTGGTATTATTAGCTCTTGCCACCTTTCTCTATGCAAAACTGAGGCTAAAATTTCAAGCTTTTTAGATAGGGATAGGGGTGAAATTAATTCTTCTTGTTCAAAACAATGAATTTCAAAGTACTTGTTAAAGTGTGTGTGCTTTAAAAAAAAACTCTCATTATTTTGATATTGTAAAGATATTTTCTCTATTTTTAAAAAATGATCTAATTTTGCCTCCTACATTTAGGTTCTTAGTCTACCTGGGATTAATATTTTTGTGTATGATGTGAGGTAGGGATCCAGTTTTGAGTTTTTTATATGATTAGTCTGTTATCTCAGCACAATTTAAGAGCAATCCAACCTATTTCATTAATCAGCATTGTTTTGCAATATATGTTTGATATATGTGTGGCAATCTTTCTGGGGCCTTTATTTTGCTCCACTTGTTTATTTCTCTAAGTCTCTGCCAATGCCACACTGTCTTACTACTTTAGCTTTACAATATCTTTTTTTCCTTAATAATGATATATATTTTTTAAATTTTTATTTTATTTTGCAGTATAGTTGATTAACAGTGCTGTGTCAGTTTCAGGGGTACAATAAAGTGATTCAGTTATACATATACATGCATCCGTTGTTTTTCAAATTATTTTCCCATTTAGGTTATTAGTATTGAGCAGAGTAGCCTGTGCTATACAGTATGGTCCTTGCTGCTTATCTATTTTAAGTATAGCAGTGTGTACATGTCAACCCCGAACTCCTAATTTATCCCTTCCCCCAACCTGTCCCCCGTGGTAACCATAAGTTCATTTTCTAACTCTGTGAGTCTGTTTCTGTTTTGTGAATAAGTTCATTTGTATCATTTTTTTTAAGATTCTGCATGTAAGTGATAAGATATGATATTTCTCTTTCTCTGTCTGACTTACTTCACTTAGTATGATAATCTCTAGGTCCATTCATGTTACTGCAAATGGCGTTCTTTCATTCTTTTAATGGCTGAGTAATATTCCATTGTATGTATGTACCACATCTTCTCTATCCTTTCCTCTGTCAATGGACATTTAGGTTGCTTCCATGTCTTGGCTGTTGTAAACAGCACTGCAATAAACATTTGGGTTCATGTATCCATTTGAACCATGTTTTTCTCCAGATATATGCACAGGATTGGGATTGCTGGATCATATGGCAACTCCATTTTTAGTTTTTTAAGGGAACCTCCATACCGTTCTTTATAGTGGCTGTACCAATTTATATTCCCACCAATAGTTAAGAGGGTTTGCTTTTCTCCACACCCTCACCAGCATTTATTGTTTGTAGATTTTTTTTTTTTTTTTTTTTTTTTTTTTTTTTTTGTGGTACGCGGGCCTCTCACTGTTGTGGCCTCTCCCGTTGCGGAGCACAGGCTCCGGACGCACAGGCTCAGCAGCCATGGCTCACGGGCCCAGCCGCTCCGCGGCATATGGGATCCTCCCAGACCGGGGCACGAACCCGTATCCCCTGCATCGGCAGGCAGACTCTCAACCACTGCGCCACCAGGGAGGCCCCTGTTTGTAGATTTTTTGATGGTGGTCATTCTGACTGGTTTGAGGTGGTACCTCATTATAGTTTTGATTTGCATTTCTGTAATAATTAGCATTGTTGAGCATCTTTTCATGTGCCACTTGGCCATCTGTATGTATCCTTTGGAGAAATGTCTATTGAGGTCTTCTGCCCATTTTTTGATTGGGTTGTTTGTTTTTTTGATATTGAGCCTCATGAGCTGTTTGTAAATTTTGGAGATCAATCCCTTGTCAGTTGTGTCATTTACAAATATCTTCTCTCATTCTGTGGGTTGTCTTTTCATTTTGTTTACGGTTTCCTTTGCTGTGTAAAAGCGTTTGAGTTTAATTAGATCCCATTTGTTTATTTGCATTTTTATTTCCATTACTTTAGGAGGTGGGTCAAAAAAGATCTTGCTGCGATTTATGTCAAAAACGGTTCTGCCTATGTTTTCCTCTAAGAGTTTTATAGTGTCCAGCCTTACATTTAGGTCTTTAATCCACTTTGAGTTTATTTTTGTGTAAGGTGTTAGGGAGTGTTCTAATTACATTCTTTTACATGTAGCTGTCCGGTTTTCCCAGCACCACTTATTAAAGAGACTGTCTTTTCTCCATTGTATATTCTTGCCTCCTTTGTCATAGATTAGGTGACCATAGGTGTGTGGGTTTATCTCTGGGCTTTCTATCCTGTTCCATTGATCTGTATTTCTGTGTTTTGTGCAAGTACCATGCTGTCTTGATTACTGTAGCTTTGTAGTATAGTCTGAAGTCAGGGAGCCCGATTCCTCCAGCTCGGTATTTCTTTCACAAGATTGCTTTGGCTATTTGGGGTCTCTTGTGTTTCCATACAAATAGTAAAAATTTTTGTTCTAGTTCTGTGAAAAATGCCATTGGTAGTTTGATAGGGATTGAATTGAATCTTTGGGTAGTGTAGTAATTTTCACAGTGTTGATTCTTCCAATCCAAGAACATGGTCTATTTCTCCATCTGTTTATATCTTCTTTAATTTCTTTCATCAGTGTCTTATAGTTTTCCACATACATGTCTTTTGTCTGCTTAGGTAGGTTTATTCCTAGGTGTTTTATTCTTTTTGTTGCCATGGTAAATGGGAGTATTTCCTTAATTTCTCTTTCAGACTTTTCATTGTTAGTGTATAGCAATGCAAGAGATTTCTGTGCATTAATTTTGTATCCTGCTACTTTACCAAATTCATTGATTAGCTCTAGTAGTTTTCTGGTAGCATCTTTAGGATTCTCTATGTATAGTATCATGTCATCTGCAGACAGTGACAGTTTTACTCCTTCTTTTCCAGTTTAGATTCCTTTTATTTCTTTTTCTTCTCTGTTTGCCATGGCTAAAACTTCCAAAACTATGTTGAATAATTGTGGTGAGAGTGGACAACTTTGTCTTGTTCCTGATCTTGGAGGAAATGGTTTCAGTTTTTCATCATTGAGAATGATGTTGGCTCTGGGTTTGTCACATATGGCCTTTATTATGTTGAGGTAGGTTCCCTCTATGCCCACTTTCTGGAGAGTTTTTATCGTAAATGGGTGTTGAATTTTGTTGAAAGTTTTTTCTGCATCTATTGAGATTATCATATGCTTTTTATCCTTCAGTTTGTTAATATGGTGTATAACATTGATTGATCTGCATATATTGAAGAATCCTTGCATTCCTGGGATAAAACCCACTTGATCGTGGTGTATGATCCTTTTAATGTGTTGTTGGATTCTGTTTGCTACTATTTTATTGAGGATTTTTGCATCTATCTTCATCAGTGATATTGGCCTGTAGTTTTCTTTTTTGTGACATCTTTGTCTGGTTTTGGTATTGGGGTTATGGTGGCCTCGTAGAATGAGTTCTATTGTCTGACATAAGAATTGCTCCTTCAGGTTCCTTTTGATTTCCATTTGCATGGAATATCTTTTTCCATCCCCTCACTTTCAGTCTGTATGTGTCCTTAGGTCTGAAGTGGGTCTGTTGTAGACAGCATATATACGGGTCTTGTTTTTGTATCCATTCAGCCAGTCTGTGTCTTTTGGGTGGAGCATTTAATTCATTTACATTTAAGGTAATTATCATTATGTATGGTCCTAATAGCATTTTCTTAATTGTTTTGGGTTTGTTTTTGTAGGTCTTTTCCTTTTCTTGTGTTTCCCGTCTAGAGAAGTTCCTTTAGCATTTGTTGTAAAGCTGGTTTGGTGGGGCTGAATTCTCTTAGCTTTTGCTTGTCTGTAAAGGTTTTAATTTCTCCATCAGACCTGAATGAGATCCTTGCTGGGTAGAGTAATCTTGGTTGTAGGTATTTCCAGTTCATCACTTTAAATATGTCCTGCCACTCCCTTCTGGCTTGCAGAGTTTCTGCTGAATGATCAGCTATTAACCTTATAGGGATTCCCTTGTATGTAATTTGTTGCTTTTCCCTTGCTTATTTTTAATTTTTTTTCTTAGTGTTTAATTTTTGATAGTTTGATTAATACGTGTCTTGGCGAGTTTCTCCTTGGATTCATCCTGTATGGGACTCTCTGTGTTTTCTGTCCTCAATTCTTTTGATTCTTTCTTCTTATTCTGCTGTGCAGCAGTTATTTCCACTATTCTATCTTCCAGGTCACTTATTTGTTCTTATGCCTCAGTTATTCTGCTACTGATTCCTTCTAGACTATTTTTAATTTCATTTATTGTGCTGTTCATCATTGTTTGTTTGCTCTTTAGTTCTACTAGGTCCTTGTTAAATGTTTCTTGAATTTTCTCCATTCTCTTTCTGAGATTTTGGATCATCTTTACTATCATTATTCTGAATTCTTTTTCAGGTAGACTGCCTATTTCCTCTTCATTTGTTTGGTTTGGTGTGTTTTTACCTTGCTCCTTCATCTGCTGCCTACTTCTCTGTCTTCTCATTTTGTTTAACTTACTGTGTTTGGGGTCTCCTTTTCTCAGGCTGCAAGTTCATAGTTCCTCTTATTTCTGGTGTCTGCCCCAGTGAGTGAGGCTGGTTCAGTGGCTTGTGTAGGCTTCCTCATGGAGGGGACTGGTGCCTGTGTTCTGGTGGGTAGGTCTGGATCTTTTCCCTCTGGTGGGCAGGGCCACATCTGGTGGTGTGTTTTGGGGTGTCTGTGAACTTAGTATGACCTTAGGCAGCCTTTCTTCTAATGGGTGGGGCTGTGTTCCTGTCTTGCTACTTGTTTGTCATGGGGCGTCCAGCACTGGAATTTGCTGGGCTTTGGGTGGACCTGGGTCTTAATGTTGAGATGAAGGTCTCTAGGAGAGCTCTCAGTGATTAACATTACATGGGGCAGGGAGGTCTCGGTGGTCCAATGTCCTGGACTCAGCTCTCCCACCTTGGAGGCTTAGGCCCTACTTCTGGCCAGAGCAACAAGACCCTGCCAGCCACATGGCATGGAAGAAAAGGAAGAAAAATAATAAATGAACAGACAGAGCCCCAAGACAAATGGTAAAAGCAAAACTAAACAGAGAAAATCACACAAAGAAACATACACAAACACACTCACAAAAAGAAAAGAAAAAAAAAAAGGAAGAGAGCGACCAAACCAATAAACAAAACCATGAATAAAAACAAACACTAAAAACTAAACTAAGATAAACATAAAACCAAAAACAAATCAAATGCAGAAAGCAAACCCCAAGTCTACACTTGCTCCCAAAGTCCACTGCCTCAATTTTGGGCACACTTGTTGTCTATTCAGTTATTCCACAGATGCAGGGTAGATCAAGTTGATTGTGGGGATTTAATCTGGTGCTCCTGAGGCTTCATGGAGAAATTCCCGTTTCTCTTCTTTGTTCACACAGCTCCTGAGTTTCAGCTTTGGTTTTCGCCCTGCCTTGTGTGTAGGCTGCCCTCAGGTGTCTTTTACCCGCCCATACAGGAAGGGGCTAAACAGTGGCTGATTAGGGCTCTCTTGCTCACTCAGGCTGAGGAGAGGGCTGGGTATGGTAATCATAATTGGAATGTGGGATGTGCCTGCAGCAGCAGAGACTGGTGTGACATTTCAGCAGCCTGAGGCACACTGTATGTTCTCCCAGGGAAGTTGGCCCTGGATCATGGGACCCTGGCAATGGCATGCTGCACTGGCTCCCAGGGGGCTGTGGGTAGTGACCTGCACTTGCACACAGGATTCTTGGTGGCAGCGACGGCAGCAGTAGCGGTCCGTTCCTGTCTCTGGGGTCCAAGATGATAGCCGCAGCTCACACTCATCTCTAGAGCTCGCTTAGGTGGTGCTCTGCCATCTGTGGGCACACAGAGCAGGAAGCCCCTCTCCTCGTGCACCCCAAAACAATGGTCTATTGCCTCTCTGGCAGGTCCAGACTTTCTCCTGGACTCCCTCCCAGCTAGCTCTGGCACAGAGCTAGACAACCCTTCAGGCTGTCTTCACACAGCCAACCCCAGTCCTCTCCCTGGGTTCTGACCTCCGAAACCCAAGCCTCAGCTCCCAGCTCCCACCTGCCCCAGCAGGTGAGCAGACAAGCCTCTTAGGCTGGTGAGTGCTGGTCAGCATAGATCCTCTGTGCAGGAATCTCTCTGCTTTTCCCTCTGCACCTCTGTTGCTGCACTCTCCTTCTTGGCTCTGAAGCTTCTGCCCACCCCATCCCCACCAGTGAAGGGGCTTCCTAGTGTGTGGAAACTTTTCCTCCTTCACGACTCCCTCTCAGTGGCACAGACCCCATCTCTATTCTATTGTCTCTGTTTTTTCTTTTTTCTTTTGCCCTACCCAGGTATGTGGCGATTTTCTTGCCTTTTGGGAAGTATGAGGTCTTCTGCCAGCGTTCGGTAGGTGTTCTGTAGGAGTTGTTCTACATTTAGATATATTTTTGATCTTTTCAAAGAATCAGCTTTTAGTTTCATTTATCTTTTCTATTATTTTCTTCATCTCTATTTCATTTATTTGTGCTCTCATCTTTATGATTTCTTTCCTTCTACTAAACTTGGGTTTTGTTTGTTCTTCCTCTAGTTGCTTTAGGTGTAAGGTTAGATTGTTTATTTGAGATTTTTCTTGTTTCCTGAGGTAAGATTTTATTGCTATAAACTTCTTTCTTAGAACTGCTTTTGCTGCATCCCATAGATTTTGGATCATCATGCTTTTGTTTTCACTTGTCTCTAGGTATTTTTTAATTTCCTCTTTGATTTCTTCAGTGATCCATTAGTTATTTAGTAGCATATCGTTTAGCCTCCATATGCTTTTTTTTTTTTTTTACAGTTTTTTCTTGTAGTTGTTCGAATTTCATAGTGTTGTCGTTGGAAAAGATGCTTGATACGATTTCAATTTTCTTAAATTTACTATGGCTCACTTTGTGACCCTCCAATACTAGCAGGTAAGTCTGGCCCAGTCTCTTATGAGGTCAGTGCTTTTATCCCTGGGTCCTGGTGCACACAACTCCCTATGTGCACCCTCTCAGAGTGGAGTTGCTGTATCCCCCAGTGTTGTGGAATCTGTGTGATCAAACCACACTGGCCTTCAAAGCTAGATTCTCTGGGGGTTCCTCCTCCCATTGCCAGACCCCCAGGCTGGGAAGTTTGACCTGGGGCTCAGAACTTTCACTCCTGTGGGAGAGCCTCTGTGGTATAATTATTTTTCAGTTTGTTGGCCGCCTACCCAGTGTGTTTGTGATTTGATTTTATTGTGATTGCATCTGTCCTGTCATCTCGCTGTGGCTTCTTTGGATGTAGGGTATCTTTTTTGTTATGTTCCAGCACTTTTTTATCAACGGTTGTTCAGCAGTTAGTTGTGATTTTGTTGTTTCCGTAAGAAGAGATGAGCTCATGTCCTTCTACTCCACCATCTTGTCTCCAAGCCCTGTTGGTGTTTCTTGACTTGCCATTCCACAAGTAATAACTGTTCTACTGTCTCCGGCAAAGTGCCTGCACTGTGTCCCTCTGCCCTGGGGAAACTCTGCTGTGCCCCTCCTCCTATAATATCTTGATATTTGGTAAGGAGTGTACATTTTATTTTATATTCCTTCAACCCACACTTAGAGGGCATGTCCTCTATCCTAGGTACTTTTCTACATACTGGAGATATAAAATTGAAAAAATATCTTTCCCTCTCTAGGAAGAGAATCCTTTGAGATAGCCTTCCTGGTGAACAAATGAATTATAATGCAAATATTAATACTATGACATATGTATATAGTAAGTGTTCTAGACATTTTTTGTCTGAAATAGGAGAAAAGCAGAAACTGTGTGTTCTTAATTTTTTTGAATTTAGATCAGGAATTTCCAAATCTGCTCCCAAGAAATGTTAGCCTTCTCTGTAAAATCAAGGGTTGGGTTTGAGTGTGTTGAAGACGGACCTGGTCTATAATTAAGGTATGTCTGACCTAGAGGTGAAGAGGAGAGTTTTAGGAACTGGATTTTGCATCCTATAAAGACAGTTTGGCACAGAGGTTCCATTCAGCTTCCATTTTGCTGATATTTTGACATTCAGTGGCTTTAGAGCTGCAGTCTTGCATCCTTCACCATGGTGAGCCCGCTACGCACAACTCTGGAAGAGTGGTTATGTCTTAATTCTATGCCTATAGAATTAAAGAATTTATATGAAAGGAAGACAAATCTCAAATTCCATTTGGATGAATGTAACTAGATTTTCTGCCTAAGACACTAACAGAATGATAGATTGTATCAGTGACACTATACTATCTAAAGTAAGGGAGGTAATGGTCCTAATCTATCTTTTTGTACAGATACACCTATAGTTTTAGGTCCATTTCTATGTTTCTATCCTTTAGAGGAACAAAGGTAAACTGGTATATTCTTGGAAGAGAGCTCTAGATAGGTAGATTCTGGACTCAAAATTCAGTGATATTGGGGCTTCCCTGGTGGCGCAGTGGTTGAGAGTCCACCTGCCAATGCAGGGGACACGGGTTCGTGCCCCGGTCCGGGAAGATCCCACATGCCGCGGAGCGGCTGGACCCATGAGCCATGGCCACTGAGCCTGCGCATCCGGAGCCTGTGCTCCGCAACAGGAGAGACCACAACAGTGAGAGGCCCGCATACTGCAAAAAATAAATAAATAAATAAATAAATAAAAATTCAGTGATATTATTGGTGGATGTGGAGGAATAGGGATTGTTTTGATTGGAGTGGTGTGGTGGAGGGGGCTATCTTTAGAAATGGTCTCTAAATGGCACCAGTAAGAGGAATGGATTATGCCTAGAGCAGATTCCTTCTTGCTAGCAATTTTCAAACATGGTTTCACTAGCTGACCTATGAAAGGGAAATTTAGAAGGGATTCAGTTCAGTGGTGTTTGCCAATATAATTTCTAGGTTATATACATTTCTTGAGACATTATATTTTTTAATTTATTTTTTAATCAGTGTACCTTTGATGTGTTAATGGTACTACCTCATATTTTGGAAATCCTGTTATATTTTGTTTTCATGTTTGCCCTGTATTTTGAATAATAAAGAACATGGATACATGACTATAACCTCAGTCTAACCTAATAATTTCATGCTCGTCATGCATTGATCACCAGCACTCAGCAGCCAGCCTGTTCAGAACTGCAAAAAGCAAACTTAAGATATGTGATTGCAATTTGAGTGTATTACTGAGCTTGTGTTTCTCTAAATAATAGTTCTAGAAACAAGGAAAAGCAGTAAAGATAAAGAGTGAAGTCCTTGGGTTAGGGACCACATCTTGTTTGCCCTTCCTGTTATGTCTGTTGCTTAGCATATTGCCTGGAAAATGGACGTTTGTAATTAACATTGGTTTCGTTTAAGGAACTGTTATTTCTCAATAACCATAGAAACTGTCCATGTCAGCAGTAGTAAGGATGACTCTAGATTCATATTCATGTATTTCTTCTTCGTGTACAAAATTCCATGTAGTCAACATTTATTGTGAACTACAGGGTATGGGGCAGCAGTATTAGGTGCTGGGAAAAAATAGATTTGGAAGTCAGAGGTTTTGTTTGAGCACATGATAAACATATTTTAAATACCTTACAACTCTACAAAACAACACACATCCATTTTCCAGAGTGTAGGAGCATTCATAAAATACAGCAAAAAAGGAATGATTGGAAATCAGTGCATTAAAAGCCTTTAATTTCTGACTTTTGACAGCCAGTTCCTCTCCACTTCAAAGGATAATATCAGTAATTTATATTTTGAATTGCATATTATTTAAAATGACTTTCAAGTTACTTATTAAGGTTTACTCTGATGGCTTTGAAAACCAAGTTTTACCAACCTTTTCACACTTGGGAATTGTGGCTTTGAAATGAATTTGGGACCTAAATGTCTCTTTTTTGGAGTTTACTGACATAAGTCATATATGAAGGCAGGTGTTCATCCCTGACACTAACATAAGTTAAGTATTCTTGATTTCATTATGGGGAAGAATAGTTCTTTGAAAAGAATAAGTAAATTCCTAAAGTGAGTGCAGGTTGCTTTCTTGATGCCGCCATGATCCTCTTAGCAAGAATGATTTATTATGTTGGATTGTATTGTCCAACTCTTTTTTTCAAAGGAATAAATCACATGCTTCTATTACTATGATAATATGCAAGCAGCTATGACCACTGTTGAATGCTCTCTGAGCCACATCTTTTATACTGTGCCAATTAAGCAGAAGGTGGGGAATGTTGGCAGGGGGATTTAAATGTCTCATCTAAAGGTCAATATCTAACAACAGGACAGCATTTATCCTGAACTGGACTGTAGAGTCAGCACTGGGTTTGAGCCCAGTTGCTGTTGGGGGACTTAAATATACAGTCCTCCAAATGAGAGCAAGTGGTGTCAAAGGGCTATACTGGTGTTCACGATATATCCTAAAATAGCTTTAAGCTTCTCCATGACCTCATTTTGCCATGCTGGCTTGCTTACGAGTGTGTTTTTGGGTGGTGTTAATGTTCTAGCATTAGCCATTGTAATTTATGGACTGACATAGTATCATTAACACTGAGCACGGATTGTACTCAGTAGCCAAGGCACGACTTTTTCCCCTCCATGTTTCCTGCAGCTGGCCAGTGTTTTGTAACCAGGGCACCAACTCTGGAGCCAGTTGGTAACTTTAGATGTTTGATCGGGTGTGCAGTTGGCATCACAGACATGGTTAACCAAGGATAATATTACAGTATACGTGACAGTTTCAAGATTTCATACTGTTAGACAGAACTAGTTTTAGCACAAGATGAAACTAGATAACTGTATCTGTAGTAAGATTTTATTTGATAAGAATGTTTTATGCGAGGTAAAAGTAACTGTGACTATATAACCTTTGAATAGGTGAATGAGTTAATAATTTTTAAAATTAAATTTGTTTTTAACCAAAGTAAGCCATGTATATGGTGTGTTTGTAAAGATTAATAATGTTCTAAGACTTACAATGAAAAATAGCAGACACTTCCTTTGATCTCTTCTTCTCTGCCTTAAATCCTGCTTCCAAAGACAACTACTTTCCATTCTTTTTGTTGTTTCTCCTGGCATTTGCCACCATATTTCTAAATAACACAGTTATGCTTGTGGTTCTTGATTCTTCAGTTTTAGAAATTATAGATTGTGTTTCTGTTATGAAAGGTGAATATTTAACTCTTAAACCCCTTTGCCCCCAACACAGCTTCTTCCCCTCCTCCTATCATTTTTGTCACACATTTTGGTGAAATCAGTATTAGATACTTTTCTCATTATGACCATGTAGACGCATTGGTTTCCAATGGGGGCAGAAATAGTCATTAAGAATAAATAGTCATTAAGTGATTACAGTACTTTAGGGTAAGGGGTTTGATGCTGTCAAAGTGATGCCCTGATACTACTGTAGAGACGGAATGATACACAGAACATAAAGAAATTAGCTGCTTCCTGGGCTTAAGTGGAACAAAGCAATAGCATAAATACATGTGCCTCCAAAGAGAAATCAGAGGTGGATGCTCTGCGGGAGAGGGGACAGGCAGGTTTATAGTCCCTGACCTAGGTGACTCTAGCCACTTTTGTTTTAGTTTTATAATATCTGCAGAACCTGAAGCTTGCTGCTCAAGATAGTCCCTGGCCATTTATTTATGACTCAGTCCAAGTCCATGAGGCAATTTCTCCTCCAATTGTCAGCAAACGGGAGGGAATGGTGGTCAGCTATTAATTGAAGTTCAGGCAGCAGGTAACGACTGGCACTGGCTGGAGCTATTATATCCTTGGATAACACTTTGTTATTGGGAACTAGGGAGAAACTGAAGAGTTGAGATTAAATATTACAAATGTTTACAAGGTTACAGTAATCCAGGGCAGAGGTCAAGGTGAATGTGTCATCATGTGCATTACAAGTAGCAAAACCCCCACAATTTTAAGGTGTACTTTGTGTGTATCTGTCAAAAAAGCCCTTGACACGGCCTTATGGACTCTTACAATACTCTCACTAGCACCTAGCATAATCCCCATCACATGCTGAGAAATAAATAATAGTGCTTTGTTCAAGTCTCAGCTATTTGGATATAACTGTGTCAGGTGTAGTTTAATTTACCGTAGAGAAGCAGGACTTATTCAGGTGCCATCCTTTCATTAGGGCTGTTGCTTACCAGGTGTGCCCACTTGAGATGCTGGACTGTTGATGGTAATTGTCCTCTGTATCATTTGATCAAGTTAATGATACCAAAAGGGCTCTTTTACTTGGAACATTATAGTGACAATAGGAATGGTAAGTTGGGAATGAGTCAACACACAGGAGTGAATTATATCATGAGATACTTGATTTTAGCAGATATATACAGATAAGAAGCTACAAATGGTATACAAAGTAGTTTGGCTATTTAATTTATTCCTGCTCTTAAGGGAATTGGTGAAATACTTAACTAGATCATGTTAAGAGAAATATCTCTTTGATCTCTTTAGATCTTTTTCTTCTTTCTTTATCCTTTTCTTATTTTATTTGTTATTTTTCTTCATGGCCTCTATTGGTCCACATCCTGCATCTATTTGTCATTATTCAAGTTTACATGTTAAGCACTGAATCATTATAATCTACCTATGTCTTTGGGTGAATATTTTATTTAATAACTTTTAAAAGTAATTAGATGTTCAGTGTTGAAATGCTAGAAAATGAAGAGCCAGATGATCAAACAAAAAAATCATAATCCTCCTGCCCCAGAAAAAGCCCTTTTAACACATTGGTGTAGGTACTTCCCTTTCCAGATATGTGCATGTATTTGTCTATATGCATTAAAAATTGGAATCATACTATTTTGTAGCTTGTTTTCTTTTTCTTAGCATTTTTCCACATCAGAACTTTTCTTTAATAATATTACTGGTCATGGATGCATTATGTTTATTTGTATAAATATGCAACAATTAGGAATAATAAATTCATACTGTTGAAACTTCAGTACGTTTCCATTTTTTTTTTGGTCATTGTACCTGTAGCCTGTGCTATCCTTGTTCCTGTGAATTACTGCACAGCCTTGGGCAGAGCTGAAAGCAAAGAGGTTTGCCATTCTCTAATGTACAGACTGCAAGATATGCTATGATTCCTAGGTTTCCTGCATGCGTGTCTCCCCTCTCTCTCTGTCTCGCTCCCTCACTTTTGCTCTCTCACTCACTCTTCTAACATAAGGTGGTAGGAAGGCTATAACTATCTCCCAGGATTCATTTAGAAAGAGTAAAACTTCTTGGCTTGATTTTAGCTAGAGGCCCCCCTTTGTACAAATACTATTAGCTTTTAAATGGTGATTTAACCATTTCAAGCTGAGTCATGTATATTGTTCTCATGCTTATAAGACTAACCATCATGGGTTACAGCCTTTTCTTGTCAACGGTGGATTATAGTGAAGGTGCAAGAAGAAACTTACAAGATTTCAAGGGTTGGGGGATGCAGTGGAAGCAGGATAGTGTAGTGCACAACCAACCTGCCAGGACCTTCGCAAGCTAATTATTGCCTCTCAGCTTCTATTTTGTCATCTGTACAATGAGTATATTCATACCCAATCATAAGGTTTTTGTGGAGATTAAAAGGGAAAATATATTTATTGCAAACTCAGCACAGTGTCTTGTACAAAGTATTAATGGTAGCATTAGTATGTTGTTCTGATGAAATTGCAGATGGCAAGAGATATGCTGGTGCTGTGTTGAGGAGCACAGCCAGATAGAAAAGGATCCTTAAAACAGATCTTCTATAGTCTTTATTTGCCTACCTTCCTTCATACATCTTGGGTAAAGCAGCTCTTTTTGATTCCAGTATTTTCTCTGTCCTGAGAGCCAATATGATACTGATGAAAAGAAAAAACATCACAAACCGCCTGAAAACTGAGAGTGCTCCTGAGAGGCCAACGTTTGTTGGAGCTTTCCCAGTAGATTAGTATTCATTTCTCCTCCTTCCCACCGGCCCCAGACCCTCCTACCAGCTTCAGTTTTACTTTGTTATTAACAATAAAGCCTTTGTTCACAAACAAAGCAGATATGGGCTTCGTCTTAACTGATTTGTTTAACCCTCACTTAAAGTTATTGCTTTTTGCAACCCAGGGCATTTCTGGTATTTGAACATGAAAAATTCTGAGCAAATGAATCAAATAACACATTGTCTTAAAATGGTCCTTTATTACCAATGAGCTAGCTAAGAGGCATAGAGTAGCATCATGATTGGAGTTATATTCCTGACCAGAGTCACCACATTTAATTACCCAGAAGTGTCATCAGCACAGTGTTATAAATGAAGGTACTCATTATAAATCTAAGTAGAAATTTCAAATGGTAAAATGTTGCAAGTCCCATAACAGGAGTATAAACATACCTTATGCATTGATTATGCAAGGAATCTTTATGATAAATGATAGGGTGTACATATAGCACATAAACATACTATGTCATAAATTTGCCCTAGCTTAAATTAATGTTTGCTATGACAAATATTAACATTTAAGTCACAATTTCAGATTTAAATTCATTTGGAGACATTATCTGAATGATCAAAATAGTTTTAAAAGCTATCAAAGGAAGTTTGATTATTTTTAAAATAAATAACTTTTTGTTCTAGCAAGTAGAAGCATTTGAAATCATTTTATTGACCTTAAAGCTGCTCTCAAACTTGAGATGTTGATTTTTTTTTTAAGAGGCATGGAGGTATCTAAATATTTCAAGGGCTGTCCAAGGATTTTCATTGTGAGAGTTTGAAGAGCAGCAGACTCTTAAATCTGGCCCTTCTGTTCATCTTTCTCTCTTCTCTTAGCAGCTATAAGGGCGGAAAGGAATAAGAAAGGAAGTCACAGAAAGGCCCCTGAACAATAGGGAAGACAGGATCGGGGAAGGGCAGTTCTACCTCTTTGCTTTTAAGGTTGGAATTATTTATAGGCTGATCTATGTATCTGTGTATCTACCCATCTAGATATATAACAATATGAAACTCTGAGGCTGAGACAGATAGATAGACAGATAGATAGATGGATAGATAGATAGATGTCATGTTATATGTATGTGTATGTATATGTATTACATACACAAACTCACCTATAACATATGTGATACATCATATGTACATATGTGTTTACATGTGTATATATATCTCAGCCTCAGAGTTTCAAAACTTTTTAGAGCCCACCTGCCAGAGTTGCTGTCTTTTTCAGATTTAGTTGCCTTCTGATTTGGTACCGTGTTGCAGAAACTCTATAAGCAGATGTCACTGAAAAGTAAAAAACAGTTATGACAGACAGATTAGTTAATAATCTCTATTCTTTTATTTGCTAACTCTTTGAACTCTTGATATTGTTAATCTAATGAGCATGAATTTCTTCATCCATGAAATAGAACTCATAATACCAACTCTTTAAAGTTATGGTGAGGATTCCATAATATAGTACATTAAAAAGTACGTGACACAGGGGGCTTCCCTGGTGGCGCAGTGGTTGAGAGTCCGCCTGCCGATGCGGGGGGCGCAGGTTTGTTCCCCGGTCCGGGAGGATCCCGCGTGCCGCGGAGCGGCTAGGCCCGTGAGCCGTGGCCGCTGGGCCTGCGTGTCCGGAGCCTGTGCTCTGCAGCGGGAGAGGCCGCAGCAGTGAGAGGCCCGCATACCGCAAAAAAAAAGTACATGACACAGAAACTGGTCATGGTAGACAAGTGCTCAAAAAATAGTTGTTATAATTAATTTTTCTGTTATGAATACTTCCTTTACTAATAGTAGTGTTTAAGTAAGTGGAATTTATCAGGCAAAATGTTGGCTAAAAGGGACTGACTTTATTATGGTTTATATATTTACTTACGTTACTCAAGTTTCTTGAAACTATGCATGAAGCATAATTACTACTTATTCATAAATATATTTGTAATCTGAGTCTTAAATTAGAATTTTTTTCCCTAAGCAATTATTCTGATCCACATTGGTAAGGATAAACAAAGTCAATGTGGATGAGTGGACAGGGACTAGACCATCAGAGCCTAATGTTTTTTAGCCTTTACCTATAACCAGCCCTTGAGTAGCTTATGGGAGAGGCAGGAATATTTTTTTAAAAAAGAGAGGCTTTCCAGAGGTTGCCTAAGGAGAGTCTGGAAAGAATTGTAGTCTCACTTGTTCTGATATTTATTAAAATACCACAAAAATCCTATTCCTACTTTGATCTTGACTCAAGAGAATGTCATGAAATTGACACCAAATTAGTCAACTCAACTCTATATTTGTCTACTTGGGTGCATCTTGCAGGCAGGTGAGAAGGTGGAACAGGAAGGATTTGATGACATACATCTTTTTTGAAAGTGTAATATCAACTAGATGTTGGAAAGAAAATACATTATATACCCTGGCATTACTAGTCAATGTCCATCTAATTATAGGAGCTTCAGGAACCTGGTGTTCTATCTGACTTCAAATATGTTAAAGGCTCAACCTAGTATAATGTTTTCTGAGGATTTGGTCAGATCATTTTCTTGCCTCAAATATTTAATTGAACCAGTTGTGGGTAATGAGGTCTGCTTCTTGACATCTCACAAGTAGTTTTCACACTGAGTTATCCTTAATCATAAGTTATATGTCATCTTTGGCCTTCAACACAGGCAGATGGGAATTTAGTGGGACAGTCCATGAAAACACTGGCCCGTAGAAAAAGTCTTGACTATTTCATAACAGGCTGCTTTTCAGAACATTTCATTCAGGCCCTATGTCAGTGTAAATATTAGAAGACTTGGGAGAGTTTGCAATCTTCTGGCCTGCAGTTAAATTATTATTTTAACCCTTCCTTTCTCTGAGTACCACTGATGGATAATTTTAGTTCATTTTTTTGTTTTTCTTTTTGTTTTCCTAAAGATATCCCCACTGTACTGGAAAAGGAAACCAAACAAAATGATACAAAACACAACACAATTCAACAATAACAAAAAACAATGTGTAATCCATTGACATTGTTTGGAGGTGTGGCTTATTAATTTTTTTATCTCAGAAAAAACCTTAGCTCTATTGCCTGGATATAGAGTTCTGTAGAAGCCCTAGGCTTGCTGTGAGCAGGCTTTTTCTTTTATAAAGGAAAGGAGATTACAGGAAAAATCACCAGTTGGAGAAAAAGAATAGTTGGAGAAATCTTTTAAAATAATTTGCATATGAGTAATCCCCAGGGATGTTATTTAGGCATAAGGGTATAGCAGCTTCTCCAAAATGGAAGTGAATCCAAAAAGGGAAGTATAATTTTTGTAGATTGTGTTTGAGAGAAAGTAAAATAGGAAAGGAAAGATGAAGAGAATGATTCTTTTATAAATGTTAGGTGCTTGGATAGTAAACACATCAGTAGCAATTCTGTGTTTTGTTTTTCTTCAGCCATGCATGGTGCTGTTTTGGATGCACAGTGTTTCTTTCTTGATGCTATCAGTCCCCATTCAAACCTTCATATCCCAGATTGCTTGTCTTACATTGTCTATGTATTAAAATTACCTTACATCATACACTCCATGCAATTTAGAGAAAGATTTTCATTGTGGAGCAAACTTGAAAAAAACAAAATATTTCTATGAAAAGCAATTTGCTTTGCTAGGCTTTGCTTGTATTCCCAGTACAATTACTGTAGGTTATATGAGTTTGAAAATGAGCTTCCTTCCTTGCAACCCATTCCTACCTCTGTTTGATTCTCTCATGAAGTCATAATCCTTTGTTTGTGCAGTAAGCCTGTTGCCGTGGAGATTAATGTGAGGTTACAAATTTGCTATTATTTATGACTTCATTGTAAGATGGATCCGAATGAGAAATTAATCTGATTTCTTCACCAAATATTTGATGAGTCATATGAGAACAGGTGAAGGCATTTCAGCTTTCATTTCTTAATTGGGAGGTAGAAGTGCTTTCACTGGTGAAAAATACAAATATCTAAGAAATAATAATTTTTTTAAATATCAAACTAAGTATCTTGAAAGAAAGTTGAAACATGACATACTAGGATAAAATATATATTCTATTTACAAAATATCTTCCGAGAGCTACAAGATAAATTCCACCTTGAGAAGCCCAGCATGTCAGTGTCATTCTCTGAACAAGTTTCTCCTTGGTACTGCCATGTTTACTTTGTTAGCAAAAGAAAGCTAAACAGTGAGCACTCTGGTGCATAAGCCCCTCAACCACTGAGATATTGAATTCTGATCTTTAATAAACCAACATTGATTTATTTCACTTCTTCTGTTTGCTTAGTTAAGCTCCATTGGCATAGGAAAAGGCACACATAATTTAATCAAATTGCTTTTTTTTTTCATTTGATTTTTTATTAGTGCATAAAGCAGGCTCTAAGCATTTGGAATTTATTTTTACCAGTAAAATATCTTTCTTCTCTCTTGGAGGAGAAGTTTGAAATTTTGGTTAAGTTCACCCCTAACTCTTGATACATACAAAAATAAAATACAAGGGCTTCCCTGGTGGCACAGTGGTTGAGAGTCCGCCTGCCGATGCAGGGGACATGAGTTCGTGCCCCGGTCCGGGAAGATCCCACATGCTGCGGAGCAGCTAGGCCCGTGAGCCATGGCTGCTGAGCCTGCGCGTCCAGAGCCTGTGCTCTGCAATGGGAGAGGCCACAACAGTGAGAGGCCCACGTACCGCAAAAAAAAAAAAAAAATACAACCCAAGATCTTATTTTTGAGTGTCAGATTTACTCTTTCCTTCTTGACATCAGTGTTGACTCTTGAAGAATCCAGTGTAACATCTGAACAGGTTTGAGCTGTGAGATTTCCAGATTTCAGATGCCAATAAGCAACTCAGTATCTTCAACATTTATAGTTAGGCAGCATTTTGTTCTGTTAGAACTGATTTTTTCCTGATCATCTAGGTTAGCCAATTAATAGAATAAAAAAGCATACTTGGAATGGTGAAGTGATCTGTCAAAGCTCAGGGGGCTGATTGGTTGACAATTTGGGGGTATACCCAGAGATCTTAAGAATTTAATTCTAGATAATCAATGTTACTTGAAAAATACTCTTATTTCTTCTCTTGAGTTTATTTCAAATTAGAGTTAAAACTCATTTTCCTAAATATAAAGGTTAATGTTAATTATGCTTTTCATATCTAACTTCTGTTAGTTTTTTTTTTTTTTTTTGAGACACTGGGTATTTAAAGTTTCCAAATGAAGGTCCTAGTTATTTCTGTGGGAAGGAAGTCAGTGAATTAGAGTGTGAGTGGGATTCATGAAATAGCTTGTGATGTTGCATTTTGAGAAGCCTAGAAGCACATAGATTTGCCAGCTTTACTGGAGAATGACAAGGTTGAAAAGCTGTGAATTCTGTTTTTCTGCACAACACACTTGTTTCTTCTGACTCCCTAGTGCACGGTTAAAAAATATAGTAGTAGTATTACTTTGCTTTATGAAATTAGTCTAACCAACTGTTACAAATTTTTATGTATATAATTCTTCTGAATTATATTGAACTAGAGGTATTTCTCCATTAATGGAAGATATCCTTTTCTTATCTCCCAGAATTTGAGGAGTGGGGTAGGGTTTTTCTCTCTATTTCTTGATGCAGACAAGGAAGCATTTTTCCTCTAGCCAGATGGCAGCTACCCCCTCACCGTGTGGAGAACTAAGCGTGAGTGGATAGAAGGCACATATATGGCAGAATGGAGAGATACAGTCTGTCTGGGGGATCCTGATGAATATATTGAAGTGCTAAGTTAAATGGTCCTAGAACCCAAACTACTTTTGGACATACTTCTTTATGAGATAATAAATACTCTTAGTACTGTACTGACCAGTTTTAATTGCCTCCCAGATTTGCTCAGCCCCATCTACCTCCCAGCCCTCAACCATTGCCCTGATTCCTGGCCAGAGTGAGGGCCAGGCTGTGGCAAAGGTTCTATTATGTCTTCTTTGTCTGGAGCTCCAACTAACAAGTTCAACCCAACTGGACCTACTGAAGCTCTGGCTTTCCTCCCTAGTAGCTGCCTGGAGGGGTAATAACACAACCCATCTATGAGAGGGTATTAGACAAAACATGAGAAGGAGCTGGCAGATAGATTGCTGCCCTGTCCCCACCCTATGGACTACTTGGAGATGTAGTGGTTTCCTATAGCAAATATCCTACATGATTAAGCAAATCATTTATGTTTTTTATAAGGCTGTGCCCGCTGGGTAATGCACCACCTCATAATGCTCTTCCTCCTCCTGTGCTTCATTCCGTTTCCCCCTAACTCTTACTTCCCTGGGATTATACTCCCTAGCCCCAATGAAATGTTAAGCAGGTAAATTCCCCTTAGATTCTATTTTCTAGGAAACTCAGATCTAAAAATTCCCTTGGAACCCTGTTATCAAGAGAGGTCCTAGAAAGCAGACCCTCAGGATGTTGGATTCCTTGCCTAACAGAGGGCAGTAGGGGCCAGATTGCTGCTGGTGTGGGGAGTTGTGATAATCTCTGGCATGCATGGCCTCAGAATTGCTAAAGTTTCCATAGGTGGTGAATTAAGATGAGGTACAAAGGCAAGTCATTGGAAATGATATGGCTACTGTGTTTGATTGGGAAGGAAGAAAATAATGTAAGATTTATGGCATGAGGTGGTTGCTTTATTTATTTATTTATTTATTTATGGCTGTGTTGGGTCTTCGTTTCTGTGCAAGGGCTTTCTCTAGTTGCGGCGAGCAGGGGCCACTCTTCATCGCGGTGCATGGGCCTCTCACTATCGCAGCCTCTCTTGTTGTGGAGCGCAGGCTCAGTAGTTGTGGCTCACGGGCCCAGCCGCTCTGCGGCATGTGGGATCTTCCCAGACCAGGGCTCGAACCCATGTCCCCTGCATTGGCAGGCAGATTCTCAACCACTGCGCCACCAGGGAAGCCCCGAGGTGGTTGCTTTTGATGACATTGGGGGCCTTGAAAAAAGAGAGTGATATATTTGGGTCAAATAATTATTTATATAAGATATGCTGTGAATGCCAGAGGACTTCTATAGCAACCCTAAAGAAGACTAGTTTAAAAAGAAACAAAATAGGGCTTCCCTGGTGGCGCAGTGGTTGAGAGTCCGCCTTCCGATGCAGGGGACACGGGTTCGTGCCCCGGTCCGGGAAGATCCCACCTGCCACGGAGCGGCTGGGCCCGTGAGCTATGGCCGCTGAGCCTGCGCGTCCGGAGCCTGTGCTCCGCAACAGGAGAGGCCACAACAGTGAGAGGCCCACCTACCACAAAAAAAAAAAAAAAAAAAAGGAAACAAAATAAAACAAAAACCAGGCTTGGGATCTAATTATAAATGTGGCAGACACCTGCAAAGGAAACAAAATAAACGTCTGCCCTATCTCCTGTGTCAAAATCAGAGCCCTGATGAGGAAAGAGTAGGACACTGAGACTAGCAGTTTAAGTGGATAAACCTAAGAAACTTGAATCCTTTCACTCCCCTGAGTCACTGGCCATAAGAAGCAGCCCCTTTTAGAGGAGAATGGCCTCACAATACCTGGAGACGGCAGTGTTTTTACATAAAGCAGTTATCCAGCAAGATGTTTGTTCTCCTCACTGTCCCTCACTACTGCCCTCATTAGGCAACTAACTGAAGTTATTCTATAGCTAATATTTACCAGGAAGGAGTGGGGGTGAGGAATAGGGGAGTGGATCCCAGTGGGGCCACTGGATCCACTGAAACTCTGGCTTCTCATCCCAGTGGTTCCTCAGAGGAGAAAACACAATCTAGAAATGAGAGGGAGTTAATTTACCATGCAGTAAATTTTAGCCAGTGAGAGATAGAAAAAGGCAAACAAATTCCTGGCCCATTCTCCCCTGGATGGATTGCTTATGATGCAGTGGTTTCGTATGGCAAAAATCCTACACAAATGAGCAAACTAGCTGTGTTTTCTAGAAAAAAGAAAAGTTGTGTCTGTCTGGGTATTAAACTCATGGGATTGGGAGGAAGAATATAAAGATGGATAGGGAGAATTCATTGTTATGGAGGAATTCACCTTTGACTAGGAATTCCATGTTCTGGCAAGGATACTTGGAGCTGGTAGTGATAATTTGTAAGGATGGTTCCTGGGTCTTGTAAACAACAATGGAGCTATTAAACAGGGCTAACATGCCAGAACTTCCTTGGCATGGTGTGAAGGAGGGAGTCAGAAAACTTAGAGAAATGAGAATGTATCTCTGTATTACTCATTAGTATCTGAGAATCCATCACATTCACATGACTGTGTACCCTGGGGATTAAGCAAGGGACATTACCTTGCTTAGGCAATAAAGAATATACTTGGATGGAGGGTACCAGAATCTTTGAGAAGCCTAGTAATGGTTGTGAAGGCTGGGTATGTTAGTTAGAGATGCTGCCATAGCCCTGGGCTCCCTAATATCTTTGTGGATTATAAAATTCCGAAACAGAAGAGTCCAGGTGACAACCCTTAACTGTCAGATGCAAAGTATATGTATTTACTGTAATGGACAGCAAAGGCAGAGTGACAGCCACGGTGCCTTTGCCCACAGGAATCTATGGTAATGATCATGGTGGAATCCTTGTAGTAAGGCATATAGATAGTGACTAGAATATTGCTTGCTTTTTTTTTTTTTTTTTTTTTTTTTGTGGTACGTGGGCCTTTCACTGTTGTGGCCTCTCCCATTGCGGAGCACAGGCTCCGGGCGCGCAGGCTCAGCGGCCATGGCTCACGGGCCCAGCCGCTCCGCGGCATGTGGGATCTTCCCAGACCGGGGCATGAACCCGTGTCCCCTGCATCGGCAGGCGGACTCTCAACCACTGCGCCACCAGGGAAGCCCTTGCTTGCTTTTTATAATAATAATAATAATAATAACAATAACCCTGAAAGTGTTGAGCAAAAAACTGACACCAAACACCACAATGGAAAATGGTGGCTTTTCATTCTGTTTCCAGATGTATATTAATTTACTGACTCATAGCCCATTGCTTGAAGGGAAAAATGGGTTTCCTTTAAAAGGACTCTGCAATTATGCCAAAAGTATATATGCAAAAATACTTCTCTGATTATTTCCCAAAGAGTAATTCCTCTCTAGAGAAAGAGGATACAGACTTTTAAAGGATTGTTAAATATGAGGTCTGTGTGGACACTCATACCAGGAGAACTGAAATGTTATCATGGTCTGATTAAGGTGAAGACTATGGAAGCCACATGATAAATGGAATTTTCTGAATCTAGTGGGTTTGAGGATCTATTCTATAATTATTTCCCAAGTCCAGGAGAATATAATTGGGGTAGACGTACTATACATAGAAGCTGACAGAACCCTTGCATTGGCTTCCTGACTTATTCTAGGAAGCATTGTGGAGTCCTTAAAATTATCCAAACACTATCATACAGCCATGATAATAAATAAGAAGTAATACTGCTCTTGGAATGAATTGCAGAGATTAAAACCGTTATCAAAGACTTGAAGGATGCTTCTTAAAACTGCTGGCCCAGCATCATTTTATTTATTTATTTATTTATTTTTGAATTTTATTTTATTTTGTTTTTTTTTTTATACAGCAGGTTCTTATTGCTTATCTATTTTATACATATTAGTGTATATATGTCAATCCCAATCTCCCAATTCATCCCATGACCACCCCCCTCCCACCTCGCTTTCCCCCCTTCATGTCCAAATGTTTGTTCTCTACATCTTTGTCTCTATTTCTGCCTTCCAAACCAGTTCATCTGTGTCATTTTTCTAGATTCCACATATATGTGTTACGATGCGATATTTGTTTTTCTCTTTCTGACTTACTTCACTCTCTATGACAGTCTCTAGGTCCATCCACGTCTTTACAAATAACCCAATTTCATTCCTTTTTATGGCTGAGTAATATTTCATTGTATATATGTAACACATCTTCTTTATCCATTCATCTGTTGATGGACACTTAGGTTGTTTCCATGACCTGGCTGTTGTAAATAGTGCTGCAATGAACATTGGGATGCATGACTCTTTTTTTTTTTTTTTTTTTTTTTTTTGTATTACGTGGGCTTCTCACTGCTGTGGCCTCTCCCGTTGCGGAGCACAGGCTCTGGACGCGCAGGCCCAGTAGCCATGGCTCACGGGCCTAGCCGCTCCGCGGCATGTGGGATCCTCCCAGACCGGGGCACGAACCCGCGTCCCCTGCATCGGCAGGCGGACTCTCAACCACTGCGCCACCAGGGAAGCCCATGACTCTTTTTTAATTATGGTTTTCTCTGGGTATATGCCCAATAGTGGGATGGCTGGGTCATATGGTAATTCTATTTTTACTTTTTAAGGAAGCTCCATACTGTTCTCCATAGTGGCTGTATCAATTTACATTCCCACCAACAGCACAAGATGGTTCCCTTTTCTCCACACCCTCTCCAGCATTTGTTGTTTGTAAATTTTCTGATGATGCCTATTCAAACCGGTGTGAGGTGATACCTCATTGTAGTTTTGATTTGCATTTCTCTAATAATTAGTCAGGTTGAGCAGCTTTTCATGTGCCTCTTGGCCATCTGTATGTCTTATTTGGAGAAACGTCTATTTAGGTCTTCTGCCCATTTTTGGATTGGGTTGTTTGTTTTTTTAATATTGAGCTGCAGGAGCTGTTTATATATTTTGGAGATTAATCCTTTGTCTGTTGATTCATTTGCAAATATTTTTTCCCATTCTTAGGGTTGTCTTTTCAACTTGTCTATAGTTTCCTTTGCTGTGTGAAAGGTCTTAAGTTTCATTAGGTTCCATTTGTTTATTTTTGTTTTTATTTCCATTACTCTAGGAGGTGGGTCAAAAAATATCTTGCTGTGATTTATGTCAAAGAGTGTTTTTCCTATGTTTTCCTCTAAGAGTTTTATAGTGTCCAGTTTTTCATTTAGGTTGTTAATCCATTTTGAGTTTATTTTTGTGTATGGTGTTAGGGAGTGTTCTAATTTCATTCTTTACATGTTGCTGTCCAGTTTTCCCAGCAGCACTTATTGAAGAGACTGTCTTTTCTCCATTTATATCCTTGCCTCCTTTGTCATAGATTAGTTGATCATAGGTGCGTGAGTTTATCTCTGGGCTTTCTATCCTGTTCCATTGATTTATATTTCTGTTTTTGTGCTGGTACCATACTGTCTTGATTACTGTAGTTTTGTAGTATAGTCTGAAGTCCAGGAGTCTGATTTCTCCAGCTTTGTTTTTTTCCCTCAAGATTGCTTTGGCTATTCAGGTTCTTTTGTGTCTCCACACAAATTTTAAGATTTTTTGTTCTTGTTCTGTAAAATATGCCATTGGTAATTTGGTAGGGATGGCATTGAATCTGTAGATTGCTTTGGGTAGTATAGTCATTTTCACAGTATTGATTCTTCCAATCCAAGAACATGGTGTATCTCTCCATCTGTTTGTGTCATCTTTGATTTCTTTCATCAGTGTCTTATAGTTTTCTGAGTACAGGTCTTTTACTTCCTTAGGTAGGTTTATTACTAGGTATTTTATACTTTTTGTTACAGTGGTGAATGGGATGGTTTCCTTAATTTCTCTTTCTGATCTTTTGTTGTTAGTGTCTAGGAATGCAAGAGATTTCTGTGCATTAATTTTGTATCCTGCTACTTTACCAAATTCATCGATTAGCTCTAGTAGTCTTCTGGTGGCATCTTTAGGATTCTCTATGTATAGTATCATGTCATCTGCAAACAGTGACAGTTTTACTTCTTCTTTTCCAATTTGTATTCCTTTTATTTCTTTTTCTTCTCTGATTCCCATGGCTAGGACTTCCAAAACTGTGTTGAATAATAGTGGCAAGAGTGGACATCCTTGTCTTGTTCCTGATCTTAGAGGAAATGCTTTCAGTTTTTCACCATTGAGAATGATGTTGGCTGTGGGTTGTCACATATGGCCTTTATTATGTTGAGGTAGGTTCCCTCTATGCCCACTTTCTGGAGAGTTTTTATCATAACTGGGCGTTGAATTTTGTCAAAAGCTTTTTCTGCATCTATTGAGATGATCATATGGTTTTTATTCTTCAGTTTGTTAATATGGTGTATCACATTGATTGATTTGCGTATATCGAAGAATCCTTGCATCCCTGGGGTAAATCCCACTTGATCATGGTGTATAATCCTATTAATGTGTTGTTGGATTCTTTTTGCTAGTACCTTGTTGAGGATTTTTGCATCTATATTCATTAGTGATTTTGGTTTGAAATTTTCTTTTTTTTTTAGTTCTTTGTCTGGTTTTGGTATCAGGGTGATGGTGGCCTCGTGGAACAAGTTTGGGAGTGTTCCTTCCTCTTCAAGTTTTGGAAGAGTTTGAGAAGGATGGGTGTTAGCTCTTCTCTAAATGTTTGATAAAATTCACCTGTGAAACCATCTGGTCCTTAACTTCTGTTTGTTAGAAGATTTTTAATCACAGTTTCAATTTTATTACTTGTGATTGATCTGTTCATATTTTCTTTCTTCCTGGTTCAGTCTTGGAAGGTTATACTTCTGTAAGAATTTGTCCGTGTGTTTTACGTTGTCCATTTTATTGGCATAGAGTTGCTTGTAGTAGTCTCTTATGATGCTTTGTATTTCGTTGGTGTTCATTGTAACTTCTCCTTTTTCATTTCTAATTTTATTGATTTGAGTCTTCTCCCTCTTTTTCTTGAGTCTGGCTAAAGGTTTATCAGTTTTGTTTATCTTCTCAAAGAATCAGCTTTTAGTTTTATTGATCTTTGTTTCTATTTCATTGGTTTCTGCTCTGATATTTATGATATTTTTCCTTCTACTAACTTTGGGTTTTGTTTTTTCTTCTTTCTCTAGTTCCTTTAGGAGTAAGGTTAGGTTGTTTATTTGAGATTTTTCTTGTTTCCTGAGGTAGGATTGTATTACTATAAACTCCCCTCTTAGAACTGCTTTTGCTGCATCCCATATGTTTTGGGTCATCGTGTTTTCATTGTCATTTGCCTCTAGGTATTTTTTTCAATTTATTTTAATTAATTAATTTATTTTTGGCTGTGTTGGGTCTTCATTGCTGCACGTGGACTTTCTCTAGTTGTGGAGAGCAGGAGCTACTCTTCCTTGTGGTGAGTGGACTTCTCATTGTGGTGGCTTATCTTGTTGTGGAGCACGAGCTTTAGGCGCACAGGCTTCAGTAGTTGTGGCTCGCGGACTCTAGCTTACAGGCTAAGTAGTTGTGGTGCACGGGCTTTGTTGCTCTGCAGCATGTGGGATCTTCCCAGACCAGGGCTTGAACCTGTGTCCCCTGCATTGGCAGGCGGATTCTTAACCACTCTTCCACCAGGGAAGTCCCTCTAGGTATTTTTTGATTTCCTCTTTGATTTCTTCAGTGATCTCTTGGTTGTTTAGTAACGTACTGTTTAACCTCCATGTGTTTGTTTTTTTTATGTTGTTTTTCCCCTATAATTGATTTCTAATCTCGTAGCATTGTAGTCGGAAAAGATGCTTGGTATGATTTTAATTTTCTTAAATTTACCAAGGCTTGATTTGTGACCCAAGATGTGGTCTATCCTGGAGAATGTTCTGTGTGCACCTGAGAAGAAAGTGTTCTCTGCCGTTTTTGGATGGAATGTCCTATAAATATCAATTAAATCTCTCTGGTCTATTGTGTCATTTAAACCTTGTGTTTCCTTATTAATTTTCTGTCTGGATGCTCTGTTCATCAGTGTAAGTGAGGTGTTAAAGTCCCCCACTATTATTGTGTTACTGTCAATTTCCTCTTTTATAGGTGTTAGCATTTGCTTTATGTATTGAGGTGCTCCTATGTTGGGTGCATATATATTTATAATTGTTATATCTCCTTCTTGGTTTGATCCCTTGATCATTGTGCAGTGTCCTTCCTTGTCTCTTGTAACATTCTTTATTTTAAAGTCTATTTTATCTGATTTGAGTATTGCTATTCCAGCTTTCTTTTGATTTCCATTTGCATGGAATATCTTTTTCCATCCCCTCACTTTCAGTCTGTATGTGTCCCTAGGTCTGAAGTGCATCTCTTATAGACAGCATATATATGGGTCTTGTTTTTGTATCCATTCAGCCAGTCTGTGTCTTTTGGTTGGAGCATTTAATCCATTCACATTTAAGGTAGTTCTTGATATGTATGTTCCTTTTACAATTTTCTTAATTGTTTTGGATTTGTTTTTGTAGATCTTTTTCTTCTCTTGTGTTTCCCACTTAGAGACATTCCTTTAGCATTTGTTGTAGAGCTGGTTTGGTGGCGCTGAATTCTCTTAGCTTTTGCTTGTCTGCAAAGGTTTTAATTTTTCCGTCGAATCTGAATGAGATTCTTGCCAGGTAGAGTAATCTTGGTTGTAGTTTCTTCCCTTTCATCACTTTAAATATATCGTGCCATTCCCTTTTGGCTTGTAGAGTTTCTGCTGAGAGTCAGCTGTTAACCTTATGGGAGTTCCCTTGTATGTTATTTGTTGTTTTTCCCATGTTGCTTTTAATAATTTTCTTTGTGTTTATTTTTTGTCAGTTTGATTACTATGTGTCTTGGTGTGTTTCTCCTTGGGTTTACATGCCTGGGACTCTCTGCGCTTCTTGAGCTTAGATGGCTATTTCCTTTCCCATGTTAGGGAAATTTTCGACTATAATCTTCTCAAATATTTTCTTGGGTCCTTTCTCTCTCTCTTCTCCTTCTCAGACCCCTATAATGCAAATGTTGGTGTATTTAATGTTGTCCCAGAGGTCTCTTAGGCTGTCTTCATTTATTTTCATTCTTTTTTCTTTATTCTGTTCTGTGGCAGTGAATTCCACCATTCTGTCCTCCAGCTCACTTATCTGTTCTTCTGCCTCAGTTATTCTGCTATTGATTCCTTCTATTGTATTTTCCATTTCAGTTATTGTATTGTTCATCAGTTTGTTTGCTCTTTAATTCTTCTAGATGTTTGTTCTTTAATTCTTCTAGGTCTTTGTTAAACATTTCTTGCATCTTCTCTATCTTCGCCTCCATTCTTTTTCTGAGGTCCTGGATCACTATCATTATTCTGAATTATTTTTCTGGAAGGTTGCCTATCTCCACTTCATTTAATTGTTTTTCTGGGGTTTTATCTTGTTTCTTCATCTGGTACATAGTCCTTTGCCTTTTCATTTTGTCTCTCTTTCTATGAATGTTCCACGGGCTGCAGGATTGTAGTTCTTGCTTCTGCTGTCTGCCCTCTGGTGGTTGAGGCTATGTAAGAGGCTTGAGCAAATTTCCTGATGGGAGGGACTGGTGATGTGTAGAGCTGGGTGTTGCTCTGGTGGGCAGAGCTCAGTAAAACTTTAATCCACTTGTCTGCTGATGGGTGGGGCTGTGTTCCCTCTCTGTTGTTTGGCCTGAGGCGACCCAGCAGTGGAGGCTACAGGCTCTTTGGTGGGACTAATGGCGGACGGACTCCGGGAGGGCTCATGCCAAGGAGTACTTCCCAGAACTTCTGCTGCCAGGGTCCTTGTCCCCACAGTAAGCCACAGACGCCCCCCACCTCTTCAGGAGACCCTCCAACACTAGCAGTTAGGTCTGGTTCAGTCTCCTATGGGTTCACTGCTCCTTCCCCTGGGTTCCAATGTGCACACTACTTTGTGTGTGCCCTCCAAGAGTGGAGTCTCTGTTTCCTCCAGTCCTGTCAAAGTCCTGCAGTCAAATCCCTCCTGACTTCAAAGTCTGATTCTCTGGGAATTCCTCCTCCCATTGCCAGACCCCCAGGTTGGGAAACCTGATGTGGGGCTCAGGAACCTTCACTCCAGTGGGTGGACTTCTGTGGCATAATTGTCCAGTTTGTGAGTTACCCACCCAGCAGTTATGGGAGTTGATTTTATTGTGATTGTGCCCCTCCTACCATCTCATTGTGGCTTCCCCTTTATCTTTGGATGTGGGGTATCTTTTTTGGTGAGTTTCAGTGTCTTCCTGTCTATGATTGTTCAGCAGTTAGTTGTGATTCTGGTGCTCTCACAAGAGGGAGTGAGTGCACGTCCTTGTACTCGGCATCTTGAACCAATCTCCAACTGTGCTCCTTGTTTCATTCCCTTACCTGAACTCTACAAAAAGCAGATGGATCATGACAGCAGATAATGTACTACCATAAACTTAACCAGGTGGTAGCCCTAATTGAAGCTGCCATGCTGAATGTGCTATCTGTTCTGAAGCAGATCTGCACTGCCTCTATTATTTAGTATGTGGTTATTGATTTGGAGAATGCTTTCTTCTAAATTGACATAAGTAGAATGTAAGTACAACTTTACGTAGTAAGGAAAGCAGTACACTGATACTTTCCTTAGTGCTCTGTTATCTCTCCTGATTTCTATCATAAGGGGCTTAGATCATTGTATCAGTCAGAGTCCATTAAAGGGACAGAAACCATACCAATTACTTAAAAGATATGTTAATATAAAGAATTGTTAACCTACTCTAAGAGAACTGAAAAGGCAAGAGGAACTTGAAGTATCAGAAAAGTAGCAATTACAGGAAGCATTTATCTCTCCTAGGGTTGGTAGTAAAAGAGAAGATATTGGGATTATTAAAATCTGGAGGCTTGAACGAAGGACTCAGACCTCGAAGAGGGGCCCTGTTGGCTGGTATAAGTGCTTAGCAGCTCAGTGGAAGGACCCTGAGGAGCTGGGATTTAGACCTGTGAGGAGGGGGCCCCAGCTGTTGTGCTAAGTCTGAAAAGGCATGATAAGGTTGGAGATACTTGTGTGGAAAAACTTCAAAGTGGAACGAGCTCCTGTTACTGAAAACAACTAGGAGCAAGATGAACCATGGGTATGAGAGTAAAGTGTATCATACCACTGAACAACTCCCAAAGAGGAGAGTCTCAACAATAGGTGAATAAAATGACAAATCCTGAGTATATTCACCAACCTCTCTCCTTGGCCACCTTGTCGTTGCACAGTAAGATTACATATAGAGAAAGCCTGGTATCAGGGATGGAGGCTATTCATGGATTCAGTAGCATAAGCTCTCTAACCAAAGATGATATAGCTACTGCTACTGCTGATTGGCCAAACTGACAGTAGAAGAAACTACTACTCTGTGAGTGTAGCCCTTTGAAATACCTGCTTTATGCAGAGCTGTCTTATTAGAATTCCCCCCTTGAGCTGGTCCTAGGCTTTGTCTCCTGTTCCCATAACTCAGTCCTTCCTTTTTCCCTCTTTTCAACCCCTTCCTTCTCTCCTTCCTTCTTTCCTTCCTTCCTTCCTTCCCTCCTCCCTTCCTCCCTTCCTCCTCCTCTTCTGCTTCTTTTGCTTCCTTTCTTTCTTCGCTTCCTTATCTTTCACTATATCTTTATTTTCAAGTTCCATATCCTTTTTATAAAACACATATGTTTGGATCTTGGCAATATGTTTCTCTGCCACCCTTTATGCTATAGTTATGCATTTTTTTAGTTTTGTTTTCTGGTGCTGTAATAGTTGGAATTGATCCACAGATTGGAGAGCTTTTTATCCAACTCTCAGGATATGCTGGGGACAAATAAAATGTAAAAATTACCAGAATCATTGGGAAGGAAATCTTCCTAGAAAGTAAATTTCAGCAAAGATCCATAAACTGAAGGCTACAATAATGTACAGAAAAGAAGCTGAATATTTTGCAGTATTTTCTTCCAGTTTGTGGCTCATAAATTCATTTTCTTTTTGATATTGCTGGATGAACAGCAGTTATTAATTTTAATGTAGTTAATATTATAAATCTTTGCCTTTATGTTTATTTCAGTCTGTGTTCTATTTAAGAAAATCATCGTAAGTTCCTAAAGATATACTTCTTTATAATTTTCTGAAAAGATTTATCGTTTTATCTTTCATGTTTAATTACTTAATCCACTTAGAATTTAGTTCCATTTTTTATTTAAGGCAGGGTTCCAATTAAATTTTCTTCCACAGATAGCCAATTATTTCAGCAACATTTATTGAGGAGTTCCTCCCTTACCCCAGTTGTTTACAAAACTAGCTCTTTTCCTGGGATATCAGTTCTTTTCCACTGGTCTATTTGATTAATCTTGCACTAATTACAAATGTTTAATTCTTATAGTTTTATTATAATTCTTGATATCTGGGAAGAGCCAGTCCCTCAACCATGTTTTTCTTCTTCAGTAGTATTTCTACAAGTTCTTTCTTTAACAAATCAACTTAATTATTTTATAGACTTTTTTCTTTAGATATATGTCATTGTTTTCTCTTATTCACTTATTATTATTTTTTTAAACTGAAGTATAGTTGATTTTCAATTCTGCATTAATTTCAGGTATACAACAAAGTGATTTGAGTATACATATATATGTAAATATGTTCTTTTTTTACTCTTTTCCATTATAGTTTATTACAGGGTATTGACTATAGTTCCCTGGGCTATACAGTAAATCCTTGTTGTTTATCTGTTTCATATATGGTAGTGTGCATCTGTTAATCCCATACTCCCAATTTATCCCTCCCCCCGCTTCCACTTTGGTAACCATAACTTTGTTTTCTATGTCTGTGAGTCTGTTTCTGTTTTGTAAATAAGTTAATTTGTACTGTTTTTTAGATTCCACATATAAGTAATATAATATTTGTCTTTCTCTGTCTGACTTTGCTTAGTATAATAATCTCTAGATCTATACATGTTGCTGCAAATGGCATTATTTCACTCTTTTTTTATGACTGAGTAATATTTCTCTTACTCCTTTAAATATTGAACATACTTATTTTTATATTATAAGCCTGATGTTTTCCATTTCTGGAGTCTTGTTTTTTGTGTGGCTCTCTTTTTGTACCTTCTTTTCTTGTGAGTTTTGAGATTTTTCCATTTGAGCTACTGTTTAGTGGAACTCTATTTAAATTGCTGCTGTGAGGTGTTCTTGAAGGTATGTTCATCTAGAGGATTTGTTTCTGCCAAAAGCCCAGAGCTACCAATAATTCAGGACAAATTTAACATATATCTTGATTTAAGGTCTTTGGGATTATCCTGAAAATATGGCTAGCTCATGATTAAGAATTCACAAAGGAGACTTTCATTTCACCCAGAGCCAAGGCTGAAAATGGAAATCTTTCTTGTCTTTTTCTAAGGGCCTTATTTATTTCTGGTCTACTGCTACACCGTGGATATAGCCCTTTGGGATAACTCCGTCTGTGTAGCTATGTCTTACTAGAACTCCCATCCTGAGCTGGTCCTACAGTTTGTCTCTTGTTCCCAGCACTCAACTTACATATTCATCAAAACAGAAACTCAATGTGCCCAGGATTGAGTACGTGTCCTCAGTGTGAAAATTGCTTTGATTTCTTATCTCTTCACATTCTGATTTTACTTTATTATTGACCTTTGAAGTTTCCCTAACTTTCTTGCCAACTCAGTAATTTAAAATGTCTTTCTTTCTACCTTGTTTTCTTTGTATATTTTTTCCAGCATTTTTTGTTGTTTTCAGAACAGAGGGCCTAGTCTACCATGTTTCAAAATGGAAATCTTTATGAGACCAATTTTTAATAAATGTGAAATGATAACTTCAAGGTTACAGGCACACACATCATCATCTCTGCCACTTACTATCAGACTGGCCAGATCTGGCCAGTTGTGAGCTAATCTTTTGGTGATTCAGTTTCTGTCTCTGTAAAATATGCTCCTTTGTCAGGGTTGTTATGAGGATTGAAAGAGGTTGTGGAGGTTGAAGCACTAAGTATTGGACTGACTGACACATGCTGGGCTTTCATTAACTGTTATAAATCCAAGTATGATGAATTCTATACCTTTCCAAATCTGTATTTTTCAGAATTCTTATATGAATCACACAAATATAAAGAGCTAATCAGGTAAAGTATACCATGGCTTGTAAAACAGCAACAGCAGTGCTTAGATGTTGAAAATAAGGATTTCTCTTTAAAATGTTGGTTGTTAAACTGAACTACTGGAAATTAACACAAATCCCCACAATAAATACGCATCTAAGACAAGTTGTATAATTTGAGGATAGATCCCCTTGCTAAGACAACTCTGGAAATAAAGGAGCAGTTGCCTTGTATTTAAAATTATACAAATTTTCTAAATCTCATGAGCCCCAATAGCTCTGTGATGAGATGTTAGCAGAAACTAACAGCAGTGGCTGTAGATTTCCTATCCAGAAACTTGGTTACTTTTATTAATTCTTGCTAGTGTACCATCTGTTTAGAAGACTGAGCATAAGTCTAGTATCCTCCGATACTTTTAGCCTCCAGATTGTTATTAAAAATATTTATTTACTTACTAGTTTATTAAATTCTCTAATTTTTCTTCTCTATTTTGAAGTAAGAACATTTTAATGATCACTGATTAGTTCTGGAGCAGTTAATATGTTGGTAACTACAAAATATACATTTAAGAGAAAATGGTTTTGATTTCCTGGTCAATAAAATTTAATAGTAACTTGACACAAAATAATTACATATTCATGTAAAATACAAATTAAAATGTATGCAGTTATTTAGAAAAAAATTAGCTAGGTAATTGTGGTTTCCTTTAGTTTCATATTCCTAGCCATAGAGAGAGTTAGAATTTGACTCATTGTAACCTGAATGACCTAGCCACATATCTATTTTCTAGCAATATTCAGAATAAGCCTTAGTTGAAAAGATGTCCCTATCTAGCTTTATTGGCCTCTGTGTTAGCAGTGCATCAGAACTGTTTTTAATCATGATTTCCCACCTAGAAATTAATGTGGGGTGTTTGATGCAGCCTTATGAGTAACTCTCTTATATTTCAAGAAATACATTTATTTTTCAGAATACCATTATCTTCTATTGTATAGTGGTCCCAAAATGCACAAAAATCATATTATTTTTGGCAATGCTAATGAATACAAAGGAACTCTTATATATAGTTTTTCATATTTCTGTTGAGTAAAAATGCAAGTTAAAGAGCAAGGATTTATTGAGCTAAGCATTGTGTTACATAAAAATAGTAACCATAAATATAAGTAAATTAGTAATGATTATTGAAAACTTGCTAATTGTCAGGCACTTTACTAAGTGGTCTCTATATTATATTACTTAAAACAACTGCCTATGAAGTAGATACATATTCCTGGGTTGGACTTTCAAGCTCCCTCTTTCTATAGTGTCAAGTCTCCTTTATCACATGGTGAAATGAATTACAAATTGCATGCTCAAGTCTCAGTTTATGATAAGTTAGTTTGGTCTTAAAAATATTTTGAAGTGAATTGTAAAAACTAAGTGCCATTTTCCTGGCATTTTGAATGAGATTTGTGTGTGTGTGTGTGTGTGTGTGTGTGTGTGTGTGTGTGGTTTTAACTATGATATTAATTGATACTATGCTTCTTTTTCAAGTGTGGAGATTATCAGCTGTTAACTCTTAAATATAAACTTTTATGTATAAACATTGCCTGAGATTCTATTTTGGACTGATGAAAGTTAGCTGCCATTAAGCTTTGTGTGATAACTCTGAAGCTTCAATATATGATCTTAATTATAAAAAAATTTGTTACAAAAGTTTGTAACAAACTTTACAAGTTGTAAAATTTCAAGTACCTCCAAGTAAGAGCTCCTAAGTGATTAATCTGAGAGTTCCATAGTGACCAATTGCTTCCAATATTCTTTTATGGCTTGATTTTATTTACCTAGAATAGGTCACGAAAGAGAAAGCTAAAAGGCACTACATAATCTTTGAAAAGCTTCTCCTTCTGTTTTTACTGAGATTTATTTGGCAGAACTGCTAATATTTTAAGATCATTTTGGGGAGCTGTACGTAGAGTCTGATGTTTAAGAATTGGAAGTGAGGAATTACCATTTACCACTTTTGTGATTCTGGTCAAGTCAGAGAATCTTCTAAAGTCTTGTTTTCCTGTCTAGAATACCTGTTGTTCCTGTACATGGATGCTGTGGAAGGTATTGCATAAGTTAATATATAAGGGAGCATTTCATAAGTGATTGAGTGCTGTACAAATAATAAAAGCATGTGTACCAACAACTGTAATACTAGTTTGGTGCTATGAATCTTGGAGTGATTTGTTTATTCCAGTTCTTAAATAATACCTATTTTTCAGTATCATTCTTTTAAGCTGCAGAGAAGTAAAGAAAACTTTACTTTCCTTTACAGCAAAGGAAACTTGTGTAGAGTGGGAAATTCATTGTATTTCAAGTAAAAATCCTTACCATATTAAAATTAATCATGGGTCTCTTAGTCAATTATTGACTTTAGAGAGAATGGGGAAAGAAAGCTTAGAACAATACAGTGTTTCCTTCATCTATGAAAGGAGGAAGGAAAGACTTTTTGGCATCTCATTTTTAACTTACTTGTCATTTATACAAACAGCAAAGTTCTGTTTCAAAAGAAAACTGCAATCTTCAGCTGACCTTGGCCTGATGTATCTTAGGATGACCATAATCTTTTTTAATAACAAATTATAAACTCTGTCCTTCTACTTCAAATGTAAAAATTTTGATGTTTTCTTGGGTGCCTTTTTCATAAACATAGCTGATCTATAGATAAAAGTAAAAAGAAAAATTTCAAGAAACTAAAATGTCAGATTCTCCTACAGACTAGCTGACTTGTCTCTTCTTGGCAAGGGCCTTGCTGTAAATCTTAACTTTGTTATTTAATCTACTGTCTTCCTCTCATGGGAAGTGTACTGATAGAGAATCCATATAAAATTAAAATTCTGTTTCTGGAAGGGCAAGAAGCTAGAAGTGCCACAGAAATTTATCAGGAGTGATAGACACAAATAGGTATTGCCATCACATTGGAATGGGCACAAATTGGGAGGAATTTTACCTCATCAAGTCCAAGACGGTCTCTGGGCATTATAAAAGGCTTTAGAATAATTCTTAAATCAAAACTCATTCTTAGGCACTCTCATATGAAAATTGCATACCTTTAATAGTTTGGGCAGAGCAAAGGTATTACCAAAACATGCAATAATAAGAGACTTTGCATTTAATAGAAATTACTCCTGAGGAAAGACCATTGGCCTAAATCGCTGGAGAATAAGGCTAGTTCTGACTTTACCTAGCTTGCCATGTAACTTGAAGTAGCAACTTCTCTGTGCCCTGTTTTTCTAACCTGAAAATGAAGATTTGGATTTTTTTCCCCCTTCCTCTGTGATGATACCATTTACGTTTATAACATGCTCCATTTAGTACCATTTCTTATTCCCATACAGTGATTCTTAATAGTAGTGCTTCCTGTCCCCACCAGGTTGAGAATTACCGCTAGATAGTCTCTAGCATCACTCAGAACTCTTAATTCTATGTGTCCCAACTCCAGAAAGGTCAGGAGTTCAATGCAAAGTTTTTAGGCCAATACCTATCTTTGACATTGCTTTCATCTAAGAATGATTAGTGCTCTTGTCAGAAGGATGCTTCTGTTGTTAAACCACCATTTTGTTGTATTACAAATAGTTTAATTTTCTCTTCAGTGTGTCAGACACAGGCACCAGAAGTCAGCTTTTAGGATGTCTTCTGTATAGTGTAAGCAGTTTGGGATCTGTAGAGCTAAATTCTCAGCTTGAATCAGCAATGAGAAATAGCTTATTCACTGCCTAAATTAACACTGAGAAACTTTTACATTTATATAGAAGGATCAGAGAAGGTTTAAGAGGACATTATAAACTTCATTGAAGATTTATTTTAGCCAGTATTCTAATTTACATTTTTTAAAGGATTTTAATTTTGGGGGTGGACTTTGCAGTGAAAATACTATTGTTAAAATTAGTGATTTCGTTGCTGAGTCCCTCTAAATCATAATTATAAGCTATTGGTTGAATGTCCATAAATGAATTATAATTACTGCTATGAAAAGAGGAAGGAAACAGAGCAATGTTGCCATTCACTAGGTATCTTTATATGAAAGGATATTTGGGAAGTGAGCCAGCACTGCTCCACTGTTAAAAGAAAGCAGTCAATTTGATTTTGTCATTCAGAAAGAATTATTGGCCTTTAAGATTTGCCTTGACTATAGATTGAGGTGCATTTATCTCCTCCCTTCCTCACCTCCCACACTCTTGACATTTCCACAGAAGAAAGAAATTTGCACTGTCCGGAAGGAATGAGAATGGAGGGAACTCTTCTGGCCTCTGTTCCCATACACCCTTCCTCATTTCTTTTAGGAGACAGAAGGAGCAGTTTCCCTGTAGAGTGATATCTGGAGATGTGTTTGGTTTCTCTCATTTAGACATGCTTGGCTTCAGGAGTCTGGGCTCTGTGCTTGCTCCTATCTCCATGTTTAAGCATGCAGTGAATGGATCAGATTCCACACCTGCCTCTGTCTTTACTCTCACGACTCCGTGGGTGTAAGGCTGCAATTCTGATTAAGTGGGTCTTCTCTGTAGACCTTTGTTCTTCTTTAAATGGCTCTCTGAATGTCCAGACTTTGGGATGGGGGTGAGAGCGAGGGGAAGATATTAGGAGGCCAGAGGCTGGTCACATGTTTAAGTAACAAAGATGTCTTTAATTTCTATCAGTCTGATTCCTTATTTCTCAATTGGTTTGAAATTTAGATGGGATATAAGAGTGTGAACAATTGTCATCCTTAAAATCTGTTTTACTAAGTTATGAACAAGAGAGAAATTATTACTATTACAGATGTCTGCTTTATTTATTTTGAACATATACATTAATTCATTCTAACTTTTTGTTTTATTAAAGACTTTTTAAGGCAGTTTTAAGTTTATGACAAAATTGAAAGAAAGGTGCAAAGATTTCTCATATACCTCCTACCCCTTCACATTCATAACTTCCCCCATTATCAACATCACACACCAGAATGGCGCATTTTTTACCAAGGAGGAACCTGCACTGAAACATCATAATCACCCAATATCCATAGTTTATCTTAAGGTTCACTCTTGATATTCTACATTCTATGGGTTTGGACAAATATATATATATATATGTCCTTATAATATATGGAGTATTTTCACTCCCTTAAAAATCATCTGTGCTCTGCCTATTCATCTCTATTGCCATGCCCCTGGCTACCACCGACAGTTTTATTGTCTCCATAGCTCTTCCAAAACATTATATAGTTAGAATCATACAGTATGTAATATTTTCAGATTAGCTTCTTTCATTTAAGTTTCCTCCATGGAAACTTCATGGCTTGATATCTCATTTCTTTTTACTGCTGAATAATATTCCATGGTCTGGATGAACAATAGTTTATTCATTCACCTACTAAAGGACTTCTTGGTTGCTTCCAAGGGTTTGCAGTTATGAATAAAGCTTCTATAAAATACATGTGCAGGTTTTTGTGCAGACATAAGTTATTTTCTCTTTTGAGTAAATGCCAAGGAGCATGATTGCTAGACCGTTTTGTGAGAGAGTATGTTTAGTTTTGTAAGAAATTACCAGAGTGTCTCCCAAAGAGTCTGTACCATTTTGCATTCCCACTAACAACAAATGAGAGTTTCTGTTGCCCCACATCTTTGCCAGCATTTGGTGTTGTCAGTGTTCTCGATTTCAGCTATTCTAATAGGTATGTCATGGTATCTCATTGTTTTAATTTGCATTTTCCTGATGACATAAGATGTGGAGCATCTTTTCATATGCTTATTTGCCATCTGTATATCATTTTGCTGAGGTGCCTGTCAAGGTCTCTGGCCCATTGTAAAATCAGGTTCTTGATTTGCAAGGCAGAAATAGAGACACAGATGTAGAGAACAAATGTATGGACATCAAGGGGGAAAGCGGGGGGTGGTGGGTGGGGGTGGGATGATTTGGGAGATTGGGATTGACATATATACACTGATATGTATAAAATAGGTAACTAATGAGAACCTGCTGTATAGCACAGGGAACTCTGCTTCACTGTACAGTAGAAACTAACCCAACACTGTAAAACAACTATACCCCAATTAAAAAAAATATCGGGTTCAGTGTTTTCTTATTGTTGAGTTTTAAGAGTTCTTTGCATATTTTGTATCCTTATCAGATGTGTCTTTTGCAAATACTTTCTCCCAGTCTGTGGCTTGTCTTTTCATCCTCTTGATTCTCCTTCTCTCTGCTGCTCTTTCACAGAGCAGAAGTTTTTAATTTTAATGAAGTCCAGCTTATCAATTATTTCTTTTATGGATTAGGTTTTGGTGTTGTATCTAAAAAGGCATCACCATACCCAAGGCCATTTAGGTTTTCTCCTATGTTATCTTCTAGGAGTTTCACAGTTTTACGTTTTACATTTAGGTCTGTGATTAATTTTGAGTTAATTTTTGAGGGTGTAAGGTCTGTGTCTAGATAAATTATTTTTGCACATGAATGTCCAGTTGTTCTAACATCATTTGTTAAGAGACTATTTTTGTTCTATTGTATTGCTTTTGCTCCCTTGTCAAAGATAAGTTGACAAAAGGGTCTCTTTCTAGGATCTCTGTTCTCTTTCATTGATCTACTGGTCTATTCTTTTCTCCATTACTACACTGTCTTGATTACTATAGCTTTATAGTAAATCTTGAAGTTGGATAGTGTCAGTCCTTCAACTTTGTTCTTTTCAATAAATATTGTGTTGGCTATTCTGGTCTTTTGCCTCTTCGTGTAAACTTTAGAATCAGTTCGTAGACATTCATAAAATAACTTGCTTGGATTTTTATTGGGATTGCATTGAATCTATATATAAAGTTGAGAAGAGCTAAGATCTTGACAGTATTGAGTTTTCCTATCTATGAGCATGGGATATGTCTCCATTTATTTAGCTCTTCTTTGATTTTATTCATCATAGTTTTGTAGTTTTCCTCATATAGATCTTGTTCACATTTTGTTATATTTATACCTAAATATTTCTCTCTTTTTTGGTTGCTAATGTGAATGATATTGTGTTTTAATTTCAAATTCCACTTGTTCATTGTTGGTATATAGGAAAGCAATTTACTTTTGTATATTAACCTTATATCCTGCAACCTTGCTCTCATTGCTTATCAGTTCCAGGAGTTGTATTGTTGATTCTTCTGGATTTTCTACACAAACAGTTATGTCATCTGCTAACAAAGACAGTTTTAAATCTTTCTTCCAATCTGTATACCTTTTATTTCCTTTCCTTGCCTTGTTGCATTAGTAACTACTTTCAGTACAGTGTTGAAAAGGAAAGGTGAGAAGAGACATCCTTTCCTTGTTCCTGATCTTAGTGGAAAGGCTTATAGAGTTTCTTACCATTAAATATGATGTTAGCTGTAGATTTTTTTGTAGATAGTCTTATCAAGTTGAGGAAGTTTCCTTCTCTTCCTAGTTTACTGAGAGTTTTTTTTTTTTTAATCATGAATGGGTGTTGGATTATGTCAAAAGCTTTTTCTGCATCTGTTGATATGACCATGTGATGTAATTTTTTATTCTGTTGATGTGATGGATTACATTATTTGATTTTTTTAATTCAAGTATAGTTGATTTACAGTATTATATTAGTTTCAGGTATACAGCATTGTGACTCAGTATTTTTACAGATTATACTCCATTAAAAGTTATTATAAGATATTGCCTATAACTCCCTGTGCCATACAATATATACTTGTTGCTTATCTATTTTATACATAGTAGTTTGTATCTCTTAATCCCATACCCCTAATTGGTCCCTTCCCTCTCCCTTTTGGTAACCATTAGTTTGTTTTCTGTATCTGTGAGTCTGTTTCTGTTTTGCATGTACATTCATTTGTATTATATTTTAGATTCCACATGTAACTGATATCATACAGTATTTGTCTTTCTCTATCTGACTTATTTCACTTAGCCTAATATTCTCTAGGTCAGTCCACACTGCTGCAAATGATGGAATTGCATTCTTGTTTATGGATGAATAATAATTCATTGTATATATTATATTTTCTTTATCCATTCATCTGTTGGTGGACACTTGGGGTGCTTCCATATTTTGGCTGTTATAAACATTGCTTCTACGAACATTAGAGTGTGTGTATCTTTTTGAATTGGTGTTTTCATTTTTTTTGAATATATACCCGGGATGGAATTGCTGGATCATACGGTAGTTCTATTTTTCTTTTTTTGAGGAACCTCCATACTGTTTTCCATAGTGGCTGCACCAAGTTACATTCCCACAAACAGTGTACAAGGGTTCCCTTTTCTCCACATCCTGTCTAACATTAGTTATTTGTACACTTTTTGATGAAAGCCATTCTGACAGTTATGAGGTGATATCTCTTTGTTGTTTTCATTTGCATTTCTCTGATAATTAGCACTGTTGAGCCTATTTTCATGTGCCTGTTAGCCATCTGTATGTTTAGAAAAATGTTCAGGTCTTCTGCCTTTTTTTAAATTGAGTTGTATGGGGTTTTTTGATATTGAGTTGTATGAGTTGCTTGTATATTTTGGATATTAACCCCTTGTTGGTCATATCAATTGTAAATATTATTTCCCATTTAATAGGTAGTCTTTTCATTTTGTCAGTGATTTTCTTTGCTTTGTAAAAGCTTTTAAGTGTAATTAGGTCCCATTTGTTCATTTTTGCTTTTATTTCTTTTGCCTTAGGAGACAGACCCAAAAAAATATTACAACAGTTTTGGTCAAAAGATGTTCTCTCTGTGTTCTCTTCTAGGAGTTTCATGGTTTCAGGTCTTACATTTAGGCCTTTAATCCTTTTTGAGTTTTTTTTTTTTTTTTGTATATTCTGTGAGGAAATGTTCTAACCAGTTAAATGAGAACTAAAATATAACAAATGGTTATATGCCAACAGATTGGACAATCTAGAAGAAATGGACAAATTTATAGAAATATACAACCTCCCAAGACTGAATCAAGAAGAAACAGACAGTTTGAACAGACCCATCACTAGTAGTAAAATTAAATTTGTATATATAAAAAAAAAAACCTCCCAGCAAACAATAGTCCAGGACCAGGTGGCTTTACAGGGGAATCCTACCAAACATATAAAAGATAACCAATGCCTATGCTTCTCAAAATATTGCAAAAAATTGAAGAGGACAGAACACTACCAAATTCATTCTGTGAGGCCACCATTACCCTGATACCAAAACCAAACAAAGAAACATCAAAAAAAAAAAAAAGAAAATTACAGACCAATATCTTTGATGAATATTGGTGCAAAAATCCTCCACAAAATATTAGCAAGCCAGATCCAACAATATATAAAATGGATCATACACCATGATCAAGTGGGATTTATTCCAGGGAGGTAAGAAAACTTTAGCATTCACAAATCAATCAATGTGATGCATCATATTAACAAACAGAAGGATAAAAATCACATGATTATGTCAGTAGACACAGAAAAAGCATTTGACAAAATTCAACATCCATTCATGATAAAAACTCTCCTCAAAGTGGGTATAGAGGGAATATATCTCAACATAACAAAGGCCATTTATGACAAACCAACAGCTAATATCATACTTAGTGGTGAAAAGCTGAAAGCCTTTCCTCTAAATTCAGAACCAATACAAGGATGCTCACTGTTCTATTTAACATAGTATTGGAAGTCCTAGCCACATCAGTAGGACAATAAAAATAAATACATGGCATCCAAATTGGAAGGGAAAAAGTAAAATTGTCACTATTTGCATATGACATGGTACTTTATATAGAAAACCCTGAAGTATCTATCCAAAAACTGTTAGAACTAATAAATGAATTCAGAAAAGTTGCAGGATACAAGATTAATATACAGAAATCTTTTTCTTTTCTATACACTAATAATGAACTCTCAGAAAGAGAAAGTTTAAAAAAGAGTTACCTTTAAAATTTCCTCAAAAAGAATGAAATAACTAGAAATAAACTTATCTAAGGAAGTCAAAGACCTATATCCTGTAAACTATGAAACACTGATGAAGGAAATCGAAGATAATACAAAGAAATGGAAGGATATACTGTGCTCTTGGATTGGAAAAATTAACATTGTTAAAATGGCCATACTACTCAAAGCAATCTATAGATTAAATGCAATCTCTATCAAAATACACATGATATTTTTCACAGAACTAGGACAAATAATCCTAATATTCACGTGGAACCACAAAAGACCCCTAATTGCCAAAAAATCTTTAGGAAACAGAACAAAGCTGGAGGTATCATTGTCCCAGTCTTTGGACTATACTACAAAGCTACAGTAATCAAAACAGCTAGGTACTGGCACAAAAACAGACACATAGATTAGTGGAACAGAATAGAGAGCCCAGAAATAAACCCATACACTTATGGTCAGTTAATCTATGACAAAGGAGGCAAGAATATACAATGGAGAATAAACAGTCTGTTCAACAAGGAGTGCTGGGAAAACTGGACAGCTACATGTAAAACAATGAGGTTAGAACATTTCCTTACATTAACTGACTTTTGAATGTTGAGCCAGCTTTGTACATCTGGGATAAACCCTACTTGGTTGTGGTATATTAATTCATTTTATATATTTTTTGGATTTGATTTCTAATGTATTGCTGAGAATTTTTGCATCTATGTTCATGAGCGATATTGGTCTGTGGTTTTCTTCTCGTGTCTTTATCTGGTTTTGGTATTGGTGTAATGCTGGCCTCATAGAATGACTTAGGAGGTATGCCCTTTGCTTCTGTCCTCAGAAGAGATTGTAGAGAATTGTTATAATTCTTCCTTAAATGTTTGGAAGAATTTACTAGTGAACCCATCTGGGTCAGGTGCACTCTGTTTGGAAGGTTATTAATTGTTGATTCAATTTTGTTAACTCAAATAGGCCTATTTACATCATCTGTTTCTTCTTCTATGAGTTTTGGCAGATTGTGTCTTTCTAGGAATTGGTCCATCTAGGTTATCAAATTTGTGGGCATAGAGTTGTTCATATTATTCCTTTATCATCCTTTTTATTTCCATGGGATCTATGGTGATTTCATTTCTGATAATTAGTAATTTGTGTCTTCTTTCTTTTTTTCTTAGCCTGTCTAGAGGCTTATCAATTTTATTGATCTTTTCAAAGAAGCAGCTTTTAGTTTCATTCAGTTTCTCTGTTGATTTCCTGTTTTCAATTTCATTGATTTCTGCCCTAATTCTTATTATTTCTTTTTTCTGCTTACTTTGATTTTAATTTGCTCTTCTTTTTCTAGTTTTCTATGATGGAAGCCTGGATAATTGCATTTAGTTCTTTCTTCTTTTCTAATAAAGAATGCTAATTTATAGCAGTAAATTTACTGCTATAAATTTCCCTCTAAGCACTGCTTTTGCTGCACTCAACAGATTTTTATAAGTTGTGTTTTACTTTCATTTAATTAAAAATATTTTAAAATTTCTCTTGAGATTTCTTTTTTAACCCATATGTTATTTAGAAGTGTGATGTTTAATTTCCATTTTGGAGGACTGTCCAGCTGTCTTTCTGTTGCTAATTTCTAGTTTAATTTAACAGTGGTCTGTGAGCAGACATTGTATGATTTCTATTCTTTTAAATGTGTTGTTATGTGCTATGGCCCAGAGTATGGCCTATCTTGGTGAAAGTTCCATGTCAGCTTGAGAAAAATGTGAATTAAGCTGTTGTTGGATGGAGTAGTCTATTGATGTCAGTTATATCCAGTTGATTGATAGTGTTGTTGAGTTCAGCTATGTCCTTGCTGATTTTCTGTCTGGTTGATGTTTCTGAGAGAGGGGTGTTGAAGTCTCCAACTGTGAGAGTGTATTCATGTATTTCTCTTGCAGTTCTCTCAGTTTCTACCTCACGTAGTTTGATGCTCTTTTGTTAGGTGAAACATGTTAAGGATTTTTATGTCTTCTTGGAGAATTGACCTCTTATCATTATGTAATGCACTTCTTTATCCCTGATAATTTTCCTTTGAAATCTTCTCTGTCTGAAATTAATATAGCTACTCCTGCTTCTTTTTTTTTTTGCGGTATGCAGGCCTCTCACTGCTGTGGCCTCTCCCATTGTGGAGCACAGGCTCTGGACGTGCAGGCTCAGCGGCCATGGTTCACGGGCCCAGTCGCTCTGCGGCACGTGGGATCTTCCCGGACCAGGGCACAAACCTGTGTCCCCTGCATCGGCAGGCGGACTCTCAACCACTGCGCCACCAGGGAAGCCCAATCTCTGTCTTTTAATTGATGCATTTAGGCCACTGACATTCCGTTTTTACTTTTTTTTATTCATGAAACTAATCTCACTGTGAAGTGACCAAGTTGTGTTTATATCCTAGAACTCTGACTTAAATAACATGAAAATCATATGCTAAAAATTTTTGGTATAAATATTCTGGAATCATGCCATATAATGTAGCATTTAGCATAAGGCTTATGCATTTTAAGGCTCTAAATAAAAGGATTTATGTTCTGTGAAGTTTAATAATTCAACAAATAGTTATTAAATTCTGAGTACGTTTTAGATCTCATTATGTGGTGAGGATACAACTGAGACTGTCTCTCAGACATTTTGTGAATGAGATTATTTCAAAGAAGGACAGTATAGTACTGTAATGAAAATTAAATCTGAGGATGTGCTGGAAAGTGACTGGGAGATGAGGAAATTACTTTATATAATATGATCAATCAAAGTGTATCAGTCAAGGTAATCTAAATTATGCCGCGATCTCCAGACCTTAGTGGGTTAAGAGTACAAAGGCTTATTCTTGCTCCAATTGCATGTCCAGTACAGATAGTCAGGTGGCAGGAGGGTTGTGCTCTGGTCATCATAGTCTGTAGAAATGCAGGATATCAGAGGCGCTCCGTATGCATATGTATATTTCTTTTCTATGATCACCATTGCAGGGGAGAGGAGATGTGGTACTTCTGCTGGAATTGACAGATGTCACTTCTGTGTAAAAGCTCTACTTACCACTTTTCAAATTTCACTGGCCACAGCAAGGCACATGGCCATGTCTGACCTTAAAGGAAGTGGCAATCCAATCACACCAAGGCCTAGAAGGAGGAGTACTGGAATATTTATGAACATCCCTAAGGACCATCACAGAAAGCCTCTTTGAGGAGGTGACATTTTAGTTGAGACCTGATCAGCAAGAATGAGCCAGTCAAGCATAGATGTAGGCAGTGATTCTTAACCCTTGCTGCCCATGGACAGAAATCACCATGGACAGAAACTGTACTATGTGCTTTCAGGCATTAATTCCATTGTCTTACAGTAATGCTGATTTTCTATTTTCAAGCTCATTTTACAGAAAAAGAAACTGAGTTGGAGTGAGGTTATATTATTTTCACAAGGTCGCAAAAACAATAAGTAGAGAAGTCAGGATTTTCATTCAGATAGTCTGACTCTAGTACCCATAATTTTATCTACTCTAATATAATCCCTGTTTAAATTATGTGAATTATGGCCTTACCTGTAACTAAGTTAAAATCAAGAGTGCTGATCCCTTGGACTCACCACCTCTACCCTTGCCTTAGACATATATGCATGTGTATGTGAGTGTGCACATATTTGTGCTTACTTGCATGTGCACACTCCAACCCTTAATAAACTGGACTCCTTTGTGTCATGACTGACACTGGTCTCTTTGCTATCCATTGGTCCTCAAAGCACCTTTCAACCTCAAAACCTTTTCACCGACTTTTCCCTCTACCTAGAAACCATTTCCCCCAGATATCCAAATGATTCACTCCCTCATCTTCTTCAATTCTTTGTTGAAACATTACCATTTCAGCGAGGCCTACCATACCATTTAAAATTGCAGCCCTCCCTTAGCGTTCCACAGATTTATTCCTGTTTTGATCCTTGCTCTATCCCCAGGGCCTAGAAGAGGGCTAGCACTTAGTAGGAACTCACTAAGCACTGGTTACTTGAATCCTGGGAATTCAGGCCTGAGAGCTGGCCAAGGAGGGTAAATGAGATTGGATGCCACAGTCTTGCCACGGCATGTGGAGGCTGAGTGGAATACCTATCTGGGAGATGTAGTATGACAGAGAGTGTGCTCCTCATTGGTGGGGCCTGCTAGGGCTATTCCCATCTCAAATAGTACATAAACAAACCTGATCAACAGTCATCATGGCCAAGGAGAGGAATATAATCCTGTCTAGCCAAGAAGGAAACATTTATTTTCCCTCTTTCTCTCACCCGTGCCTAACTCCTGAGAGATCAACACAGTGAAGGAAGAAAGTGCAGGAGGTTGGGAGGGTGGGTAGGGCAGACGAAGAGTTGACTGTGCCTCAGCTCAACTTCAGACTACTAGAGTCACAGTCTGTCCTATCCTGGAGGCAGAGAGAACTTTGAATCAGATATGGGATTGAAGTTTAATACTGAACAGAACTATGTCTTCCAATACTGGAATAAGAAATAAGATTTTTCTAATGACCAACATTCACTGAAAAATTGCAAAATCTGTCACAGTTTCATTAAGGGAGTTGCTACATAGAAGGAAAGTTTGGTTCTACATAGATGACTCGGAGGAATGTATTGAAAAAACCATAAAACACTTTGTTTATACCTCAGAAAATAACACTCTTCAATACAACAGTTTAGTTTAAAACTAGCTATTATTATCCCACTAGAGAAGGTAGAAATTAACTTAGAGAGTTAAACAATGAATTTAAGGTCATACCACAGAAAGTATTAGCCAGGATTAAATATCAGGTTTGGCTGGGTCTAATGTCTATACTTTACTGTTGGGGATATTTTCTTACTTGCGATGAGAAAGAAAGAAAAAACAAAGAAAAACACACAACACACACACACACACACACACACACACACTCTCTCTCTCTCTCTCTCTCTCTCTCTCTGTCTCTCTCTGTCTCTCTCTGTCTCTGTCTCTCTCTCTCCCTCTCCTTCAGCCCAACCCATTTTACATTGTTCTCATACAAGTGGTGAATGTAGGTTGTCTCTCCATGGGAATCTTCTTGAACAGTTTGATACCCCCAAATTTCCGCAGTTGGAATATTATCCAGCAGCATCAAGAAAATATTAATATACTCAGATGGAAGCTGGTTGCACTCACTCCTTCGTGTAGTTTCCCTCCCTCTTCTTTTTTTTTTCAATAACATTCAATTAACAACGAGCATTCAGTTAAGAGCTGGAATTACTTCATTAAGTTAGCCAAATTATCTTTTTATGCTGGTGATAAATAAGCAGTTATTAGCAATGATTCACATTAGTTCCATGGTTTAAAACAGCTAATTTCCTCCTGCATGCTTTACAGCACTCACACCGATACTTTTGCTCAATGTATTCTTATTATGGTACTTTTACTAACAAGGTCACCCTGTTATTTTTAACAAGACTATAAATTTCTCTTCTCTGCAAGCTTATACTTGGTAGAAGCTACTTTATTAGAGGCAGGTATTTTTGTTTAGATCTCTGGGTTGGTTCAAAGGCCTAGGGTGAGGTATGGAAGACAGACTAGCTGTTTCTTTTCTTTTTTTTTTTTAAACATCTTTATTGGAGCATAATTGCTTTACAATGGTGTGTTAGTGTTTGCTGTATAACAAAGTGAATCAGCTATACATATACATATATCCTCATATCCCCTCCCTCTTGCGTCTCCCTCCCACCCTCCCTAGCCCACCCTTCTAGGTGGTCACAAAGCACCGAGCTGATCTCCCTATGCTATGTGGCTGCTTCCCACTAGCTATCTATTTTACATTTGGTAGTGTATATGTCCATGCCACTCTCTCACTTCGTCCCAGCTTACCCTTCCCCTCCCCGTGTCCTCAAGTCCATTCTCTATGTGTGCGTCTTTATTCCTGTCCTGCCCCTAGGTTCTTCAGAACCATTTTTTTTTTTTAGATTCCATATCTATGTGTTAGCATACGGTGTTTGTTTTTCTCATTCTGACTTACTTCACTATGTATGACAGTCTCTAGGTCCATCCACCTCACTACAAATAACTCAATTTCGTTTCTTTTTATGGCTGAGTAATATTCCATTGTACATATGTGCCACATCTTCTTTATCCATTCATCTGTCAGTGGACACTTAGGTTGCTTCCATGTCCTGGCTATTGTAAATAGAGATGCAATGAACATTGTGGTACATGACTCTTTTAGAATTATGGTTTTCTCAGGGTATATGCCCAGTAGTGGGATTGCTGGGTCGTATGGTAGTTCTATTTTTAGTTTTTTGAGGAACCTCCATACTGTTCTCCATCAGACTAGCTGTTTCAAATGTTGGATGAATTTTCAAGGACGCAGATAGTGTGTGCAGGGGAGGCAGTCAGGCTGTAGAGGAAGGGGTTGAAGGCATCACAGTCTTGTTTCCTCTTTCTGTTGTCCTTTCTCTTGTCCTTTGCCTGTCCTTCCACTTTGTTTCAGCAAGAATTCAAATAGACTCAAAAGGGACTCTGATAGCTTCTTTTTAAAGTTTAATGTGTCATATGTGGAATGTAATCATGTTGCCTTTGGTGCTTAACCAGTAAAATGACTGGTGCTGAGAGTTTTGCCTCACTTCCTATCAGAACTTAAGTTGATGTTCAGTTAGTTATCAAACTCAGTACATACCTGTTTTATCTATAGAATACTGAAGATAGTGCTTACACAGTATCCAAGTGTTCTACAAACATGTCAGGAGGATATCAGTAAACAAAAGTTAATTGGAAGAACCATTCTTCTGTGTTGACTGGTGGCTTTGCATTCATTAGATCAAGTTCAGAGGTTAAATTCTTACATGTGACTGCAGTGTTTACTGTTACTCTGTAAGTTTACACTCATGATATTCTTCCTTGATAACTGGAGTATATTTGGCACCAGTTAAACAATGGTCTCATGGTCTAAAAGCTAGGATTCTTAGAAGTTTCTCAACAGAAACAATCCGTACTTTACATTTAATTTTGATTTTATATGAAAGCAACTTTTTAAAGCATCTAAATCTAATTTTTAAAAATATATTTAAGAAGGATTTTAGAGGAAACTATTAAAGAAATGAATGCTTAGATATAATTTAGTACTTTTCTCACTAAACCATTACTGTTATATATAACTTGAATTTCCTCCTGGTAGTATTTTCTTTAATTCATAGAAATAGGAATCATCTGCTGTTAACAAATAATTAGTTTAAGAAGTATTGCCTGGCTGTAGTATTTAATTTTAGTCACTCATTGAGTAGCTAATGTGTACTAGCCCTTTTGCTCCTACTTTTAAAGAACTCTTAGTATAATGAAGGACGTGCATTGGGCAATACATGTTTATAATACAGTGGGATAAATAGTCCTTTAAAGTCTTGTGGCCTTCCAGAGGGAGAAGTGACCTGTGATTACATTGGAACTTGGGGAATGCTAGACAGTGAATCAGCGATTAGAGCATGCTAGGCAAAAGGAGCAACACAAAAAGTAAGCCATGGAATTAAATTAAAAATGATCCCAGAATACCATAATCTAGGATAGAAAAGAAGGGGAAATGGCTAGAGTGATAGATGGAAGGATAAATGGGGACAGATTTTCAAGGTTATAGAGGATCGTTCTGAAATATTTAAAACCAACTGACAACCATTAATAGGCCTACAGATGCCTTGGAATGATCCTCTGTGACCTCGGCAGTGCCACGGTACTGCTATATAACAAACCCCAAACTCAGTGAGCATCTTGCTCATGCATCTGCAGATCAGTTAAAGTTCACCTGATCTAGATGAATACAGTTGGGCTTGGTGCCACAGTGTCCCTCATCCTCCTTGGACTAGCAGCTGCTGGAGGCATTTTCTTCTCATGGCAAAAGGCCAAGGCACAAGAGAACAAGCCCATTGTGCATGAACATTTTAAGCTTTTTTTCATTTCATGTCCAACCCATTAGCCAAAGCAAGTTACATGGCCAAGGCTCCAGTCAAGGGGCGAGAGATATATTCTACCTAATGTGAAACTATGATGTAAGTATGGAACTATGAAACTGTTACAGGAGAGTGAAATATTGAGATCAATCTATAGTACTCTGTAGGGCTATTTTCGTTACTCTGGGAACCACGGATCCTCTTTTCTCACTGATAAAAAATTATTTAAGTATTTTCTGGTTAATCATAAAGGATGATGAAGGGCTGTAGCAGAGGAAGCCTCCAAATGACCCTGATCCAGCACATGTGCATGATGCTGCTAAATTCAGGTGACTATGTGTTTTTCAGTAAGCAGGTGTCTAAGTTGGTTAGGCATGTTCCTTTTAGGCATCCCACTCATCAGAAATCCAGCAGCCATAGCTATAGCCCCTTTCCTCCACTGCTCTAGTAAATCTTAATGTCCTCCCTAGAGATCAGCCAATTCCAAAATATTGATTGGCCTTAATTCTGTTTAACTTAAGAGAACAATCAAACTCCCCACTTGAGGTGATACAGTATCTGCTGTTCCTGGGAAAGAAAGACTAAATAAATGTCATGGAGGGGAAACAGTAACAGGCAGTGTCCGCCTCGACCCGTAAGTGCTGTTTGTGTCTTTGTGTCTGTCTCCAGTCTCCACTGTCACCTGGAATGCTTTTACCTCAGTTGTTTAAAGGTTTTCCACTGCAGTCTCTTTTTGCTATCTCTTGTATCCCTTCCCATAAAGTAGGCAGTTTACAGTAATAGCATAGGAATGAAGCTCTGCTTCAGGCAGGAAAGGTTAAACATTTAAAAAATGCAAAGCAGATAATTTTTTTAAAACATCAAAATAGTCTTGGTGCCACATCGCCTCTGTGCCATCCCCAGCCATTCTTTTAACAAAAGATGCTTCTCTCTTATGGGAGCTTCTCATTTGTCAGAGGAGAGATTTCCCTGTCTCCTCAGCGGCACACTCTGTATAATTTAAGGTGACTCACTGTACAGGAAAGTTCACCTTCCATTAGCATGTTTTCTTTAGTAAGCACTCTCTTGCAAGTGCTGTAGTGTAAACATGAGTGCCTACGAATACGAACATTTATTAAATAGCACTGATGAATATTTCAATACCTCAGGGAGAGCAATTCACAGCTCAATCATTCAGGCTGTTTTAAGTGCAGCACAGGACAATTCCACTACATCTTCCATTAATATTTAATTGCCCATTTTATTCTGTTTACCTTTTTGGTTAATATATAATTTAAAGCCCTTCTACTAAAAAGGGGGGAAAGAGAACAGCTGTTCATCTGCTTTTAACAAATCTCTGGTGAGAGCTTTTATCTCATTTAAAATTCATTGCCAAGAGTTTTTATTTAATATCAGTAACACAAAACCTTAGGTATTAAAAGTAAAACTTGGAAGCGACTCTCATGCAAAAAGCCTCACTGTGACTTGGGTTTGATTACATATCCATTCCTGAGTGGCAGGCATTGACAGGAAATGTCTGAACTGCCAGCAGTGGCGCCATGTGTCACGTCCTCATGAAACAGAATCACAGTAACTCAACCTGACACATTCTGACAACATGTCGGAAAGTTGTTATGCACCCTGCAGAAAGTGAGTCCTGTCATCCCAGCAATGCAGATTTTACTGACGGGATAAAACACTTCTCTGCTTGCTAAAGGACAAGGGAGTCAAATATGTGCGTGGCCTCGAGGAGCCGGGAATCCCTGATGCACTAACCACTCGTTTCTCCTTGGCCCTCCCTTGGTGGATGGTATCAGCTTCTCTTTTTGTTGTGTTCAGAGTCCCAGGGCGTATCTCTTGCCATTTTAGCTTTTCTTTTCTCCCAGTTGGCTGTGGTTGTTTGTCTCAAGTCTGTCCCTTAAACCCTACTTGGTGGCAGGTATCCTGACATTTACTGACAGATCTCCATGTTCTGGAGATCTAGGCTTCCTAGACCTCTCAGGCTAGCCAGTAAAACTGACCCCCACATCCAGCCCAGCGAGGGTCACCCTATCCCTTCACCCTCAGTCGCCTGGAATCAACTGCTTTCCGGGACAGTGAGCTGCATTATCACCTGTTTTTCCTGCTCCACTTGATCTCTGCTGCAGATTCATTCCTTCCTGTCTACTGAGCTATGGTCTGTTTAAGTATTCCCAGCATGGCCAAGCCAGCAGCAGCAGGAACCTCAAGACACCATTACCACCGTCACTTTACTTCAGTTCTGAATTTATTTTCTAAGGTAGATTTCTCTTATCTGCTTTGCATCACTTTATTAATGCTCTCCTCAGTCTCTTGTTAAATTTGGTTCACTTTCTCCATCTGACTCTGTTAATAGAGACTCTTACATAATGCTTCCTTTCACTCATTCATTTATTCAATCACAAATATTTATTGAGCATCTGAGCTAGGCATTGTTTAATATGCTGGAAATATAGGAATACAGTAGGGTGAGGAGGAGAGAGAGGAAGAAAGAAGGAGAGGGACAGAGAGACGGAGAAAGAGATAGAGACAGAGAGACATAGAGATGGAGAAAGACAGAGATAGAGAGATAAGAGAGAGAAAGTCCTACCTGACTTTATGTAGCTTGCATAATTTGAAGAGGAGTCACTGATCTTGAACTCTGCTGATGGTGAACACAGGCATAGTGGCACTCCACCCTTGCCCCAGATGCTGGGATGCCTCTCTGTAGGTGCCCAGAATGCCTCAATATTCAGCTGGAAAGGAAAGATATTAAATACTATTATAAATTTATTGCAAAGTCAACCCCAGTTTTCACCCCTTTCTGTATCAACACCCTCCGAAGCTTGTATTATTCAACCATCTGTTGAATCTGGGTTGTCCTTGTGACTTTCTTTGGCCGGTCCAATTTGGGTTAAAGTAACAGTGTGCCAGTTCTGAGCCTAGGCTTCAAGAGATCTTTTTGCTTCTGTTTTCTTCTGGACCTGGCTTCTGCCTGGACTAGCTTGCAGGAGAATAAGAGGCTACATGGAGCAGAGATGACATATCCCTGCTGAGACCATCCTATACTGGCTAACAGCCAGCCAACAAAGATCAGCAGAGTACCTATCCAACACATAGCTGACCGCAGATGTATGAGTGATCCTAGCTCAGACAAGCAGAACAACCCTGAGAAGAAGGCCAAAAGGCTAGCCCTGGGACTTCCCTGGTGGTCCAGTGGGTAAGACTCTGAGCTCCCAATGCAGGGGGCCCAGGTTCGATCCCTGGTCGGGGAACTAGATCCCACATGCATGCCACAACTAAGAAGCCTGCATGCCACAACTAAGAAGCCTGCATGCCGCAATGAAGAAGCTTGCGTGCCACAACGAAGATCCCATGGGCCGCAACTGAGACCCAGTACAGCCAAACTAAATAAATAAATAAAATAAATATTTTAAAAAATCCCCCCAAAACAAAAGACTAGCCCTCCCAGATACTTGTGGGCAACAAAAATGCATACTGTTTTAGGCCATTAAATGTAGGGGTGTTTTGGTATGCTGTAATAGCTAACTGATGTATTCTCTAAACTTCTTACATGATCCAGTTAGGTGAGATATGCACTTCTGTATCATGTGGCAAACCCCATTCAACCAGATCTTAGGATTTCACAGTTTGGGCTTTTTAAAAATTTTTTTCAAGTTTCTGAGCCAGGCAGTTGGATCAAATCCCTTAAAAATTGAGCTTAGACTGCAGTGAGCTAGAAATGAAATGAGAACTAAAGGCTAAAAGGATGGGAAAGATGTGGTTTAAATTCATTGCAAGGGAGAATTGGATGACTGTTTGGATTGATTTATATCTCATCAGAAAGGGCTCACATATCTCTGGCTGTAGTCATTTACCAGCTTGAGTGCAAAAACTGATGCCATGATGTAACTGTACACAGCTCAAATTGTGGTTACAACTCACATTTCCATCCCTCCTCCCCCATTATCCTCTGTATTAATTCAATCACAGAAGTTAGGTGGGTTGGTAGGGACCTATTAAGTCATCATGCTTTTCCCCAAGAGCCATATATGAATTTCCACCCATAGTATATTTTCAGATGCTTTCTTCAATAAAGTTGAGAATGGCTTGAGCAATGGTCCACCCTAAAAGCTTTAACTGGAAGTGTATTCTTTAAGCACTTTACTGGAAAAGAAATTAATGCAGAAAAAAATAATTGGAGCTTTGTCTGACCAAAACCCACACAAGCAAGGACATTCAGACTAACGGTCAGATTTTCTTTCCTCTCTGCCCCTTTTTTTTGCTTTGTGTTCTGCTGCAAAGGTATCAGATACCTCTTGCGTAGGTCTGAGAGCACATTGGAGTTGGGATTGGGTATTATAATGATTCAGGGACTACCTGAATTACATGACCCATTTGAATTTCTTAGATACGACCAAATCATCAGAAGTTTTACAAGGCCAGGGACTTCCCTGGTGGCACAGTGGTTGGGAATCCGCCTGCCAATGCAGGGGACATGGATTTGATCCCTGGTCCTGGCAGATCCCACATGCTGCAGAGCAACTAAGCCAGTGTGCCACAACTACCGAGCCTGCACTCTAGAGCCCGCGAGCCACAACTACTGAGCCCACATGCCACAACTACTGAAGCCCACGCACCTAGAGCCTGTGCTCTGCAACAAGAGGAGCCACCGCAATGAGAAGCCTGCTCACCACAGCGAAGAGTAGCCCCCACTCACCGCAACCAGAGAAAGCCTGAGCACAGCAACGAAGACCCAACTCAGCCAAAAATAAATAAATTTATTTAAAAAGTTTTTCAAGGTCAGAAAATCCAGATGATTTGCAAGATGGGTAATTTGAACCAGAGAGAATCACAATATTGTGTCTTGTTACTGCTGAGCCCATGTAGTCATCTTATAGTTTGCAAATTATGGCTTTAAGGAGTCTCAAATCCTGACTTCTGGCCCTAGTGTCATTGCTTCAACTTTATACGTATAGAATATCCTTATTCTAAAAATATTAAAATGGAATAAGGGAATCTAGTATGGAGTAATTCCTGAGCTGAGTGGACTTACATAGATCTCAGGTTGCAATAGCTGCTCAGAACTCTGTAGCTGGGAAGACTCAGGTAAGAATCCACATATGGGTAGAGTGATCTCTGTCAAGGTTACCTACATATTTGAAATCTCAATTTTCTGATTTTTAAAATGAAGAGAATAGCTATTTTCCCTAGAATTGTTATTAGGATCGAATGAGATAACGTATATAATAGGAGATAGGCCAATATTTCCCCAAGTTTGTTCTGCCTAATGTTAATAGAGGTTATGTATAAAAATGCACTCTATTATCAGATAATTGTGGGAAACAGTGTCAAGTGAAATTAAGCAGTTTTCTATACTATAGGATTTCTCAGAGTTTTTAATGTACTAGTATTCAGAATGAATCTGATTTCCTAAATTCATTTGACTGTGGTACTATAATACCAGTAGGAAAGGTATTGTGTAGAAAATAGTGAGTGTCCAGAAGTGTTAATTTCCTTCCCTGTTCTGCCTATCATAGACTGGTCATAGTGGTTTGGTAAGATCTGAGAGGGAAAGCTTTTTCTAATTCTCTTACCCCTTTCTCCAAAGTTTCTACAGAGATGGAATGATCGACTCAGACCTGCTTATCCCTTCAAACATAAAAGTGGCTCATCATTCCATCCCAGATAATACTTGTTAGCATTCCAAAAAAATCCCATGATTTGAAGATTCAAGTAATACTGAATGATAAGATATAAAAAGTAAAATCCCCACTATATACTAATTAGAATGACTAAAATCCAAAATACTGACAATACCAAATCTTGACAAAATTTGGATCAGCAGGAGCTCTCATACATTGCTAATGGAAATGCAAAATGGTGCACTCACTTTGAAAGATAGTTTGGTAGTTTCAGACAAAACTGAACATACTCTTACCATATGATTCAGCAATTACACTCCTTGGTTTCTACCCAAATGGGGTGAAAACTTACGTCCACACAAAAACCTTCACACAGAGATTTATAGCAGCTTTACTCATAATTGTCAACACTTGAAAGCAACCAAGATGTCCATCAGTAGGTAAATGGATGAATAAACTGTGGTCCATCCAGACAATGCAATACTATTCAGCAGTAAAAAGAAATGAGCTATCAAGCCATGAAAAGACATGGAGGAACCTTAAACATATATTACTAAGTGAAACAAGTAATCTGAAAAGCTACATAATGTATAATTCCAACTATATGATATTCTGGAAAAGACTGTGGAGACAATTAAAAGATCAGTGGTTGCCAGGGTTTAGGAGGGACTGAAGGTTTAGCCTCTTTTCATATGATCATTGTTCATCTGCATTTATTTTCTTCCGTTTGCTCATCCTTTGCTCATTTTTCCATTGAGCTACTCTCTAAAAAAACACAATTATTGATTTGTATAAGCTCTTTGTAAATTAAGAAAATTGTATTTATAATTAACATTGTATAAGTTGGAGAAAAATATTTTTATAGTGTATGTATTATAAAACGTTCCTTATTTTGCTGTTAATCTTTTATTTCATTTTTGTCACATAGAAATTTAGAATTTTTATACTGCTAAATTTATTATTCTTTTACTTTTGTGTGTTTTTAGTCATGTGTCCTGTCAGGAAGACCTTCTCTATTCTAATATCATAATAATTTTATTTGTACTTTTGCTGAGAATGTTTAAGGATTCATTTTTTTCACATTTAAATCTTTAATATAACTGAAAATTATTTTGGTATAAAGAATAAAAGAGGGATTCAACTTTTATTTTTCCAAACAGCATTCCAGGTGTTTTAACCTCATTTATAGGTAATCCTGCTTTTCTCCACTGATGAAAAATGCCATATTTAAATTAATTTCCCATATGTATTTTGTTCTGTATCTGAATTCTCTACTCAGTTTGTATACTCCTATTCATAACAGTTCTTCTCATCATTTTCCTAGATTGGATTTCCCGGGAGTGGAATAAACATTTTTAATAGAATAAGCTATGCTTTATATTGATTATAAGATTAAAATTTTAAGCCTAACAATTTTCTATTCAAATGTTTAGGCTTAATTATTGAATTGGGAAATTGTGTGTGTGTGTGTGTGTGTGAGAGAGAGAGAGAGAGAGAGAGAGAGGACATTGTCATTTCACTGATATAAGTACTTTAACACTTGAAATTAAAAGGAAAAAACAGTAAAACTGGTTATTTCCATACATTTCAAACCTTAGTTATTAACAGGGTAGTTTGTCAGTTTGCTATAATTCTAAAACTTAAAGTAAAAATTAAAAGTAATACAAATTCATAAAAATAAATAATATTTTCTTTCACAAACTGTAAATAGCAAAGTCAATGTAATTTGTACTGTATCCCCTAAAATTTCTGAGCTAGTCTTACTCCCATTTACGGATGGTAGAAAAAGGTAAAAAGAGTGAAATCTGATTAAAACAAAAAATGAATCCACGTAAGGAGTGGAAACAAACCCACAAAGAGATAAGTACTCTCTACATGTATCTTCATTGATAAAAGCAAGGCTGGACACTTGTTTGGCTTACATTTTTTATTGTTGTTGTTACAAGAAAGAAATTTAGAGATTGCAGTTGATAGTGAGACCTGGAAGAGCATGTTAAACCTTCAACTAAACTTCCCTAATTGGCTTAATTTTACTTCTGGCATTCAACTGTAGGTAAAATGATCCCTTAGAGATTATTGAATCAGAGAAATTTTAGGTAAGTCAGACTGAAGCTTCAGAACAACGGGGTAGGGCCAGGAGTAACCTCTCTATCTTTGCTTAATTGCAATTATGCATGTGTTTTTACCATTTTCAGATAGAAACTTGGGAGTAGATTCTAATCTAATAGCTGATTTTATGTACCAAAAAGGCACAGTACATATGTTATTTCTTTTCTGATTACATCTTTCCTAAATGTTCTTCTTTCACCAAAATAAAATTGCCTGTTTGGTTGTTGCCTTTCTCAGAGTGAAGGATAATTCCATGCAGGTATTATAGTCACTATCTAACCCCTTGCTTTTCATGAAAATAACACAAATTCAAGAATGAATCTCTTACAAACCTTGGCTCTTTCTTTCCTATTTCTCTCTGATGCTACTTGTCTGGATTTATCAGATAAAGATACTCTATCTTTATCAGCAGTACCGCTATTATCTACCCACTTCCAAATTGTCATGCTTTCAGTGGAAGAAATCTGATCCCCAAATGGGAGAAATCTCTTGTCTTTTCTATTTGTAAAGACAGCTGCAAGTAATTGTTTAGTGTCTCTGTTATTTCCTTTTCCATTGTCTCTAATTCCCCCTGTTATTATTATAAGTGCACACAATTTTTCCTTGATGTTTGTCCTCTTAAATACACAGTGCTTAGAAAACATTTTTAAAATTTCTTGGTTATAATGTTCTGCTTTTTCTCATGCTTACTATTTAATTTTCCTCCTTTAATTTTTGATTACTTGTTTGCAGTTTTCCCCTTTGTAAACCAACTTTTTTCCTTTTACCTTAATGACTGATGTTATTTTTTTTTCCTTTCACAATATGGATTATTTAATATCCAGAAGAAAGGAACAAACACCTCTCCTATTTTATCTTAACTTCAGAAGCTTTTGTCTTAATTCAGTCCCCTTGTGACCCTGGGAAGCCTCCTTCCAGGTGACCAGCAAAAGCACAAGAGTTCCAAAGCTCTAGGGGAGCTCCTTTTTCCTCTCATTCATCTCCACCAGCCTGAGTATGCTGAGTATGCTGGCTGCTGGCCAGGCCTTAGCAAGACCAGTATTGCCACATATTCAGATTCTTCTATCTGGAGGCTCACTCTGGCTTGCTTAGTTCTGGGGGTGCTTGCTCTGAGCAAGATACTCCCAGATTCTCTGTAACTCTTCCAATAAGTAGTTCTGTGAACCTTTCACTTCATTCAAAACACTAGAGGTATCTTACCAGGTCGAATAGTCCAATTTGGTTCAAGGTGTGCTAGGGAAGCACTATGTACCATTAGTGTCCCAGATCATCAACATCCTTGGCACTTCTTCACTTTTCAACACCTTCCTTATGGATGAAGAAGTGGGAGTCACATAGAAGAAGACATCTAGAGACCTCCCATTAAGTCATTCTTGCTGTTTTAGCAATATGCTTCTGCTTGAAGCCGCCCTCTGTACTATGCTACGGCTATCTACCTCACACACTTTGTCCATATGACACCCCTCTGTTGGTAATGCCCTTCCCCCCTTAACATTTCACATAACTCCTACTCATTCTTTATTTAAAGGCAGTTTTAATTTTTATCAAATATACGTATACTTAGTTCAGAAGGTCAGCTACTTTTCTACCAGATGTGTTAAGGTCATTAACAGTCTTTGCTCTCTTTTTCCCCATTCTCCCTACCTAGAGGCAGTCACTTTTCTCTCTTTTGCCTTATTCTTTTGGTATTTATATTTTAGGCATTACTTGTTGACATCCCAGTAAGGAAGGTAAGAATTTGGTTTCCCCCTCTGCCCTTCTATCCTCTAATAATTATTGTATTGATATCAATGGTGCCAATATGGTAAAATTATAGTTTAGGTTGGTAAATTTAGTATTTACATTATTATTATATAATTTGGACCTGAATCATATAGTAAACAATGATCATTTTTCTTACCTATGCAACCTGTTTTTTTTTTCTCCTGGATATAATAATTTCCCTTTTTTGTTTGCTTATTTTCCTATATATTTAAAAGAGGCCGATCCTGAGCACTGCCAGTTGCCTAATTAGCCTCTCAATACTTTCATTCACATCTGCTATCCTAACAATTTCATCTTTGGCAGTGATCTCTCTCAGAACATTCTGACCTGCTTTTAGTCTGCACAGGTTGCCTCCATACCTGGCGCACAGCTGTTACTTTCAGATTCCCATTTGCCACCATCTTGGGGATTCTCTTTGCCACTGATCTGTATTGGATCCCCTGCTCTTGTTTCAAGGTTGCATTATCCTCTCCTATTACTCTGAGGATATTAAAGATAACTTTTTGAGACTTTCTTCTTTTTGCATAGTCTCTGTTTCCTCCATGTTGCTTTTTTCTGTTTATTTCCCTAGAGTATTTAATAGTTCTGGATGTCCACACATATTTAAGAGTAGGGAAATAAAACTTATTGGAAGTTCTGAGCATGTGAGTGGGATGAATTGACAGCAGTATCATTGTGGGATGATATGGCTCAGTTGACGTGGGAGAACTCCTGATTTTCAGTATCTTTTTGTCTTTTCTCATTGGCTAAATAGTTTCTCCAGAAGAGACTCTTGCAATCTCCTGCCTGGAGGGCAAAGACCCAACAACCAACATTTGGAAGCTAAGTAGAGGAAGCAAACTAGAGTATGTAAGTATTATTTCCATTTTTAGTAAAGCATACCTTGTTTCCCCCTGTCCAGAGACTCTGTATTTTATACTTTCCAGAAAATAAATCTCAGTTTTCTCCAAGGTAGGGTGGTGCAAAATGGAGATGGGATGGGGCTGGAGAGACAACTTTCTTCAATGACTTTAAGCCAATTTTCCTTTTACTAGCCCATCCATACTCCTTTCCCTGCTTCAGATGATGTTGCCAGTTACTGGACCTATTGAGGATCTTGGCTGTCTCCATTGATGGTGTAGGAATGCCCTTTCTCATTCTGGTAACTAAAAGTGGTCTTTTTAGTTACCACTCAGCTAACAGTTTTCTAGCCTCCTAATTTTGTTATTCTCTTCCCTCCTTTTTCCAATTTTTAAGAAGTGAGGTATAATGTACATACAGAAAAGCACATAAATTATAAGTGTGTAGCCTGATGAATTCTGACAAAATGAACACACTCATGTAACTACTGCCTAGATCAGATTATAAAACATTACAACACCTCGGAAGCCTTCTCTGTCACTCCCTTCATCTATCCAAAGGTAACCACTATTCTGAATTCTAAGACTTTTAGCAGTTCTATTAGTTTGAGCTGTTTTTGAATTTTATATAGATTGCATCATTCAATACATACTCTTTTGCATCTGGCTTTCTTTGTTCCACATAATGTTTGTAAGATTCAACAGTATGTTGAATAATTATAGTCCTTTGTGTGAAATACTACAATTTCTTTATCTCTTCTACTGCTAATGGATTTTTGGGTTGTTTCCAGTTTTGGGCTACTATAATTAAGGCTGCTGTGAACATTGCTATATGTCTTTTTTGGTGAACATATATATGAATTTCTTTGAATATATACCCAGAAGTGGAATTGTTGGACATTGAGTGTGCAATTGTTCTACTTTGGTAGGTACAGCTCAAAATTTTTCTAAACTTTTTGTAACAATTTACGTTCCTACGAGCAATGTTAAGACAGTTCCAGTTGTTCCATGTGCTTACTAGCTGAAGAGCTGGTGATATTAAATATCAGTCCTTTTAGTTTTTGCCACTCTAGGGGTGTTGTGATAGCTCATTGTGGTTTTAATTTACATATCCCTGATGACTAATTATGTCAAGACCTTTTTATATGTTTATTTGCTACCAATATTTGTAAAGTGCCTGTTCATGGTCTTTAGAAGAAAATTTTTTAAAAATGGATCTGTCTTTTCATATATATTAAACAACCTTGAATTCATTGTAATATATTATCCATCTTTGTATAACTGGACTTAATCTGCTAATATTTTGATTAGGATTTTGTATCCATACTACAGAAAAAAATTGGACAGCAATTTTAAAATCTTGCTTTTTCTTGTTAGATTTTGATAATCAACTTTATCCTGGGCTGGGAAGTGTTTCCACTTTTTCTTATTTCCTGAAGAATTTCTATAAAATAGGTTTTATTTACTTACAAGTATTAGAAAGAATTTTTGTTGCAGATTCAATTTCTTTCATAAATATGGAATTATTCATATTTTCTCTTTTTAGTTGTCAGTTATAAGAGCTGTGTTTTTGTAGGAATTTATTGATTTCATCTAAATTTTCAAATTTATTGGCATAAAGTTTTTCATAGTATCCCCTTATTATTTTTTTGATTCCAAAGGGACTATAATGATGCCCCATTTTTCATTTCTATTATTGATTCTTTTCTACCTTTTTTCTTTCTTATCTTCACTCTTGATAAGATGCTTATAAATTTTATTATTCTTTTCAAAGAACCAAACTTTTGGTTTCCTGACCTTTTCTATTGTATTTTTATTTTCTTCTTCATTGATTTTTTCTTTTATCCTTATTATTGTCTTTCTTTTACTTTTGGGGGGGTATTTAATTTGCTGTTCTTTTTATTGCTTCTGAGGGAGGTAATTTAGGTAATAGACTTTAAGATTTTAACTCCTAACACAGGCTTTTGCTGCATTCTATGGGCTCTCATATATATTTTTATAAATTTTCATTTAATTCAAAGTATTTTATTTTCAATCGATTTCTTTAACATATGGGCTATTTTTAAGCATACTAGATAAGTTCTAAACATTGGTGATTTTCTACTTTCTGCAATTAATTGATAATTTAATTGCATTATGATCAGAAAACATAATACGGCTATAGTAAGTCTTCGTAAAATTAGTTATTATACCAGTGTGTGACAGTGGTTATCATTTAACTGTGATCTGCCCCTACTTTGCTCATTACTCCTTCATCTTAACAGCTCTGAGGCCTTGGGTAAGTCACTTTACTTCTCTTAGCCTTAGTTTCATGAAATAGAAAGATGGAAATATGAGCTCTGAAATTCCCTTCATAGCTCAAATATTCTATTATTCTAGGTTGTCTTTTATCCTCTTAACTAGAATTCAGCAACATGATAGTAAAAAGGAATCCACAGAGCAAACCTCATTATTTGTTTACACACCAAGTAGTTGTAATTGGCAAAATAATTGCCATTTCTCCAAACATGGATTTAATTTTGTTTAGTTAAGAATAAGGCATATACTCATGTTTTTTAAAAGGGTATGTAATAGTTAATAATGTTTGCAGCCCCTGCTTTTTAAGGCGTGCCTCATTTCATGAAAGATCATGAATGAAAACATTGAAATACTGCAAGAAAGCTATAACCTTATCATGGAGAGCCTGAGTAAATCCAGGAAATCTTGAAAAATTGCAAGAGAAAAATGATTCTATCACAAATTTTAGCCTCCAGTCACAGAGTGCTCTCTTCCAAATGTAACTTGCTCTTGACATATTTCATTAATGAGCACTGTGCTTTACTATGAACAAGACAAGGTTATTTCAGACTCACATTGCACATGTTTCCTTCTTGCCCTATGCATTGGAAATACTTGCTGATTTTTCTTCTGATAATGATTTTTTTTTTTTAGAATTTTGATTCTTAGAGAAGAGTTGAGATTGACATTATGAAGTAGGTTGAGATTTTGTTTTGTTCACAGCTTTTGAGCTTTTTTAAGATTAAAAAAAAAATAGTAGCAAACCCTTCTAGTTTGTTAGGCATTGTACTAAAGCACACTGATTCTTTTAGACCATGGGGTGCTTTTTCGTACATTGAAAGTTGTGGTCACTTTTCTTTTTATTTGATATACATATCCATTGTAAAAGGATTTTCCTCCCATCTACTTAACTAGCATATCTGTTACCTCCAACATGTATGTATGTATGTATTTTGGTGAAAACATTTAAGTTTTAATGTTTTAACAAATTTCAGTTATACAACAGTGTCACCAGTTACAGTCACCATGTTTTACATTAGATCCTCAGACCTTATTCATCTTGTAGCTGAAAGTTTGTATCCTTTTACCAACCTCTCCCACTTTCCCCGCCCCACCTTCTCAACCCCTGACAACCACTTTTCTACTCTGTGATCACTTCTAATTTCTATTCTAAAGTCCTGGTTGACTTATGTACCTTCTAAAATGGTTTAACCTGGGAGAATCTTGGACACAGAAAGGTTTGGGTTCCATATCAATAAATAAAATACTAGAACCTTCTGAGATTGGCCCAATGATTGGTCCTACATGCAGAAACATATTTTATTTTCTTAAGGGATAGCCTATTTTTTCCCTTTATGGAAGAAAAAGAAGTTTTAAGCTTGCAATTTTCTGATATTTCTTATCACCAACCTCAGAACAAGATAATGAATCATTTCTAACAGTTTCTTCACCAAGGGGTATAGTTATCCTTAAAAACTATCCTTCTGTTATTATGGCTTCAGGCTTGATTTCCTAAACTTCTTCTATCCTGCCTGTCCACAGTGGCATACAAGCTCTCTTTACCTTTGGTATCTACTGTGTTTCTAGTCTCCTGTCTTCCTTCCTGGACTTAACATTGTGAATTGCCCCTTTCTTCCCTGGTATACCTTTGCCTGGGACTTAAATTTGGCTTTCCCCCTTTTCTATGCTCTGTGGCTATGGCCAGTAAAACCACCTCCATCCTTAGCCTTGGATGTTGGAGCACATCTTTCCAACTGTCTATTTCAAAGTCCATGAAACTAAGTCCCAGGAAAGTGAAGAATCTCACCTTTTAGGACCTCTTCTCTCCCAGGATAAGAACTTAGACACAAATATAGCTGACTTTCTACTGGCATTTCTCATAGTTTAAATGGAAGAAAGTTTAAAAGGAGGAGCCTAGAGGAAAATGAGACTGGTTTGCTTTACTTTATGGTCCAAAACTAGCTGCCACCATGCACCATTAATTTAAATTTGGAAGTTTAAGAATCTGTGCCTCCTTGTCAAATTCTTTTAACTTATTTTAAGGATTCTTATCCTCAGTATTAGGAATATTTTTCTGCCTAGGTAATTTTAAAATACAAATAATAATAGCAACAACAACAGTAAAAACATTATAAGATTTATTGGAAACTAGGTCTGGTCCTAATCACTTTTCTATATATTCTCTCATTTGACACAACAACATAATAAGCTGGATCATATCATAATCCTCATTTGAAAGAAGAGGAAACTAGGGTTTAGAGAGGTAAATAAATTGCTTAAGGTCACATAACTAGTATATATCAAAACTTATAATAACATCCAGTTCTGCCTGATTCCAAAGCCTAGATCTTAATTACTAGGAATGTCGCCTTCTTCTTTGCTCCATGGTTTAACATTCCAAAATGATTCCTGAGATGTGTGGTTTGGCTTAGTATTAATGCCAAATTAGATGTTTTGCATTAAAAGGCTTTTCTTTTTGGTAGGATATGACCAAAAATGTCCAAGTAGTAATAACCTTTTGCACTTGGTATCGTGCTTTACTATATAGGGCGTATTTTCAGTATTTGGCCCTCATATTGATCCTGTATGGATGCTTCCTATAAAGATGAAAAGATTGATTTTTATAGAAATCATGGAATTTGCCCAAGGTCACATGGGAATGGCAGAATTAAAACATGGGGCACAGTCTTTTGACAACTCTGTCATTCTTCCTAACACAGGATGCTATATTACTGCTTACCAGAATGACTCCAAAGCATCTCTGAGATGGAATTTCATCTGTGTGCTATCATTATTACTACTTTCTGGAGATGGTAAGAGGAGTCAATCATAAAAATATTTCCAACATTTTATACACAGTAGAATTCCAGCCGCCATTCATGATCTTATGGGTCAGGAGGGATACTGATATCCTCTATAGGGTTTCATGAAGAACTCTCCCTTAGTCACCAGGAGAAAGAGAACCTCTGATGCCTTTATACCCACTATTCCTACCACATCCCCTGCACGTTATTAGAAAGTTAGCCTTCTACAGGCTTCCAATTACAGCACCTTCTGGTGTAGCACTTGGTTCCACTTCACCAAGTCTATGGTAAATTCTATGTCACAGATTTCACTTTTTGTCCAGTATGACATGTTGAATTGAACTGTCAAATAATTTTAGTAGCATTTTATATGTCTACTGGGAATACATCAGTTTTCCCAACTGTTGCAGCAGGGTGGTGTGATTTCTTGAGTCAGTCCCTTGATTAAAGGGAAAACTTTTTGGGGGATGCCACTTGAGGCTGAACAGAAAGTGCCAGCTCCTCAGTAGAACCCAGGCAATTAAAAAACTCAAATGCAGCATATATTAGCCCTGCTTAAGCAGAGTATCAGAGATCAAAATACTAGAGCAGAGTTTCACTTGGCATTTAAATTCTAATCAAGGTCATCCTAACAAATAGCTTCGTATTATTGTCAGAAGCTACAGCAAGGGCAAATCCTTAACAAGTGACTGATTATAAAGTGAAATAGTTACTAGAGTGTTCTAGATATAGAAGTAAAATTATCTTTGCAAACTCTTCAAAACAGGAAAGGAAAGGGGGAAGAGCTGGATGCTCTGTTAAACATTTTGCACATTATATAATTTTTAGTAATGAGCTAGTAAACCAGGTCTCTGGGGCGAGGCGGGGGGAAGCCCTAATTTGTAGCTTTTGCCAATTTCTATGGCAAATATTCACACCATGGCTGATTTCATGCTACCAGCATGATGTTACTGCATTCAGAATTTGAGAGATGCACACATTTGTTTCTCACCAGTTGTAAGAGCTGACTATAGCATACCCTTGAATCCTCACAGTAATTTTATGAGGTAGGTGTTATTATCAGAGATATTAAGTGACAATGGCTGGGAAATTGTAGGTGTTGAACTGAAGTTGGAATACCAGGAGTTCTATACTTTTTCTGCTGTATTCTACCGTGCCTGAAAAAGAAGTATATATTGAGAGCCTTCCCTGTGCCAAGAATGGGAAGACACATTGCCCTGGTAATACCTAAAAATAATGAAGAAGAAATGCAAGAAGCCTCTAAACTTGGCATTATGTTGATTCTCTCCCCACCCACATAGGAAATGTGAAAGAAGTTTTCAGTATTTCTAAGAAATTTATAATAGAAAGAGATTTGCTGAATTCGAAAGTGCAGTATGGTAGAAAGAAAACATCTGATGTATCTTCCAGGGTTTTTTTTTTTAATTTTTTGGATGTATATACTTATGTTACTGCTTAAAATAGTTGGGAACATAATCATGTCCATAACATTCTTGAAACAGGGAAGAATTCAATGTAATCTTGACCCCCCTTCACTGCTATTCTGCTAAAGAAATATGAGCCCATTCTGCTTTGCTAGTTTGTCTCAGGAAAAATTTGGTAATGCCACAGGATAATATAAGACAACAAAGTAGTGGGCCCATTCTCAAATCCCACCCAAGGTGATCAAAGGTGTTTCATTTTATTTTGATTGATTTCTCATCCGTTTCTATTCTCTGTTTAATTGGAAAGAATTGGCAGGGAGTGCTTAGTGTCTAAAACTATTAGAATCAATTCCAAATTTTGTTTACCAAACTCAGATGGGTATTCAGGCTCATAGTCTTAAAGAAGCCTGCTATGCCTTGCTACTTTTCTAATTAGGTTACCTAGAATAAGTGATTTTCCTAAAATTGTGCTAACATAGAGTTTCACAAGAATTTACAACACTGCCTGGTAGATACTCATAGAGTTTTTAATGCCTCAGTGGCCTGAAGGAATGAAAGAACCTCTCCAGGTAGCTAATTTACCACCTGCCTAATGCTGTGTCTGTGGCAGTTATACAGTCAGTTGAAATAGAGCTAAATTGCGTCTTTGTTCTCAGTCCCTGGTCAAACTGATTCCATCCCTAGGCTACTACAGCATTGGGAAGAGACAGGCTTAAAGGCTCATAGAATTGAAACTGTTAGTGAAAATTATGGTGTCTCAAAATGACTGCTGGACTATCTGGATTCTGAAGAGAAAATCTAGGAAATCTAGAGGCTTATGTGTGGACAGCGTGTGGGAGGCAGATGGTAGGGAAATGACTCTCCTGCAGGTCATTTCCTGATTCTGACTGTGTGTCTTGGCTGACCTTTGGTAACAAGGGCAACAGACAACAGAGGCTACTTTCTTTGGAGTCAGTGAGGGTTAATGAGGAAGGAGACACCACACCTTCTCTCAGAGTCTTAATAGGAAGCTCTCCCCAAACTCCTTGACTATTCTTCATGTGGGCCGACCAGCCTCGGCCACAGTCGAGGTGATATATCAAGATGGGTAAGAATATGGACTCTGGAATCAGAGTGCTTAAGTTCAAAATCAATAGTTCTTGAGTTCAATTCCAGCTTGGACAAGTCATTTAACCTCTTTGTGCCTAAGTTTTATCGTCTGAAAAATGGGGATAGTAATAAAACCTAAGTCATAGAAGTGTATGCAAAATGCTTAGATATAAATGCTATATACGTGTTCACCCAGATAAAGCTGCCCAAACTGGGCACTGCAGCACGAGATTTTGATGTTCTGGCCATATCTTCCAGAATGCTCTGCATGCTGAAGACTGTTACGGCAAGCACCAGTCAGAGGTCTTTTTTCTGGCCACAGGTTTGGCTTGCATGAAGGCAAAGTCAGAAGTTCTATATGCTCCTGGAACAAGCCCCAAGCCAAAGACAGAAAGGATGTTGGTGGATAAATACTCAGCTTCCTTGTCCTTAAGTTGAGATCATTCTGGAGTGTGTTCTACACTGTCTCCTAAACGTCCCCAGGGAGATTAAGCTCTAGTTGCCCGCAGGGGTAACTGGTTTGATAGCACGTCCTTTACTGACTCTTCTGTCTCTCTCTCTCTCCTTTCCCCCACCTCTTTCCCTCCCTCCCTCCCTCCTTTTCTTCCTTCCTTTTTTGCCTCACTACTCTACTTCCCTACTGTTGTTTCCTGAGATCACCTCCCAAATAAACTACTTGCATTTGAATCCTTTTCTCAGGGTCTGCTTCTGGGGGAACCTAAATCAAGACAGGTTTCTTGGCTTTTTAGGAGTATTATAAATGGCTATTGGATTGAGGACATTGCTTTTAAGAATTTCATTGAGATAACATACTTTATTTAGAATCTCTAATAGGCATGTAGGTTTTCATGCTCTGTATTTTGTACCTATGGATTTCTTTTTTTTTTTTTTTTTTGTGGTACGCGGGCCTCTCACTGTTGTGGCCTCTCCCGTTGCGGAGCACAGGCTCCGGATGCGCAGGCTCAGCAGCCATGGCTCACGGGCCCAGCCGCTCCGCGGCATATGGGATCCTCCCAGACCGGGGCACGAACCCGTATCCCCTGCATCGGCAGGCGGACTCTCAACCACTGCGCCACCAGGGAGGCCCTGGATTTCTTTTTTAAGTGGGAAAAAGTTCTGGAGTTAGAGACAGAGGACCCAAGTTTCTCTTGACTAACTAGGTGAAAGCCTTTTTAAAAACTATCAGTTTTATCATGTGATACTAATATATATCCCACATTGTAATAAATAAGATAATGTACATAAGAGGGTTCTGCAGAGACTACATTTATTGTATCATTAGCAGTCTTCTCAATGGGGTTGTGTTTTGTTCTTAGGATTTTCACCACTTGACATAGATTCTTCCTGTGAAATTCTGCAAGGTAAAAATATATTCATTAACACTAAAAAGAAATATTTTGGCCGTATTATTATGGCCTACCTTCTGTTACTCAATTTTGATGAACATTTTAATTTCAACTTTTCAACAACCTTATCTTCCTTCCATTTTGGCAGCTGCCTGATGATCTAGCCGTAGTTTGGGTGTCTTGTAGTTAGCAGGGTAATGGATTTTTGAGCTGTGTGTCCCAGATCCTGCCCTCTAGCTTTAAGTTGCAAACTGCATGAGACATTTTGATTAATAATGTTAAGGATATTTATTTTTCCATTATGCAAACAACTCATTTGCTGTTTGACTAATGCTTATGCCAAGTATGAGTTTACCAAACTACTAAGCCACAGGCAAATTCAAACTGTATAGCTTTTTTTCTGTGACTTAAAAATTATGAAAAAGAAACACATAGCCATAAAAATAAGGAACATTACATTACTTATTATATTAGCTAGTTCAGAAGGAATTGATCATTAAGTAGTTAAACTACTTATTTAAAAATTAATTAAAAAGCAAATCATAATTATTTTTAAAATTTTTCAAAATAGCAATAAAAGTATAAATAACAGGGGGGAATGGTCTGTATTCCCACCATTGAGAGAGAGCAACAATTGCTACTTTGATATATTTCCTTCCTATTTTACGTATGTTGTTTCTTTGTACAATGTCGATCGTATCATGTAATATGTCTTTCGCCATAACACACCTATGTGGGCATGTGTCTAAGGATATTCAGTGGGCAAGTCTCATGGCCAAACACTTTCTCCCAGCTTTTTACTTGCTTTTTGGCTGCCATGACACTGCTGGGCTGCCTCTCTTATTCCACTCTGGTTTCTTGCTCCCAGCCCCACTCCTAACTCCAAACCTCTCAGGATGCTACCCCTCAAGCAACCATGTGTCTGTTTTGTCACTTTGGTACCAAGGCCACAGGCTGGAACTCAGCTTCTTTGGGCACACTGATTTCCTCGTATTCCTTGTAACTGTGATCACACCTGTGCCACACAGTTGCTTGAGGTGAACAGGATGTATTTCTCTCTTCTTTCCTTTCCTTTCCCCTGGACAGCTTTCTGTGAAGTAGGGTTATGAGGAAAGGGCAAGTTCCCTGTAGGCTCCTGCTAGGTTCCACTTTCCTCTTTTAATTGGATATACAGGATTTTTTTAACCCATTTACAATATAATATATATATATATATATATTTAAAATCATCAGTATAACAAAGTGACTGGTAGGGTGGAATTTTAAAATAGCATGCAACCTCCTTTTTTAGAGGCTGAGCCAGCAAGTCTCCTTAAGAGAAATTTTTCTTATTATGAGAAAAAAAAAAAAAGTTGACTGGCTTGCCTTAGTTACGTAAAAGCTTGTGCAGCCTTCTCTGGTGTTTTTGTGTCTCTCCTTAAAATGCAGACCAGAACATTTTGGTTTTAGCAAAGTTTCCCCTCCTTGCCCTCAACCTTTTGTGAAGGTTGGGAGTCAATTTTTCATTAGAGGCATGGCAGTGTGAAGGGACTTGTGAGTGTTAAGGGACTAAGATTTCCAGCCCCTTCTCCATAAGATTCAACATTAGACAAATTTGGAGGAAACCAAAGTGTCCTTGGCTGAGGCTCCCTGACAGGAAAGAACCACAATTGTGACAGATGAGCAATCATGAAGACAGGAAGAAAGTTTGGGCTTCAACAAGTTTCAAACAAGGTTCTCAAGTTTCAAACAAGGTTCTAAGACAGGTCTGGCCTTGGCAGATCTTGTACTGAGCCTTCATACGTCCCCAGGCCTGGCCAGCCTGGTATGGGAGTCATGACTAGGTGACAGTGGAGTGACCCTAGTGATCTAAATGTACACAGGCTTTGCTGTCGCTGTGGGACCCTCATCCAATTTCAGTCGTCCCTGTTATGACAGTGCCAACAGTGCTGCTCTACTAGTGGTATTCCCCCTCATTGAGAAGAATGGTGGGAATCCTCTGGCCTAATAATTTTGATTGTGGGTGACATGGGATAAAAAGCTGCCTGCCAATATAGGCATGTGGGTTTGTAAGTGATTAATTAGAATAATAAAAAGGATGTGGCTGTATTCATCCAGGCTGGTGAAGCAAGTTACTATTACCTCAAGCATTTTTCATGTTATTACAAACTTTAATGCCTGCCTAGTGGTGTACTGAGAGAACATATCTTATTTTCTCATTTCTCTATTATTGAACATAAAGGTCTTTTGCATGAGGCATTTCTGACAGAATCTAGTATTGTTGTAGCACTAAAAGTGTAACAGTAGTAGGAATGTATTTTCTGGGTGTTAAAAATATGCAGTTATAATGTAAAATAGATCTACACGTGGAACAACTCCAACAGAACACCTACTGAACGCTGACAGAAGACCTCAGACCCCCCAAAAGGCAAGAAACTCCCCACATACCTGGGTGGATGAAAGGCTCTTGGTGCTGCAGCCAGGAGTTAGTGCTGTGCCTCTGAAGTGGGAGAGCCAACTTCAGGACACGGGTCCACAAGAGACCTCCCAGCTCCACATAATATCAAGCAGCGAAAATCTCCCAGGGATCTCCATCTCAACACCAGCACCCAGCTTCAGTCAACGACCAGCAAGCTACAGTGCTGGTCACCCTATGCCAAGCAACTAGCAAGGCAGGAACACAACCCCACCCATTAGCAGAGAGGATACCTAAAAACATAATAAGGCCACAGGCACCCCAAAACACACCACCAGACGTGGACCTGTCCACCAGAAAGACAAGATCGAGCTTCAACCACCAGAACACAGGCATTAGTCCCCCCCACCAGGAAGCCTACACAACCTACTGAAACAACCTTAGCCACGGGGGACAGACACCAAAAACAACGGGAACTACGAATCTGCAGCCTGCAAAAAGGAGACCCCAAACACAGTAACATAAGCAAAATGAGAAAGCAGAAAAACACACAGCAGGTGAAGGAGCAAGATAAAAACCTACCAGACCTAACAAATGAAGAGGTAATAGGCAGTCTACCTGAAAAAGAATTCAGAATAATGATAGTAAAGCTGATCCAAGATTCTATTTCCCAGATCCAAAATCTTGGAAATAGAATAGACAATATGCAAGAAACAGTTAACAAGGACCTAGAAGAACTAAAGATGAATCAAGCATCGATTAAAAACACAATAAATGAAATGAAAAATACTCTAGATGGGATCAATAGCAGAATAACTGAGGCAGAAGAACGGATAAGTGAGGTGGAAGATAAAATAGTGGAAATAACTGATGCAGAGAAAAATAAAGAAAAAAGAATGAAAAGAACAGAGGACAGTCTCAGAGACCTCTGGGACAACATTAAACGCACCAACATTCGAATTATAGGGGTTCCAGAAGAAGAAGAGAAAAAGAAAGGGACTGAGAAAATATTTGAAGAGATTATAGTTGAAAACTTCCCTAATATGGGAAAGGAAATAGTTAATCAAGTCCAGGAGGCACAGAGAGTCCCATACAGAATAAATCCAAGAAGAAATACGCCAAGACACATATTAATCAAACTGTCAAAAATTAAACACAAAGAAATCATATTAAAAGCAGCAAGGGAAAAACAACAAATAACACACAAGGGAATCCCCATCAGGTTAACAGCTGATCTCTCAGCAGAAACTCTACAAGCCAGAAGGGAGTGGCAGGACATAATTAAAGTGATGAAGGAGAGAAACCTGCAACCAAGATTACTCTACCCAGCAAGGATCTCATTCAGATTTGATGGAGAAATTAAAACCTTTACAGACAAGCAAAAGCTGAGAGAGTTCAGCACCACCAAACCAGCTTTACAACAAATGCTAAAGGAACTTCTCTAGGCAAGAAACACAACAGAAGGACTATACCTACAATAACGAACCCAAAGCCATTAAGGAAATGGGAATAGGAACATACATATCAATAATTACCTTAAATGTAAATGGACTAAATGCTCCCACCAAAAGACACAGAGTGGCTGAATGGATACAAAAACAAGACCCATATATATGCTGTCTACAAGAGACCCACTTCAGACCTAGAGACACATACAGATTGAAAGTAAGGGGATGGAAAAAGATATTCCATGCAAATGGAAATCAAAAGAAAGCTGGAGTAGCAATTCTTATATCAGACAAAATAGACTTTAAAATAAAGACTATTAGAAGAGACAAAGAAGGACACTACATAACGATAAAGGGATCGATCCAAGAAGAAGATATAACAATTGTAAATATTTATGCACCCAACATAGGAGCACCTCAATACATAAGGCAAATACTAACAGCCATAAAAGGGGAAATCGACAGTAACACAATCATAGTAGGGGACTTTAACACCCCACTTTCACCAATGGACAGATCATCCAAAATGAAAATAAATAAGGAAACACAAGCTTTAAATGATACATTAAACAAGATGGACTTAATTGATATTTATAGGACATTCCACCCAAAAACAACAGAATACACATTTTTCTCAAGTGCTCATGGAACATTCTCCAGGATAGATCATATCTTGGGTCACAAATCAAGCCTTGGTAAATTTAAGAAAATTGAAATTGTATCAAGTATCTTTTCCGACCACAATGCTATGAGACTAGACATCAATTACAGGAAAAGATCTGTAAAAAATACAAACACATGGAGGCTAAACAATACACTACTCAATAATGAAGTGATCACTGAGGAAATCAAAGAGGAAATTAAGAAATACTTAGAAACAAATGACAATGGAGACACGACGACCCAAAACCTATGGGACGCAGCAAAAGCAGTTCTAAGGGGGAAGTTTATAGCAATACAATCCCACCTTAAGAAACAGGAAACATTTCGAGTAAACAACCTGACCCTGCACCTAAAGCAATTAGAGAAAGAAGAACAAAAAACCCCCAAAGTTAGCAGAAGGAAAGAAATCATAAAGATCAGATCAGAAATAAATGAAAAAGAAATGAAGGAAACGATAGCAAAGATCAACCAAACTAAAAGCTGGTTCTTCGAGAAGATAAACAAAATTGACAAACCATTAGCCAGACTCATCAAGAAAAGAAGGGAGAAGACTCAAATCAGTAGAATTAGAAATGAAAAAGGAGAAGTAACAACTGACACTGCAGAAATACAAAAGATCATGAGAGATTACTATAAGCAACTCTATGCCAATAAAATGGACAACCTGGAAGAAATGGACAAATTCTTAGAAATGCACAACCTACCAAGACTGACTCAGGAAGAAATAGAAAATATGAATAGACCAATCACAAGCACTGAAATTGAAACTGTGATTAAAAATCTTCCATCAAACAAAAGCCCAGGACCAGATGGCTTCACAGGCGAATTCTATCAAACATTTAGAGAAGAGCTAACACCCATCCTTCTCAAACTCTTCCAAACAATATCAGAGGAAGGAACACTCCCAAACTCATTCTACGAGGCCACCATCACCTTGATACCAAAACCAGGCAAGGATGTCACAAAGAAAGAAAACTACAGGCCAATATCACTGATGAACATAGATGCAAAAATCCTCAACAAAATACTAGCAAACAGAATCCAACAGCACATTAAAAGGATCATACACCATGATCAAGTGGGGTTTATTCCAGGAATGCAAGGATTCTTCAATATACGCAAATCAATCAATGTGATACACCATATTAACAAGTTGAAGGAGAAAAACCATATGATCATCTCAATAGATGCAGAGAAAGCTTTCGACAAAATTCAACACCCATTTATGATAAAAACCCTGCAGAAAGTAGGCATAGAGGGAACTTTCCTCAACATAATAAAGGCCATATATGACAAACCCACAGCCAACATTGTCCTCAATGGTGAAAAACTGAAACCATTTCCACTAAGATCAGGAACAAGACAAGGCTGCCCACTCTCACCACTCTTATTCAACATAGTTTTGGAAGTTTTAGCCACAGCAATCAGAGAAGAAAAGGAAATAAAAGGAATCCAAATTGGAAAAGAAGAAGTAAAGCTGTCACTGTTTGCAGATGACATGATACTATACATAGAGAACCCTAAAGATGCTACCGAAAAACTACTAGAGCTAATCAATGAATTTGGTAAAGTAGCAGGATACAAAATTAATGCACAGAAATCTCTGGCATTCCTGTACACTAATGATGAAAAATCTGAAAATGAAATCAAGAAAACACTCCCATTTACCATTGCAACAAAAAGAATAAAATATCTAGGAATAAACCTCCCTAAGGAGACAAAAGACCTGTATGCAGAAAATTATAAGACACTGATGAAAGAAATTAAAGATGATATAAATAGATGGAGAGATATACCATGCTCCTGGATTGGAAGAATCAATATTGTGAAAATGACTCTATTACCCAAAGCAATCTACAGATTCAATGCAATCCCTATCAAACTACCACTGGCATTTTTCACAGAACTAGAACAAAAAATTTCAAAATTTGTTTGGAAAAACAAAAGACCCCGAATAGCCAAAGCAATCTTGAGAACGAAAAACGGAGCTGGAGGAATCAGGCTGCCTGACTTCAGACTATACTACAAAGCTACAGTAATTAAGACAGTGTGGTACTGGCATAAAAACAGAAAGATAGATCAGTGGATCAGGATAGAAAGCCCAGAGATAAACCCACGTACATATGGCCAACTTATCTTTGATAAAGGAGGCAGGAATGTACAGTGGAGAAAGGACAGCCTCTTCAATAAGTGGTGCTGGGAAAACTGGACAGGGACATGTAAAAGTATGAGATTAGATCATTCCCTAACACCATACACAAAAATAAGCTCAAAATGGATTAAAGACCTAAATGTAAGGCCAGAAACTATCAAACTCTTAGAGGAAAACATAGGTAGAACACTCTATGACATAAATCACAGTAAGATCCTTTTGGACCCACCTCCTAGAGAAATGGAAATAAAAACAAAGATAAACAAATGGGACCTAATGAAACTTCAAAGCTTTTGCACAGCAAAGGAAACCATAAAAAAGACCAAAAGACAACCCTCAGAATGGGAGAAAATATTTGCAAATGAAGCAACTGACAAAGGATTAATCTCCAAAATTTATAAACAGCTCATGCAGCGCAATAGCAAAAAAACAAACAACCCAATCCAAAAATGGGCAGAAGACTTAAATAGGCATTTCTCCAAAGAAGATATACAGACTGCCAACAAACACATGAAAGAATGCTCAACATCATTAATCATTAGAGAAATGCAAATCAAAACTACAATGAGATATCATCTCACACCAGTCAGAATGGCCATCATCAAGAAATCTAGAAACAATAAATGCTGGAGAGGGTGTGGAGAAAAGGGAACACTCTTGCACTGCTGGTGGGAATGTGAATTGGTACAGCCACTATGGAGAACAGTATGGAGGTTCCTTAAAAAACTAAAAATAGAACTACCATATGACCCAGCAATCCCACTACTAGGCATATACCCTGAGAAAACCATAATTCAAAAAGAGACATGTACCAAAATGTTCATTGCAGCTCTATTCACAATAGCCCGGAGCTGGAAACAACCTAAGTGTCCATCATCGGATGAATGGATAAAGAAGATGTGGCACATATATACAATGGAATATTACTCAGCCATAAAAAGAAACGAAACTGAGCTATTTGTAATGAGGTGGATAGACCTAGAGTCTGTCATACAGAGTGAAGTAAGTCAGAAAGAGAAAGACAAATACCGTATGCTAACACATATATATGGAATTAAAAAAAAAAAATGTCATGAAGAACCTAGGGGTAAAACGGGAATAAAGACACAGACCTACTTGAGAATGGACTTGAGGATATGGGGAAGGGGAAGGGTAAGCTGTGACAAAGGGAAAGAGAGGCATGGACATATATACACTACCAAACGTAAGGTAGATAGATAGTGGGAAGCAGCCGCAGAGCACAGGGAGATCAGCTCGGTGCTTTGTGACCGCCTGGAGGGGTGGGATGGGGAGGGTGGGAAGGAGGGAGATGCATGAGGGAAGGGATGTGGGAACAGATGTATATGTATGACTGATTCACTTTGTTATAAAGCAGAAACTAATAAAAAAAAAAAAAAAAAAAAAGAAAAAAAAGAAAAAAAAAAAAAAAAAAAAATAATGTAAAATAAGTCATTTAGAACACAAACATTATTCTTTGGAACATGATGAATTTAGCCTCCTTGTCTTGTATTCAAGAGGCACTAGGAATCTTTGCCAAGAGTGGGACATAATAGGGAGAAGGGGCTCAGAGAACCAAGAGTGCAGTCCATGCTTGAGTTCCATCTTTTACAGGATACCTTTGATCCAAAGGAGGGTCAGAGGTAGTATTGTATGCAGGGTGGAAGGTCCACATCCATTAGATATAAGAGGCCATGACTCTCCCCAGTGAGTCCCCAGAAACAGGCAGTGCCCAATACATAGTAAGTGATTGGTATGTATTTTGTGAGTATTTGAATGAATGAATATTTCCACTAAGCACTCAGGGAACAAGACTATGTAAGCATTCCAGAATTAAAGGATCAGATTTGTACAAACTTGCCATATAATTTTGAAAGGGCTGTTTAACCTCTAGAAGTCCATCTTCTTGTATGACAAATTGGTAATGATATCTGTATTTACCTATATAAAATGCATAATATTATAATATAACTAGGTCTGTGTGGTTTCTTTTCATATGCTGTTATGTTATTTCAAGACATTAGTTTTCCTGATAGTGGTTATTTGATCTTCTACACCTGGATGTAAACAATAGCGACAACAACAACAAAATGAAATAAAGCACCACTAATTCCAGAGGAAATAATAATTATAGTTCATGGCCATAAATGATACCTGCGGTACATACGAGACTACTTTAGGCCTGTATTTCTGAGTGTACATTATTACTTTTACTTGATTGCACTCCAATTTCCATTCATTTGAGAACTGTGGGAAAATGAGACTATAGGTGCCACGTTCAAATTGGAGAGTTTCAGAAACTATAGAATGGGTTTTGTTTTGTTTTGTTTTTTTCCAGAAGACAATTTCTATCATGCTCTGGGAACATGGTGGCCTATGGAGTAATTCGTCAAGTCAGACCCCAGCTACCTTGTCTTGAAAGCGGGGCCCAATAGGAGCAGCTGCCCTGAGAATCTTGAGTCTGAGTCTGTCTTTTTTATTTTTTATATTTTTTGTAGACACTAGGAAATAAAATTGCTGCTACAACATAGAGAGTGAATTTAAAAGTTCTGTTTTTGTGGGCATTAAAAGGAAACTGATTGAGCAATGAGATAAAATTCAGGACACAGGATAAGTGGTGATAAAATCAGTATCTTAAAAGGGATTAGATCTCTACAAGCAACAAAATGAAATTAACATATATTATCACATTCAAATCTCAGTACAGCCCCTGGAGGGAAGTTGGAGAAGCACTATTATCCTTCTTTAAAAATTTCAGGAACTGAGACTCAAAAAGTTTAGAGGCCACGTCCACAGCAATAGAACTTGTAACTGAAGATTAGAGTTTGGGTTTTCACTCTCCTTCTACCACCTCTCCACGCTGCTGTTGAAGGTGCCAGTCTTGGCACCTTTATGTCTTTCTCTCCTGAGTCATTCAATCATAGTTCCAGAGTATCTCTGTAAAAGAAGTGAATGTCCTTTTGAAACTCAGCACCTTTAACATATACGTTATCAGTATATCTCCACCTACAAACTCTTACAAATAACATGAAAGCTTGAGACATTTCTTCCCTTTCTTTTTTCTCTCCCCTTTTCCTTTATGCATGTCCAGAGGTTATTTTTATACTGCCATTTCCTAGAGGAAAGGAAAATAGAAATTCTTGTTCTTTATCAAGGCTAGTAATCTGGCTGCTTTTTATTTAAATTAAAAAAAAAAACACGAAAATCCTTTCTGTAGACTTGACAGATTATCCCAACGCTCTCATTTGTGCTCAGAGATTTTAACGTTTTCTCTTCTATTTTCTGGCCACAAGGCTTCTTGAAAGAAAATTGCAACAAGAGAAAGGTCTGTTCCCTTTTGGAATGCTCTCCACACAGAAGCCTGGGAGAAAAGTTGTAGCATATGTTAGAGACCCCAGCTTCTAGGAGCTGGGCCAGAATAGGCAGCATGAAATAGGATAAGGTGATTCTCTTTGCTTTCAAGCTTTGGTTCCCTTCTTTAAGAACTCCATTCTTGTGGCCAGGAAAAGCAAATAGAGTTGGTTCTGAAGCAGATACTGCTCAGACTTCCTGGTTGTCAGAGCAGAAGTGAGAAGGCAGAATTAAAGGAGACAAAATTAGAGTGAGTGAGTGTGTGTGTGTGTGTGTGTTTACATGTGCACGCACACGTGCATGGGCACACAACTATAAAGCATCAACATTTGCAAACCCGATATAATCTGCAAAACAAAGCACGTCTTCAATTTCAAGTAAGAATGAAGAAAAGTGAGTATATCTCTGGAGCAGGAATCAACAAACTTTTTCTGTAAAGAGCCAGATAAAAAAATATTTTAGACTTAGTGAGTCACATGGTCTCTGTCCCAAATATTCAACTCTGCTATTGTAGTACAAAACAGCCTTGGACAACACATAAACAAATAAGCATGGCTATGTCCCAATAAAACTTCATTTATGGACACTGAAATTTGAATTTTATATAACTTTCACATCATGAAATATTATTTTTCTTTTGATTTTTTTTCCCACGATTTAAAAATGCAAAAGCCATTTTTAGCTTGTGGGTGGTACAAAAGCAGGCAGTGAACCAGATTTGGCCCATGGGGCTCTAGAGGAAGGGTAATGCTAGTATAGGGGTGGTATGAAAGTGTGGAAGACATTTCTTTTTATTCTTCTGTGAAGTGGTGACCAGATGAGCACATTTCCTCATCCTCCTTATGCAAAAAAAAAAAAAAAAAATTTACAAAACTTATATCGATTAAAATCTCATCTCTTTGAAATTCACTTAATTCTGAAATTTCAGCAGGGCCATGCCGAAATTTATCAATGGGCATTTTTTGAAAGTTTAGTTGCATTGCCAGCTTTATATTTAAGGCATATAGACTTCAAATATTTTAGAGAAATATGGTGATCAAAGGAAGAATATCTTATTTCCAGATAGTACTTACTTGAAAGAACCTGCCTCTCAGATGGGATTGTCCCAAAAATCCATACCAATACACTGTCAGGTTAATTTTCTGCTTTATAATACAATAAAACGGTCACATAATACTGAAAACATTAACAGTATTGTTAAATTTTGAACAAAACTGAAAATCTTAACAGTATTGTTAAAATTTTATTTGACTTGCAAGTCAAATAAAATCATGATAAATTTGTCATAGTGTCCTGCATACGTGTGGGGAAAGAATCTGTGTTTCTAACTGAATTCAAAAAAGAAATAACTCATTATGAAAGCAAACCATTTCTGATGAGTGGAACATGAATATAAGTGCAAATCTACATATCTTTATTGTTAAGGTACTCTCCCCCCCCACTTCCTGTCCTTTAATCATGCCCATAACTATGGGTGCTCAGATTCAGTTGGGGTATAATTTGAAAAGAATGTTTGACTATGACCATAAACATTCCATTTAGTCATCACCATGAATCCCAGATGCTGGCAACAACATAGACATTTTTTTGTGGGAGTGAGAATAATCCAGATCCCTGCTATTCAAGTGTCATCTGTAGATCAGGAGTATCAGCATCACCTAGAAGCTTGTTGGAAATGCAGAGTACCAGGCTCCACCCCAACCTCACTGAATCAAAATCTGTATTTTAACAAAATCTTCAAATGGTTTGTATGAACACGAATGGTAAAGAGGCATTCAGCTTTAGGAATGGTTTTCGACCTTGGCTGTAAGTTAGAATTCCCTATGGAACTTCTAGAAATCCCAGTGCCCAATGTACATAGCAGACCAATCAAATCAGAATATCTGCAGGTAAGTTATGGGGGACACGCCGGTGCCCAGCATGGCGGCCACTTGGCCCTCTGGGCCGTTTGCTTCTGAGACTGCTGCCGCTGGGCTCCTGGGTGTTCTGTGGTTTGCATCAGTAACCATGGGACCTTGGGGAGCTGCCATGGCAGCGGCGAGGAGACACTTACATGCGAGAACCTCAAAGTGGGACAATATATTTGTAAGGATCCAAAAATAAATGATGCTACACAAGAACCAGTTAACTGTACAAACTACACAGCTCATGTCCCATGTTTTCCAGCACCTAACATGACTTGTAAGGATTTTGGTGGCAATGAAACACATTTTACTGGAAACAAAATTGGTTTTCTCAAGCCCATATCTTGCCAAAATGTAAATGGCTATTCATACAAGGTGGCGGTTGCACTGTCTCTTTTTTGTTGGATGGAGCAGATAGATTTTACCTTGGACACCCTGCCTTGGGTTTGTTAAAGTTTTGCACTGTAGGATTTTGTGGAATTGGGAGCCCCATTGATTTCATTCTTATTTCAATTCAGATTGTTGGACGTTCAGATAGAAGTAGTTACATTATAGATTATTATGGAACCAGACTTACAAGACTGAGTATTACCAATGAGAAATTTAGAAAAGTGCAGTTATATCCATGAATATTGTTTAAGAGGAACAGATTTGGGCCTCCTTGATTTTAATAGAGAACTCTCAGTATGTAGATTTCCAGATTTTCCTTTTTCCTCCTTCACATACCACTTTATGGATTCTATTTAATTTTTTTGTTGTTGCTGATGTTTTTGTTTTGTTGTTTTAGTTAAAAACATATGATTCTGAGATGTATTTAATAGAACTTTCTTTGAGATTTATATGATAATAGAGTCTTTCTTCGGCTACTGTCTCTATGAGATAGATAACTTATTACTCTGATATTAATGTCTTTTCCAAAGGCAAGTTGCCACTTGTCTTTTTCGCTTCTGAAAAATAAAAGTATGACTTACTAAAAAAAAAAAAAAATCTGGAGGTGGGATCTACACATCAGTATTTTTTAAAGCTCTCTAGATTATTCCAAAGTGCAGGGAAGTCTGAGAACTACTGGGCTAGGTGGTGGACCGAACGTATTATTGCTCTGAGGGTAAGAAGAGAGCACTCTCATTATCAAGTGGAAACAAGGTCCCCAGAACTGGAGGCTTTATTAGAAGTGTTAAAAAGGTCAGCATGTTATGTATTAGAAGAGTGGCTTTCAAGAACAATTTCATTATTTGAGGGATGAAATGGCAGCATACCCCAAGACAGGCAACAGAGTTGCCTATTCAGTTTAGCCTTTTAGTCTTATTTTTAGTCTTTGCCCCACAATTTTAACTGATTCTGTACTGTTACCAAGACACCATCTGATCTTAACAAAGCTTTATAAAAAGGCTTTCATAGGATAATGGTTTGTGAATCATCTTTTCTTGTTGAGGATGAGGGTAAATTAGTGGTATGTGAGTTTTGGTAGAGTTAGCAAAGTTTTCCACTGTTTAATTAGATTAACTGATCATGGAGGTGTCCTATCTGTAACTTAGAACTGGAACCTGAGGAAAAGGGTGCCAGTCAAAAATCCTCTTCTGTCCTTGGATCAGTGAGGAACCCATCAGATTAATTCTCTGGGCACAAGTGTATGGGCTGCTATACATAAGAGGAAAAGGCATTATACAGTAGCTAATGTGATACCACACTGTCAAGGTCCCAGAAGCCATCAGTTCAGTTTACTGATTTGGTGCCTCCTCTCCATTATTAATATCAGTCATTATGCCTTTAAATAATAATTGTTAAATTATACCTCTAAAGAAATGGAGCCCTCACAATGAGATAAAATGGTCAGGTTACTGAACAGTTAACTAAAACGAACAAAATTAAAGATTAAGTTCAAGTAAAACTCTATTGGGTGCTGGCACTTATTAATTCTCCCTAACTAGGGAGAATTCTGTCTAGAATCAGACCAATTTTGAGTTGGGTCCTCTTCTTCCTACCTGTTGCTAATTATGCATCACCTTTGGACCTTCCTACATCTCACCCCACCCCATCCCCCATCCCCCATCTCAGCCTGGTGTTTTAGGTTCCTGGTGCTAGAGTTTATCTCCTAATTGTAGAGTTCTAAGTTTTAGCTTGCCATTGCTCCACACAACCCATCTACTCTATTTCTATTGTTCTAGCTATTTCTATGCTTGATTGCTAATTTCACAGACCTGTGGAACACTGGAAGTGCAATTATCCTCTAGAATAATTGCCTTCTGTAAAAACTGCCTCCCACAAAACTCCTGCAAAAACTGTGTCCTGTTTGTTACTACCTATGAATGTATGGATGCCTTTTCAGCTACATAGAGAGGTGCTTTCTAGACCTCCCTGGCATTAGAAAAGATCAAGTTATCTCTACAGCTGGAATACCCCCTTTTAATTAGGAGCTTTTTATGATGGTTATTTCAGGTGTCCCATTAATCTGACATCACTCCTGGGTATAGCAGTTGATGTTAAAATTGGTCTGTTTGGTATCACTTGGGAGTTCTGTCTGTTTAAATATTTCATGTTCACTTATAAAAAGTTACACACATTAAATAGGTCCTACATTCTTTAATATCACTTGAATACAGATACTACAATACACAAACACCCTCTTCAGCATTCAGTTATGCAATAATTTAACTGATTTAACAATTTATTTTAATATTTATTTTTAAGGTGCTATTGATTTACCCCAACTATAAAGTCATAATTATGAATGACATGTGAATGACTATTTTTTTAACATCTTTATTGGAGTATAATTGCTTTACAATGGTGTTAGTTTCTGCTGTATAACAAAGTGATTCAGCTATATGTATACATATATCCCCATATCCCCTCCTTCTTGCGTCTCCCTCCCACCCTCCCTATCCCACCCCTCTAGGGGGACACAAAGCACTGAGCTGATCTCCCTGTGCTATGCAGCTGCTTCCCACTAGGTATCTATTTTACATTTGGTAGTGTATATATGTCAATGCTACTCCCTCACTTCGTCCCAGCTTACCCTTCCCCCTCCCTGTGTCCTCAAGTCCATTCTCTACATCTGCATCTTTATTCCTGTCCTGCCCCTAGGTTCTTCAGAACCATTATTTTTTTTTTAGATTCCATATATATGTGTTAGCATATGGTATTTGTTTTTCTCTTTCTGACTTACTTCACTCTGTATGACAGTCTCTAGGTCCATCCACCTCACTGCAAATAAGTCAATTTCGTTTCCTTTTATGGCTGAGTAATATTCCATTGTATATATGTGCTACATCTTCTTGATCCATTCATCTGTCAGTGGACACTTAGGTTGCTTCCATGTCCTGGCTATTGTAAATATTGCTGCAATGAACATTGTGGTACAAGACTCTTTTTGAATTTTGGTTTTCTCAGGGTATATGCCCAGCAGTGGGATTGCTGGGTCGTATGGGAGTTCTATTTTTAGTTTTTTGAGGAACCTCCATACTGTTCTCCATAGTGGCTGTATCAATTTACATTCCCACCAACAGTGCAAGAGGGATCCCTTTTCTCCACACACTCTCCAGCATTTATTGTTTGTAGAGTTTTTGATGATGGCCATTCTGATTGGTGTGAGGTGATACCTCATTGTAGTTTGATTTGCATTCCTCTAATGATGAGTGATGTTGAGCATTCTTTCATGTGTTTGTTGGCAATCTGTATATCTTCTTTGGAGAAATGTCTGCTTAGGTCTTCTGCCCATTTTTGGATTGGGTTGTTTTTTTGATATTGAGCTGCATGAGCTGCTTGTATATTTTGGAGATGAATCCTTTGTCAGTTGCTTCGTTTGCAAATATTTTCTCCCATTCTGAGGGTTGTATTTTCGTCTTGTTTATAGTTTCCTTTCCTGTGCAAAAGCTTTTACGTTTCATTAGGTTCCATTTGTTTATTTTTGTTTTTATTTCCATTTCTCTAGGAGGTGGGTCAAAAGGATCTTGCTGTGATTTATGTCATAGGGTGTTCTGCCTATGTTTTCCTTTAAGAGTTTTAGAGTGTCTGGCCCTACATTTAGGTCTTTAATCCATTTTGAGTTTATTTTTGTGTATGGTGTTAGGGAGTATTCTAATTTCATTCTTTTACATGTAGCTGTCCAGTTTTCCCAGCACCACTTATTGAAGAGGCTGTCTTTTCTCCATTGTATATTCTTGCCTCCTTTATCAAAGATAAGGTGAGCATATGTGTGTGGGTATATCTCTGGGCTTTTTATACTGTTGCATTGATGATTTGGATCATCTTTACTGTCATTACTCTGAATTCTTTTTCAAGTAGACTGCTTATTTCCTCTTCATTTGTTTGGTCTGGTGGGTTTTTACCTTGCTCCTTCATCTGCTGTGTATTTTTCTGTCTTCTCATTTTGCTTAACTTACTGTGTTTGGAGTCTCCTTTTCGCAGGCTGCTGGTTTGTATTTCCCGTTGTTTTTGTTGTCTGCCCCCAGTGGCTAAGATTGGTTCAGTGGGTTGTGTAGGCTTCCTGGTGCAGGGGACTGGTGCCTGTGTTCTGGTGGATGAGGCTGGATCTTGTCTTTCTGTTGGGCAGGACCATGTCTGATGGTGTTTTTTGGGGTGTGTGTGAACGTATTATGATTTTAGGCAGCTTCTCTGCTAATGAGTGGGATTTTGTTCCTGTCTTGCTAGCTGTTTGGCATAGGGTGTCCAGCACTGTAGCTTGCTGGTGGTTGAGTGGAGCTGGGTCTTAGCGTTGAGATGGAGATCTCTGTGAAAGCTTTTGCCATTTGATATTACATGGGGCTGGAAGGTCTCTGGTGGACCAGTGTCCTGAAATCGGCTCTCCCACCTCAGAAGCTCAGGCCTGACACCCGGCCTAAGCACCAAGACCCTGTCAGGCTCAGAAGTAAAGGGAGAAAAAAAAAAGGAGAGAAAGAAAAAATAAATAAATAAAATAAAATAAAGCTATTAAAGTATAAATTTTAAAGAAATTATTAAAAATAATAATAATAAAGAAAGAATAACCAAACCAAAAAACAAATCCATCATTGATAATAGGCGCTAAAAACTACACACACACACACACACACACACACACACAAAGACAGAACCCTAGGACAAATGGTAAAAGCAAATCTATACAGAAAATTAACACAAAGAAGCATGCACATACATACTCACAAAAAGAGAAAAAGGAAAAAATATATATATTAAAGAAAAAAGGAAGAGAGTAACCAAATCAATAAACAAGTCTATCAATGGCAATAAGCTCTAAATACTAAACTAAGATAAACATAAACCAGAAACATTGGATGCAGAAAGCAAACCCCAAGTCTACAGTTGCTCCCAAAGTCCACCACCTCAATTTTGGGATGATTTGTTGTCTATTCAGGTGTTCCACAGATGCAGGGTACATCAAGTTGATTGTGGAGATTTAATCTGCTGCTCCTGAGGCTGCTGGGAGAGATTTCCCTTTCTCTTCTTTGTTCGCACAGCTCCCGGGGTTCAGCTTTGGATTTGGCCCCGCCTCTGCGTGTAGGTCGCCTGAGGGCGTCTGTTCTTCGCTGAAACGGGATGGGGTTAAAGGAGCAGGTGCTCGGGGGCTCTGGCTCACTCATGCCAGGGGGAGGGAGGGATACGGAGTGCAGGGCAAGCCTGCGGCGGCAGAGGCCAACGTGACGTTGCACCAGCCTGAGGCGCCCTGTGCGTTTTCCCAGGGAAGTTGTCCCTGGATCCCGGGACCCTGGCAGTGGCGGGCTGCACAGGCTTCCGGGAGGGGAGGTGTAGATAGTGACCTGTGCTTGCACACAGGCTTCTTGGTGGCTTCAGCAGCAGCCTTAGCATCTCATGCCCATCTCTGGTGTCTGCGCTGATAGCCGCGGCTCACGCCCGTCTCTGGAGCTCGTTTAGGCAGTGCTCTGAGTCCCTTCTCCTCACGCACCTGGAAACTATGGTCTCTTGCCTCTTTGGCAGGTCCAGACTTTTTCCCGGACTCCCTCCCGGCTAGCCGTGGTGCACTAGCCCCTTCAGGCTGTGTTCACGAAGCCAACCCCAGTCCTCTCCCTGGGATCTGACCTCCGAAGCCCAAGCCTCAGCTCCCAGCGCCCACCTGCCCTGGTGAGCAGACAAGCCTCTCAGGCTGGTGAGTGCTGGTTGGCACCAATCCTCTGTGCGGGAATCTCTCCGCTTTGCCCTCTGCACCCTGTTGCTGCGCTCTCCTCCGTGGCTCCGAAGCTTCACCCCCACCACCCACCGTCTCCGCCAGTGAAGGGGCTTCCTAGTGTGTGGGAACTTTTTGTTCTTCACAGCTCCCTCCCCGAGGTGCAGGTCCCGTCCCTATTCTTTGTCTCTGTTTTTCCTTTTCTCTTTTGCCCTACCCATGTACGTGGGGAGTTTCTTGCCTTTTGGGAGGTCTGAGGTCTTCTGCCAGTGTTCAGTAGGTGTTCTGTAGGAGTTGTTCCACATGCAGATGTATTTTTTTTTTTTTTTTTTTTGCGGTACGCGGGCCTCTCACTGCCGTGGCCTCTCCCGTTGTGGAGCACAGGCTCCGGACGTGCAGGCTCAGCGGCCATGGCTCACGGGCCCAGCCGCTCCGCGGCATGTGGGATCTTCCCGGACCGGGGCACGAAACCGCGTCCCCTGCATCGGCAGGTGGACTCTCAACCACTGCGCCACCAGGGAAGCCCCGCAGATGTATTTTTGATGTATCTGTGGGAAGGAAGGTGATCTCCACGTCTTACTCCTCTGCCATCTTGAAAGTCCCTTGTTATGCAATAATTGATTTACTTCATAAATACGAACAAAAGGGCCTACTGTGTGTGAGATAGTATCCTAGATTCTGTGAGGAATTAAAAGATTCAGCAAAAGTGTTCCCTGCTGTCTTTGGAGCCCATGGGTAAGAAAAGCACACAAATAATCATTTCCCAAATCAAATACAGTTGGTGACTAAAACAAATAAACAAGCAGCAAGTGCTATGGAAGTTCCAAGAAAAGGAAAGGCAAGAGCACATGGGGACAAAATTTCATCTAAGGCTTTGTGAAAGAGATGGCATTGGAGGTGGATCTTGAAGATGGGTAGTTTTCAACAGGGAGTTCTCAGGGTGAATGGAAATGAAGTTAACACAGGTGCTGTCTATAAATACATGACCATTCATGCATGAACACTTATCACCTGGAAGGGGCTATCACTTCCTTCATCCAAAACCCCTGTGTGATCTAGTAGCTAAGTGCTATTTGCTTGGTAATAATATAAGGCAACAAATGTTTTTGTCTCCTCTGACTGAGGTAGAAAGTGAAAGTGAAAGGAATCATCAAAGGTTCACATGCCTGTCTCACAGAAAACCAACCAGAGCAATTGACTGAAAGCCTAGTTGTTGATTTGAAATCTATTTAAGCATGCTCCCAGATTTTTTAGCATCTTTTTCTAATTTGCTAAAAACTTCTGGTAACCTCTCGCTCTGTGCATCCATTCTTTTCCTGAGCTCTTGGATTATCTTTATGATCATTACTCTGAACTCTTTCTCAGGTAGATTGGCTATCTCCACTTCATTTAGTTGTTTTTCTGGGGTTTTATCTTGTTCCTTTGTCAGTAACATTCCTTTGCCGTGTCATTTTGTTTAAATTTCTGTTTGTATTTTTATGTATGTAATAGCTTAGACGTTTCATGACCTTGGAGAAGTGGCCCTCTGTAGGGGATGTCCTATGTGTCCCAGCAGTACACTCTCCTCTCACCACCCAAGGCCCAGGGACCAGCTGGTCCCAGGGTAGGTTCTGACCTTTGTCAGTTCTGTAGGCTGCAGGAGCCTAGTTTCATTCGTTCTGGTATTTGCCCCCTGGTGGGTGAGGCCTGGTCTGGAGGTCTGTGTAGGCTTCCTGGTGGGAGGCGCTGATGCCTGCTAATTGGTGGGTGGAGCTGGGTCTTGGCCCTCTGATGGGCAGGGCCAAGTCAAGGGGCGTATTTAAAGATGGCTATGGCGTCAGGAAGCCTTTAGGCTGCCTGTCTGCTGATGGGTGGGGCTGTGTTCCTGTTCTGTTGGCTGTTTGGCCTGAGGTGTCCCAGTTACAGGCTGTTGAGTGGGGCAGGTCTCGGTGCCAGAGACCCAAAATATCTGTCTCTGCCTCCAGCCAGAACTGATGCAGGTCCCTGCTTCTGCCACCAGCTTTTATGACCCCAGACAGAGCCACAGTCACCCCCGCCCCCTCGCCTCTCCAGGAGACCCTCCAAGACCAGCAGGTAGGTCTGGCCCAGGCTCCTATGGAGTCACTGCTTTTGCCCTGGGACCCGGTGCACATGGACCTTCTGTGTGCCCTCCTCTCTGTTTCCCCCAGTCCTGTGCAGCTCCTGCAGTCAAGCCCCACTGGCCTTCAAAGCCAAATTCTCTGGGGACTCCTCCTGCCAGTGCTGAAGCCCTGGGCTGGGGAGCCTGCTATGGGGCTCGGAGGTCTCTCTCCTGTGGGAGAACTTCTGCGATATAATTGTTCTCCAGTTTGTGGGTTGCCCACCTGGGCGGTATGGGATTTGACTGTATCATGAGCTCCTACCATCTCGTGATTTCTTCTTTATGCCTTTGGATGTAGAATACGTTTTTCGGTAGATTCCCGTCTTTTTTACCCGTGGTCGTTCAGCTGTTAGTTGTGATTTGGGTGTGCTTGTAGGAGGAGATGAGCTCAGGTCCTCCTCATCTGCAGTCTGGTCTCCAGTTTATTTGCAGAGAAGTCAATTCTTTATAAATCCATGAACAGCAAGGTCTCCCTGGGATGGATATGCTAAGGGGACTTTCACTCCCGAAATCCCTAGCATCTTTTCATTGTTTGAATTTCAAAGAATTTACTTTTCCCACATGAAGAAATCAGAGACAAATCAAAAGGAGTTTTGGTCATCGTTGATAAATATTCTAATTAAATCCTTCATTGACTGATGACTGCCAAGAATCAGCAGCAGGTGGTAACAGTTCCTTTGTAACATTATAATTGTTTGAAACAATTCAGTGTTCTGTTCCAGGGCTGTTTTTGAAGAGGCTTAAGAGAGACAGTGCAGATGGGCCTGATTTAAACAGTATCCTTGTTAAAAGTGTATATTATATTTGCTGGTTAAGTTATTGGCAAATTTAAATATATTATCAGTACATCAAACTAATCATTTATTGAAAAACAATAATAGCCACAGCTGTTCTCCCTTTAATTTTTGAGAGAGAAAATATCATATTCACTTAGTTATGCATATCCAACATATTTTCTTTCTTTTGCACTCAGCATGTCTGATGTCACAGTGTTTCTTTTACATTATGAATAGACATCTCCGTGAGCTTTTTTTCTTTTAAATTTATGGAACATATGCAGTATCCACTTCACCCAAAGCTATAGAATAACAACGCTATTATTGTAGCCATCTGTCTCTTCACATCAGTGTCTTCTGTGGTTTTATAGTCCAGTCTTAGGGCTCTGTAAGAAACAATATTGGTTAACATTAATAACTGCCTTCATCTGACAATTTACATCTCTGTTTGGAGACAGCTCCTGAAAGCATCTTTCCCAGTTAAGGGTGCAGGGCTTTGGAGGGAGGGAGGGAGGGACGACTGTCTTGAGGGAGATGGAGGCAGAGCCGCCTATTTTGCTCCACTTGACTGACGCCCAAAGGAAAGGGTGAGTCAGTCTCCCACTTCCTATTATCACTCTGCATTTGCAGTTTCCCACCTTGACAGGCAGTAACAGTTCCAGCCAATGCTAATTTGGGTAACATCTAAAAGGCTTGCCTGACAAGGCAGATTCAAATTATGAAGCAAACCCCTCTCATACTGAGACCTTGTTAGCTAGATTAGTGGCGGATTGGCTCCTTGTGACAGCTTGTTTGCTAGAGGTGAGCTATCTGCATTTTCAATGCAGGCAGGTTATATCATCATTTAAAGAAAAAAAATAAAGATGTCGTTTTTCCTGTTTGTCACAGAGTTCATGTAATATTCCCCCTCGATTTTCTCATTGTTGACTTCAGAAAGAAATAGCAGCAAGTGTGTACCTTTGAGTGCGACAGCTAATTTTGTTATGGATGAACAGAGTATTGTGACAAAACAGTGGCACAGCTGTCATAACAGCTGTCACACATTAATCATGACAGTGACAAATAGCATAATTACCTTATCTGGAATTCCTAGCATGTACACTCAGTATGCCCCACTGCCGAGAGAGCATATCACGCATGGTTTAATTAAAAAGACATCAATACAGGTTAGTTAGACAAGGGCTAGAAGACATTGATCCAAAATGAAAATAAAATTATTTGTAGGTTGGTGTTTAGGGACACCCAAAGACCAATTACTTAGCCAACGTGATAATTTGAATGTATTTCCCTAACTGGCCCTTCTCAGTGTGTATATCGCGTGGTAACTTGGCTGCGCTGCCCCAAACCATTAGCTCTTCCTCCATGAAATAGTTGATCCCCTTTATCCTCCAGCCTCAGCATGGTTTCTCAGGAGCCATCTTGATGTGCTGTCAATTGATTGAAGGGGCTCTATTGATAAATATGTGATTACCGGTGAACAAGTTGCGGCTAACATTTTTGTTAACTTGCTTTCCAATCAAGTACTGAGCAGGAGAGTGATATTAAATCTAGTGATTTTTGTTTTATTTGGAAATTCTTCTTAAGTAAAGAATATAAGCAGGTGAGACAGAGTTTAAGCCTAGAAATGACAGTCTCTTACATGTGCTGTGTTTTAATATGTATTCCTGTATTCATGTGCATATACGTGTCACATCAGTATGTATAAGTATGCACACATGCCAAATATATGTATATCTTCCCCCCCTCCCCCAGCTATTTTAAGCTCAACAATTCATTGAATTTACTGATTGAATTCCTGGTAGCTGGTTCTTGAATTGCTCTGAAGCTGCCTCAATGAAATATTAATGAATCAATTTCCATAGACATGGACTCATTATCTTCCTGGATGCCATTGGAAAACACAGTCTTGCCTGCGGTGTCCTTCCACCTGTCTGTGACATGATTCGATTTTTTCTCTCTCTCTTTTCAATTAAATAAAAATATTGCTATCAGGAAGTTTTTGATAACAGTAGAACAGACATTTCCATTTCTTTTGATAGGCACTTAAATGGAGGTAAGCCATTTAAAATAAATTCATGTATCACTTAAGTGATATATTGAAAAGTGGGTCCTGGAAATAAAAAAAGAGGTGGCCAGTTTAGTTCTGTGGTCTCTGTAATGCCCTTTGGAAATGAAGAAACTGCTGTTCTCAGGACGGTCTACTGGGAAATGTCTGTATTTTAGGAAGTGAGGGTGAACCATCTAATTGTTTACACAGTTATCAACTTTAGAAAATGTTACTAAACACAAACACTTGTCATGTTAATTTAGGACTGATGGAATATAGATGGAATTATTCAGACTGTATCTACAAAATGCCAGAACAGCTGGTTAGAACGTGAAAAATTCAGGCAAGCAGTGATTAACTACACACAATGTAAATAGCTGGTTTTAGGTATTTGGTTGATTGTTCACTGAAATTGACTGGTTTCTTATGCCTTATGCACGTCAATCCGGGGATGTAATAAAGCACGTTAAACTGCAATTATATCAAACTGCAAATATATCAAAAGGTTTTAGCTTCCTTCCTTCCCATTCATTCTGTTCCAGTGAAGATTATTAATGCCTGCTTTGGGTACCATCAACACCCACTTTATAGAACTCTAAAAAAATCCACTGGTAAATGGTTGCCAACATTGTTAGATAAAAACTAGGATTATGTTCTCAAATTCAATGGCTTTCACCATTTTAATTTAGAACCAGTAGTATATCTGAATGTCATGTCATCTGAAGACAATATTACCATTTCAGCACATACATATTATATGACCTGAGAACGGTATTACTGTTTCAACACATACGTTCTTTAAGAGAAAACGGGAAAGCACAAGCCTGACCAAGGACATCTTCTCAATACTAAGGCAAGAAAAAAGTATTTTATCTTTGTTGAGAGAAACCGTGTCTCCCCAGGA